>NC_069682.1:17725106-18028136 GCF_023699985.2 Odocoileus virginianus | reverse complement strand
CCATTGTATCATTTAAACTTGTGTTCCTTGTTAATTTTCTGTTTAGTTTATCTATCCATAGGTGTGAGTGGGTTATTAAAGTCTGCCACTATTATTGTGCTATTGTTAATTTCCCCTTTCATACTTGTTATCATTTGCCTTACATTTTGCAGAGCTCCTGTGTTGGATGCATATATATTTGTAATTGTTATATCTTCTTAGATGATCCCTTGATCATTATGTAGTGTCCTTCTTTGTCTCTTTTCACAGCCTTTATTTTAAAGTCTATTTTATCTGATGTGAGTATTGCGACTCCTGCTTTCTTTTGGTCCCTATTTCATGGAATGTCTTTTCCCAGCCCTTCACTTTCAGTCTGTATGTGTCCCTTGTTTTGAGGTGGGTCCCTTGTAGAGAACATATATAGGGGTCTTGTTTTTGTATCCATTCAGCCAGTCTTTGTCTTTTGGTTGCAGCATTCAACCTGTTTATATTTAAGGTAATTATTGATAAGTATTATACCATTGCCATTTACTTTGTTGTTTTGGGTTTGAGTTTATAAACCTTTTCTGTGTTTCCTGTCTAGAGGAGATCCTTTAGCATTTGTTGGAGAGCTGGTTTGGTGGTGCTGAATTCTCTCAGCTTTTACTTGTCTGTAAAGCTTTTGATTTCTCCTTCATATTTAATGAGATCCTTGCTGGGTACAGTAATCTGGGTTGTAGGTTTTTCTCTTTCTTCACCTTAAGTATGTCCTGCCATTCCCCTCTGGCCTGAAGAATTTCTGTGGAAAGATCAGCTGTTATCCTTATGGGAATCCCCTTGTGTGTTATTTGTTGTTTTTCCCTTGCTGCTTTTAATATTTGTTCTCTGTGTTTGATCTTTGTTAATTTGATTAATATGTGTCTTGGGGTGTTTCACCTTGCATTTATCCTGTTTGAGACTCTCTGGATTTCTTGGACTTGGGTGACTATTTCCTTCCCTACTTTAGGGAAGTTTTCAACTATTATCTCCTCAAGTATTTTCTGATGGTCTTTCTTTTTGTCTTCTTCTCCTGGGACTCCTATGATTCTAATGTAGGGGTTTTTAACATTGTCCCAGAGGTCTCTGAGGTTGTCCTCATTTCTTTTAATTCTTTTTTCTTTTTTCCTCTCTGCTTCATTTATATCTACCATTCTATCTTCTACCTCACTTATCCTATCTTCTCTCTCCATGATTCTATTGTTGGTTCCCTCCAGAGTGTTTTTTATCTCATTTATTGCATTATTCATTATATATTGACTCTTTCATTTCTTCTGCATCCTTGTTAAGCATTTCTTGCATCTTCCCAATCCTTGTCTCCAGGCTGTTTATCTGTAACTCCATTTTGTTTCCAAGATTTTGGATCATTTGCATTATCATTATTCGGAATTCTTTATCAGGTAGATTCCCTGTCTCCTCCTCTTTGTTTGGTTTGGTGGGCATTTAACCTGTTCCTTTACCTGCTGAGTATTTCTCTGCCTTTTCATCGTGTTTAGATGCTGTGTTTCGGGTGGCCTTTTTGTCTCCTGACAGTTTGTAGTTCCTCTTTATTGTGGACGTTCCTTACTGTGAGTGGGGTTGGACGGGTGGCTTGTCATGGTTTCCTGGTTAGGGAAGCTTGTGTCAGTGTTCTGGTGAGTGGAGCTGGATTTCTTCTCTCTGGAGTGCAATGAAGTGTCCAGTAGTGAGTTTTGAGATGTCAGTGGGTTTGGTGTGACTTTGAGTGGCCTGTATATTGAAGCTCAGGGCTATGTTCCTGTGTTGATGGAGAATTTGCAAGGTATGTCTTGCTCTGGAACTTGTTGGGCCTTGGGTGGTGCTTGGTTTCAGTGTCGGTATGGAGGCTTTTGGATGAGCTCTTATCGATTAATGTTCCCTGGAGTCAGGAGTTCTGTGGTGTTCTCAGGTTTTGAACTTAAGCCTCCTGTCTCTGGATTTCAGTCTTATACTTACAGTAGCCTCAAGACTTCTCCATCTATACAGCACCAATGCTGAAACATCAGGTTAATGGTGAAAAGTTTTTCCACAGTGAGGGACACCCGGAGAGGTTCACTGAGTTACATGGAGAAGAGAAGAGGGAAGAGGGAGATAGAGGTGGCCAGGAGGAGAAGAGGGGGAATCAAAAGGGGAGAGAGCAAGCTAGCCAGTAATCAATTCCCTATGTGCTCTCCATAGTCTGGACTCCTCAGAGATGTTCATGGAGTTACACAGAGAAGAGAAGAGGGAGGAAGGAGACAGAGGTGACCAGGAGGAGAAAAGGGGGAATCAAAAGCAGGGAGACGGATCCAGGCAGTAATCAGTTCCCTATATGTTCTCCACAGCCGGGACACACAAAGAGATTCACCTAGTTGGGTAGAGAAGAGAAGGGGGAGGGAGGAGATAGAGGCGACCTGATGGAGAAAAAGGAGAGTCAACAGGGGGAGAGAGCAATCAAGCCAGTAATCACACTCCCAAGTAAAAATGGTACTGAAGATTGGGTTCTTAAAGGTACAGAAGTGATAACAAATACCAAAAAGCAAAGATTAAAAATCTAGAGTAGAGGTTAGACTCTGAAAATACAGTATTAAAAGACAAAATAAAGTCACAAACATTGTAAAATATATATGAAGTTTGCTTTAAAAATAGGGGTTTTTTTGGCAAGGTATAGTAGTGAACTGAATAGTAGATTACAAAAATGAAAATTAAAGGAGTAATAGAGGACTTAAGAAATGATAATAGTAAAAATATAGGAATTTCTCTGGAGCTGTTGCAGATCCAGCTTATACTTCTCAAGATCTATAAGCCCCTTCTATATAGTCGGTGCTAACTACAGGGTTTTAATCTGTTGTACCGGCCACTTCCAAAGTGGTTCCCTCTGTTTATTTTGTCTTCTTCTGTTTGCTGGTCTCTTCAGTGTCTACTTTCCGCCCTGAAACAAGGGGGCGGTGGTGGTCACTCATTTAGGCTCACTTGTTCAGTTGTGCTGTGGGGAGGGAGGAACACTCCACACAAATATCACTGGTGTGTGTGGGGAACGCTCGCAGTGTCTCAGCCGCACTGGATTTGCCCCTGATTATGGCGTCTGTGCTTTCACGGTCTACACTTCTCAGGCTCCAGGTTGCTCTGCCGGGAACTGTCTTGAGGCGTTCCTGGGTTACCTGCACTTCCCAGGTCTAAGCCTCTCAGGTTCAGGTTCTTGGGTACTCCCGAAAGGGCAGACTCGGTTGGCCCTGCGTTTTGTGCCCTTCCCAGGTCCGAGCAGCTCAGATGACCAGGTGCTTGGCAAGCACAGTCACCCCCAGGCGGAGGGTGCGTCTTATCGCCTCCCCCATCCCAGTGGCTCGGTTTTCTGGGTGTACAACAGGCGCACCTTCTCAGATGTGCTGTGAGTCTCTTCTGGGGAGCTGATCTGGCTGCAACCCTCCTGGCGGATGTCAACCCTCCAGAATCCCAAGAAATCATGGTTAGCAACGGAGCCTTTTTGCAGTTTGGTGGAGGATGCCTCTCTGGGGCCGCTATTGCCCCTTTCCAGCTCTGGCTGCCCCCCTCCTGCTTGTCTCCGGCAGGGGATGGGCCTGTCTGCAGCCTGCTAGCTCTCCTCTGGTATTTGCTCAGTCCTTTGTTCTGTGAGCCAGCCTGGCAGTGCCTCAGGTTAGGGCTTTTCCCAGGATAGTTCTCTCTCTCTCTCTCTCTCTCTCTCTCTCTCTCTCTTTTCCTCTCTCTCTGGCCCTCCCACAGTTTGGGTTGCTATCTCACATTAGTTCCCTCAGATTGTCCTCAGGGCATTCTGGCCCAGTCCTTACCCTAAGCAATGCAGCCCACGCCTCCCTGTTCAGCCCCCGCTTGCTGGTGGCAGCTGCAATTGCTGGGAGTTGCCGTTAGGCACATAATCTTTTGGTTTTAATTATTTATTTATTCATTTTTCCTCCTGGTTATGTGGCCCTCTGAGATTCCAAGATTCCTCACAGACCCGCTGGTGAGAGTGTTTCCCAGTGTTTGGAAACTTCTCTTTTAAGACTACCTTCCCGGGACAGATCTCCGTCCCTACCTCTTTTGTCTCTCCTTTTGTCTTTTATATTTTGTCCTACCTCCTTTCAATGACAATGGGCTGCCTTTCTGGGTGCCCGATGTCCTCTACCAGCATTCAGAAGTTGTTTTGTGGAATTTGCTCAGCGTTCAAATATTCTTTCGATGAATTTGTAGGGGAGAAAGTGGTCTCCCCGTCCTATTCCTCTGCCATCTTAGGACAGCCCCCTTAAGTTGCTTTCAAGTTTGGAATATACAGAATATCAACCTACTTCTAAAAGAGTGCGAGAGCTCACGTTTTCCTGAATCCCTTCCCCTGTATGCCCCAGTTTACCCTTCTGTTGTAAGTAACTATGTATTATATTGTTCTCTGGTTTATCATTTCTGTAATTCATTTGTAAGTGTGTCTATTTTTCTTAATTTCCCCCTTAACTTCCCCTTCTTTCTTACCTCAAAGTTGATATCCTAAATGTATACTTTTTCACTTTTATTTTTTACTTAACATTCTTTCTTGGAAATTCTTTCATGTCTGGATAACTTTTTCATTCATTTTACAGCTGTATGTACAGCTCTTTGTGTCACATTATAAACATTATTTATATTTATTTATAACATATCATGGTTTATGGTGCATATCTTAAGATTATTCAAGCAATGATCTATGAATATTCAGGTAGTTTGAATATTATGCAATTACACATGATGCCATGATGAGTAATCTTGTGCTTATGTGTTTTCATTGTTTGACCTATGATTGATAGTAATCTAAAGTATAAATAACCCAAGAAAACTAGAGACTGATAGAAATATATTCAAAACACTCACTAAAACTTTTCTCACAACTTTTATGTCATATCTAGCATTATGATAATTTATTTTTTATCAAAATGAAAGAGAATTCTGCTGTACACTTGTATAAATTTGAAGTTTAGATATTTCACAGTAGATCTGTTTTTTTTCTATTCAGTGGACTAAATGCATTTCTTTATGTAGGTTATGATAAAGCATCGTATGAAAAGGTTATGCTTAACCATCAGGATTCTGTGTCAAAAACCGAAATGCAAGTAAAGAAGCAAAGAACTCTCAAAAAGGAAAGACTCTCTAGTAAGCATCATAATCATAAATAACTTCATATCATTTTAAATTAAACTTATCAGATCTTTTTTGTTTCCTGAAGATATATCTCAGCATATGTTTTGTATGAATAAAATTTTACATTTTGATTTAAAGTTTGAATACCTTAAGGCAACTTGAAAACAGAAATGAAGTTCTTGATACAGTTTAGTTGGAATTTCTGACCTTAAGACTGTTTCATGCTCAGTATCCATTAAGGACAATAATAGATCAGTAGTTATCTCACTAAGGGTATGTACCTATCAGCCAACCTGGGACATTTCTGCTCTGAAAGACCAGTGGCTGCCTCTGACCTCTGTCAGTGTCGTTTTGCTATAGGCTACAATGTCAGTAAGCTACAAAGAGATCAGTAACTCAGAAAACAAGTGGGGACTCAGAGGAGTCCAGGGAAGGAGATTGAATGACCTGTTGAAAGTCTTCCATGGCATCTTTTTGGCTGGGTCTCCACTCAAAGGGGATAGCCTTTATGGTAACTCCTTAGAAATGTGCCTTCACATCCCTGTGGGCAGCATGCAAATGTGTTAGTAGTCAAAGAATCTCATCAAAAGTCCCATCAATACAATTAAAATAAATAATTTGAGGAAGGGAGGGCCCAAAGATTTGCAAACATCTCCTCTAGAGTAAGATTTTTATCTGCTACAGGTCACACACTGGAATTACACTTGGATACTAGGTCCTTGTCTAGATTAATGGCCCAGCTATGTTGTCCCATGTGGATCAACAGAATGTTCAGTCCCTGTGGGATGGTGCTTGTCTGGGCCCACCAGAAAGACGTCATCAATATAGGAAATTCCCTCTGTGAGTGGGACTTTATCTCAGTCATGCTCTACCCATTGAAGATAGGCAGATGGGGAATTGAGAGATCCCTGTGGAAGGACATTAGTGGCATATTTCAATTAATTCTACATAGTGGTAAATTGATCATCATCATTGGCATGAAGAGAGATGCTGAAAAGTATTCAAGTTGTTGGTTGTTGTATACTGAGTTCCTTTACCTTGGGCAGTAGCTTCTGTGACAGTCACAATACCAGTGTGAGGTTGGTACTACACTTTGTGCAGCCTTAATCATATCAGTCTGTAGGCACCTGAGGTTTTTGTGCACAGGTCTGATGGGGCTATTTTTTTTTTTTTTTTTCTGATTGGGTTATTGAATGCAGGTATAGTCTCTGGAAATTATTGGCTTCTTTAAGCCCAGCAACAAGGGCAGCTATTTATTTTTTATACCCAGCATGTCAGTATTGTTTTTAGTATTAACAGATAAGGGTTCTAGGTTCTGGTAGTTGGGTGGCTCAAGATCTTCCTGCTGCCCTATTAAAATATCCTAACATTATGAAATCCTGTCACAGCTTGGGAGTGAATACGAGTGATGGGTCATCTAATAATGCATCTCTACCAATAATACATTCAGCAGTGAAGGCAATAACAATGCAGCGTACCATAGTCTGGCCTGGAAAAGGTTTCTGTTTGTAGTGGTGCCCCAAAACACACAGCATTATCTGTTTCCCCCTCATTCTAGCACCAGGGCTTGTGAGGATTACAGATATTAGTGTACCACAATCCAAAAAGCCCAAGAAATGTAATTCTCCTCCAACTGCCTTTTGAACTTTGTCCTGGAATAGGCTCTCCTGTCTTCACCGGGGAAATAGGTGCTTTGGTATAGCCCTATTTTGTTAATTTTTGACTGCTGAGAATCAGGATAAGTGTATATGCTAGTTTCAGATCCATCTCAAGATTCATTGATAAAAGTATAGAAAATAGCACTTGCTTTATTCATAGCGGCCACCACAAAGTGGACCGTAGTGGGGCTACATGTTAGGTCCTTATGGCCCATAGTATAACAAGAGTACCTTGGTGGAGAGTATTAATTTATTCCTTTGATACCCCACTGTATGGGTATCAGGGCTACAGATTTTACGTAAGGTCATTGCCCATAACATCCAGTAGAGGGAGCATTATTATATCACTTTCTGGCAGTCGCCAATGTTTGGATGCCTGAAAATTTACCAGTTAAGATCTGACTATGTGACAACTAATTAACACAAACTTATGAGGAAATTTGATTGAGCTTGATAACCAATAAGATTCACAAAAGTGAACCTAGAAATCTGAGTCTGGTAAGACCTAAGTCTCTGAAGATCTCTTCAAGTCGCTGGGCAGTGATTGGAAAGTCCTTTACATCCTTTTTCATTAAAGTCATCAGTCTCTGTCAGGACTTAGAACTAACAACAGTCATAGAGTATA
Source organism: Odocoileus virginianus (assembly GCF_023699985.2). Taxonomy (NCBI): domain Eukaryota; kingdom Metazoa; phylum Chordata; class Mammalia; order Artiodactyla; family Cervidae; genus Odocoileus; species Odocoileus virginianus. The sequence continues at coordinate 18,020,762 of NC_069682.1, read as the reverse complement.
TAACTCAGCTTTCTGCGTCTCTGATGACTTTTATGTCCATCTCTGGAGAACCATAACCATGAGCTCAAGAATTATTTCCCTAGCTCTCTCAAGAGTCCCTCTGTTCAATCTCTAATTTGATTCATTGGGGAAACTGATGCGAGTTTGGAGGCTAAAGTGAAGGACCAATATTTCCCTAAAACTAGAAGTCTTAACAATTTATTAGAACCTTCTAAGGGTGCTCTATGGCCTCCACCAGCACTTTCTGAGACTCATTGGCATTACTGGCTGAGTGTTCCATTGGACAACCTTGCAGTAATCTACTTACATAGTCCAAGAGTGACCCAAATTGTCTCTAACACCTTCTAAAAGGGCTTTGTGGAATCTAAAGAGATTTCACTTTTTCAAAAAAGCGTTATGTTTCATTGGTCACTTTGCTTACTGTGCCAGTTTCTCAGAGAAAGAGCTGTCAAGTTGGCCAATTAAGATAACAAACTGTACAAAGTAAAATTAAGCCTTTTTTCATTTACTCTGATAGTATAAACAATAATCTAAACAGAAAACGGCTGAAGCTCCACTAGTCTTCCATTTTCCCCACAGAACAGCACTGGGCAAGGGTCAGGTGTGTCATTATAGACAGGAGAGAGTGGAGGCAACATCTCACTGCCTCCAACAAAAGGCTCCCACTGTTTTAAGGACCCTGGGCCCAGGGAAAGGACAAGGAGGCAGAGTTTGGAGTGGGTAAGTTCTTTACACTGAGTCAGACTGAGAAGAGTGTTTTCCAGGTATACCTAATAAGATGGTCTAGGTAGGGGCATCTGAATAGTACAGTGTCTCAAGGAAGCATCTGTATGGAGGTTTCTAGGCAGAAGAGTTTAAGATCATGGTCAGCTGGAAGTGTAGGTTGAGGGTCAGCCTGACTGTAACTGTTTCTAGTACCTGGAGCTGTACATTGTTAGTGTAGGGTTGGAAGCTTTCCCAAATGAGGACTGACAGTTCTGTAATTTCTTATGGTATAAAAGGTCATATATAGTGTTTTAACATAGAATTGAAGGATCAATGTGTGTACACACACACATGTGTGCATTCATATGTAGCTAAACTACATACATATAAAAGTAAATATATATATGCGTATACCCATACATAGACATATTTGGAAACTGAGTCCTTACAGACCCCTTCAATTCCAGGTAATACACTTAGGGCTTGTTCTCGCCTTCCTTCATTGTTTATGTGTATGTCCTTCCACAGTGTAGATCCTGACTTTCAGAAACATCAACACATTTATATATTAAGCCATCTTAGAATACTTGTAAAACTGTTTCACAATCAATTAACTGATACAAATAGAAGAAAAAAGCCTACTGAAATTTTTGTGAATGTTTTTGTGCCCACTCTCGCCTAAGATGGAGTTGTTCTGTCGCTCAATCATGTTCAATTCCTTGCAACCCATGGACTGCAGCACGTCAGGCTTCCCTGTCCATCACTATTTCCCTGAGTTTGCTCAAACTCATGTTCATTGAGTCGATGATGCCATCTGACCATCTCATCCTCTATCGCCCTTTCTCCTCCTGCCCTCAATCTTTCCTAGCATCTGTGTCTTTTCCAATGAGTCAGCCCTTCACATCAGGTGGACCAAGTATTGGAGCTTTAGCATCAGTGCTTTAGCTCAGTCCTTCCAATGAATATTCAGGGTTGATTTACTTTAGTATTGACTGGTTTGATCTTCTTGCAGTCCAAGGGGCTCTCAAGAGTCTTCTCCAGCACCACAGGTACAAAGCATCAATTCTTCAGTGCTCAGCCTTCTTTGCAGTCCAGCTCTCAAGTCTGTACATGACTACTGGAAAAACCATAACTTTGACTAGAGAAACCTTTGTCAACAAAGTAATTTCTCTTCTTTTTAATACACTGTCTAGGTTTGTCATAGGTTTTCTTCCAAGGAGCAAGCATCTTTTAATTTCATGGCTGCAGTCACTGTCCACAGTGATTTTGGAGCCCAGGAAAATAAAGTCTGTCACTGATTCATTTTTTTCCCCATCTATTTACCATGAAGTGATGGGACCAGGATGCCGTGATTTTAGTTTTTTGAATGTTGAGTTTTAAGCCAGCTTTTTCACTCTCCTCTTTAACCTTTATCAAGAGGCTCTTTAGTTCCTTCTCACTTTCTGCCATTAGGGTGGTGTCATATGCATGTGTGAGTTTATTTGATGTCTCCCAGCAATCTTGATTCTAGTTTGAGCTTCATTCAGCCCGGCATTTCGCATGATGTACTCTTCATGTAAGTTAAATAAGCAGTGTGACAATATACAGCCTTGAAATACTCCTTTCCCAATTGGGAACCAGTCCATTGTTCCATGTCCAGTTCTAACTGTTGCTTCTTGACCTGCATACAGTTTTCTCAGGAGGCAGGTCGGTTGTCTGGTATTCCTATCACTTTAAAAATTTTCCACAGTTTGTTATGATCCACACAGTCAAAGGCCTTAGTGTAGTCAGTGAAGCAGAAGTAAATGTTTTTCTGAAATTCTGTTGCTTTTTTTATGATCCAATGGATGTGGGCAATTTGTTGTCTGGTTCTTCTACTTTTTATAAAACCAGATTGTACATCTGAAAGTTCTCGGTTCATGTACTGTTGAAGCCCATCTTGAAGGATTTTGAGCATTACCTTGCAAGCATGTGAAATGATCACAAACGTGCAGTAGTTTGAACATTCTTTGGCTTTGCCCTTCTTCTGGATTGGAATGAAAACTAACCTTTTCCAGTTCTGTGGCCACTGCTGAGTTTTCCAAATTTGCTGGCATATTGAGTGCAGCACTTTAACAGCATCATCTTTTAGGATTTTCAATAGCCCAGCTAGAATTCCATTACTTACACTAGCTTTGTTCGTAGATGTGCTTCTTAAGACCCACTTGAATTCACACTCCAGGATGTCTCACTCTCTCCTGGTCATTAAGACTTTTTTTTGTACAGTTCTTCTGTGTATTCTTGCCACCTCTTCTTAATCTCCTCTGCTTCTGTTAGGTCGTTACCATCTTTCTGTCCTTTAATGTGCCCATCTTTGCATGAACTGTTTCCATGGTATCTCTAATTTTCTTGAAGAGCTCTCTAGTCTTTCCCATTATACTATTTTCCTCTATTTCTTTGCATTGATCACTTAGAAGGAAGGCTTTCTTACCTTTCCTTGCTATTCTTTGGAACTCTGTATTCAGATGGGTATATCTTTCCCTTTCGCTTCTCTTCTTTTCTCAGCTCTTTGTAAGGCCTCCTCAGACAAGTATTTTGCCTTCTTAAATTTCTTTTTCTTTGGGATGGTTTTGTTCACCACCTCCTATACAGTGTTACAAACCTCTATCCATAGTTCTTTAGGCACTCTTTCTATCAGATCTAATTCTTTGAATCTATTGGTTACTTCCACTATATAATCATAAGGGATTTGATTTAGGTGTTACCTGAATGACCTAGTGGTTTTTCCCTACTTTCATCAATTTGTGTCTGAATTTTGCCTGACCTGAGCATGACCTGAGCCACATTCAGCTCTAGGTCTTGTTTTGCTGACTGTATAGAGCTTCTGTTTCTTTAACTGCAAAGACTATAATCATTCTGATTTCAGTGTTGATCATCTGGTAATGTCCATTTGTAGAGTGGTCTCTTGTGTTAGCTATGACCAGTGCATTCCTTGGCAAAACTATATTATCCTTGCCCTACTTCATTTTGTACTCCAAGGTCAAATTTGCTCTTTACTCTGGCTATCTCTTGACTTCCTATGTTTTCATTTCAATCCCCTGTGATGAAAAAGACACCTTGTTTTGGTGTTAGTTCTAGGTCTTGTAGGTCTTCACAGAACCGTTCAGCTTCTTTGGCATCAGTTGTTGTGGCATAGACTTGAATTATTGTGATGTTGAATGGTTTGCCTTGGAAGCAAACAGATCATTTTGTAGTTTTTGAGATTGTACCCAAGTACTGCATTTCAGACTCTCTTGTTGACTCTGAGGGCTTCTCCATTTCCTCTAAGGGATTCTTGCCCACAGTAGTAGATATAATGGTCATCTGAATTAAATTTACCCAATTCTGTCCATTTTAGTTCACTGATTTCTAAAATGTTAGGGTTTACTCTTGCCATCTCCTGTTTAACCACAGCCAATTTACCTTGATTCATGGACCTAATATTACAGATTCCTATGCAATATTGCTTTTTATGGCATCGGACTTTACTTTCACCACCAGACACATCCAAAACTGGGCCTCATTTCCACTTTGGGTCAGCCTCTTCAGTCTTTCTGGAGCTATTTCTTCACTCCTCCCCAGGAGCATGTTGGACACCTACTGACCTGGAGGGCTCTTTCAGTGTCATATCTTCTTGCCTTTTTCATACTGTTCATGGAGTTCTCAAAGTAAGAATGCTGAAGTCGTTTGCCATTTCCTTCTCCAGTGCACCACATTTCATCAGAGCTCTCCACCATAACCCATCTGTCTTGGCTGGCACTGCACAACATAGCTCATAGTTTTATTGAGTTACCCAAGGCTGTGATCCATCTGATCATTTTGATTCATTTTCTGTGATTGTGGTTTTCATTCTGTCTGCCATCTGATGGAAGAGGATAAGAGGCTTGTGGAAGCTTCTTGAGGGACTGGCTGTGGGGAAACCTGGGTCTTACTCTGGTGGGCTGGGCTGTACTCAGTAAATCTTTTATCCAGTTTTATGCTGATGGGTGGGGCTGTGCTCCCTCCCTGTAGTTTGGCCTGAGGTGGCCCAGGCCTAGAGTCTGCAGTCTCTGTGTCAGGACAGTAGGCTCTTTAGTAGGACCCATGGCAGTCTCCTCTAAGAGGACTTAATGCCCACATGCCACACCCCCCAGGACTGCTGCTGCCAGCGCTCCTGTTCGCCTGTTAGTCCACTGCTGACTCATGCCTCTACAGGAGCCCCCTCAAACACTCTCAGGCAGGTCTGGCTTAGGCTCTTGTAGGGGTCACTGGTCCTTTCCCTGGGTCCTGGTGCACGTAAGATTTTGTTTGTGCCCTCCAAGCATCTCTGGCTGGTATGAGGTTTGATTTTCATGTGATTGTCTCCCTCCTACTCCCTTGTTGCGGCATCTCTTCTGTCCTGGGACATGGAGTATCTTTTTCTTGGTGTAGTCCAACATCCTCCTGTCAATGGTGGTTCAGCAGCTGATGGTTGTTCAGTAGTTGATGAGTTACTTGGATTTGTGCTTATTTTTTCCTTCAGTAGCTTCAAGTTTGCTTTCAATGTTAGTCTTCCTTTTTATTTTTTAATTTAGTTTTGTGTTTTGAATATGTAAAACATGAACCTTTTTCCAAAAGTAATATATGGGCAGAATGATATATGTAAAGTGTCATTCCTTTCCTGTACCTTCCCTGCATTCCTTAGTCCTCACCCTCCTTTTGTAGGTATCCAACTAAATTGTTTTTTGGTTTATCTTCTCCATCTTTGATTTAAAAAGTAACTCTTTTTTCCCTGTTTTTGTATTTCTTTCTTATGTCCCTTTCTTTCACAAAAGGTAGCATGCAAGATACTCATTTCAGTTTTTTTTTTCACTTAATATTACCTCCTTGAAATCCCTCCAAATCATTTTGTAGAGGTTTTTTTGCATTTCCTTTGCAGCAACAGGTACACTTGCTTATACTACCAAGTACTGTAATTTATACTTTACCATAGTTTATAATATATACTTTAGTTTGATTTAACCAATCAACCAAAGATCAACCAATCTTCTATGTTTATATATTTGCTGATTTTAATTATTTTGCAATTACACGTAATATTGTAATGGAAAAGTTGTACATACACATTTTCATTGTTTGGTCTATAAATATGTATTTACCTAAAGTGTAAATAACACAAGAAAACTGGAGACTAATATACAAATATTTGATTCCTAGGAATGTTTATGAAGCAGATGGCTTCAACTTACATCTATCAGAATTGATCTCACAATTTTCATGTGGATCTAGCACTGTGGCAATTTATTTAAAATTTTATTAAAATAAGAGAAAATGTTATTGCACAATTATTATAAATTTGAAATTAGAGATTTCCCAATAATATCTGTTTTATTCACTTAGTGGACTAAATGTATCTCTCTATATAGCTCATGATAAAGCACGAGATAAAAAGCGTATGCATGAGAATCAAGATTCAAAAATCCAACAACATGTAAAGAAAGGAAAAAGTCAGGGAAGGGAAGGACACACTAGTAAGTATAATAAGTATAGATAATTTTTAATAAATATTTTATTTTTTATTTTTTTAATAAATATTTTAAATTAAACTCATCAAATTATCTTTTTTATTTGGTTCACAAATATGTATGTGGCATGTGTTTTATTTTAAAGATTATTTTTCTTATCTATTTTTGTTGAAGTATACTTGATTTTCAGTGTTGTTAATTGCTGTTATATACCAGAGTGATTCGGTTGTACATATATATACATACTCTTTTTTTAAATATTCTTTTCCATTATGGTTTATCATTGTTGCTGTTTAGTTACTAAGTCGTGTTCAATTCTTTTGTGACTCCATGGATGATAGCCCACTCCGCTCCTCTGTCCATGGGATTTCCCAGGCAAGAATTCTGGAATGGGTTGCCATTTCCTTCTTTTCCATTATGGTTTATCATAGGATTTTTTTTCGGTTGGAGTGTAATTGCTTTACAATGTTATGTTGTGTTAGTTTCTCCTGTACAACAACATGAATCAGCTGTAAGTATACATGTATTCCTTCCCTCTTGGATCTTTCTCACCCTATGTACCCCCTGCCACCCATCTACGTCACCACAGAGCAATGAGTTGAGCTCCCTGTGTTGTACACAGGTTCTCACCAGCTATCTATTTTATACATGGTAGTGTATTCATGTCAGTCCCAATCTCTCAGTTTGTCCTGACTTCTCCTTCCCTTTCTTTGTCCACAAGTCCATTTTCTATGCCTGCATGTGTTGTCTTTCTCTGCATATAGGTTTATCAGTACCATTTTTATAGATTCCATATATTTTTATTAATATTTGATATTTGTTTTTCTTTTTTTTGACTGACTTCACTTTGTATGACAGATTCTAGGTTCAACCATGTGACTACAAATGACCCAATTTCTTTCTTTTGTATGACTGAGTAATATTCCATTGAATATACATACCATATCTTCTTTATCCATTCATCTGTCAATGAATATCTAGGTTGCTTCCAAGTCCTGGCTAAATATTGTAAACAGTGCTGCAGTGAACATTGAAGTGCATGTGTACTTTTGAATTATGATTTTCTCAGGGTACATGCCCAGTAGTGGGATTGCTGGGTCATATGGTAGTTCTATTTTTAGTTTTTTAAGGAACCGTCATACTGTTTTCCATAGTGGCTGTATCAATTTACATTCCCATCAACAGTGCAAGAGGGTTCCCTTTTCTCTACACCTTCTTCAGCATTTATTGTTTGTAGATCTTTTGATGATGGCCATTCTGAACAGTGTGAGGTGTTACCTGACTGTGGTTTTGATCTGCATTTCTCTAATATTTAGTCATGTTGAGCTGTGTTAATTCATGAGTCATGTTTGTTGGCCATCTGTATGTCTTCTTTGAGAAATGTCTTACTTAGGCCTTCTGACCATTTTTGATTGGGTTGTTTGTCTTTTTGTTATTGAGCTGAATGAGCCATTCATATATTTTGGAGATTAATCCCTTTTCAGTTGCTTTGTTTACAAACATTTTCTCCCATTCTGAGAACTGTCTTTTCATCTCATTTATGGTTTTCTTTGCTGTGCAAAAGCTTTTAAGTTTAATTAGGTTGAATTTATTCTTGTTTTTATTTTCATTACTCTAGAAGATGAGTCAAAAAAGATCCTAAGAGTTTTATAGCTATGGCACACAGGCTTAGTTGCTCCATGAGATGTGGGATCTTCCCAGACCAGGGATCAAACCTATGTCCCCTGCATTGGCAGGTGGATTCTTAACCACTGAATCATCAAGAAAGTCTCACTTTAAATTTTTTTAATAAAACTCAGTTGAAGATATTTTTCTTGGGTTCATGAATCACTATTTAAGCATGTATTTTATAGCAGCTTTGCCCATTGACTTAAAGTGTGAATAACACAAGATAGAGAATAAAAGCAAACTACTCATAGCTTTTGGTTGATATTTCTAGTCATAAGACTAGTTAATGGCCATGGATCATATACTAAATATTCATGAAGGCCTTGTAACAGGCTATTAATAGTCTCTTAAAGAGATTGTACCATTTATCTGAATTCAGGAGACTATGGTACCAAAAGTCCCATGGATGCCTCTGGCAGTGTATTTCTGCCATAGGCTCTAATAAGCAGTCGGAGAGGTTGCTAAGATCTATAACCCAAACACAAATGTGAACCAGAGGGGCCAAGGGGATGGACAGAGCTGGAGACCTGTTGGGGGGCCTCCAGGGCATCATATTGTCATGTCCTACTCAAAGTAGAAACCAAAAATTGTATCTTAATAGACAAATGCCATCAAGATGACCACATGGTGAATGTCAAAGTACCAATAGCCAAAAAGTTCCACCAATCATTGGGTCTCCTTTGTATTTGCTGGGGTTTAAAGGAACTAAAGCTTGGCAATTGCCGCCTATGGAATGAATCATACTTACCCTTCTCAGTTTACCCCCAGAGATTTCACTTGGATATCAGGTCCTGGTACTTTTTCTGTATTAATAGCCCAGCTTTCTTGTCACATGTAATTCCACATGCTTTCTGTCTTTGTTGGGTAATGCTCTTGCCTAGGCCTAGTGGAGGATATTGTTAACATAGGGGTGGCTAGGACTCTCCATGTGGGAGTGGGACTTTTTTCCAGGTCATGGCCTTGTGGAAAGACTTTAAAGTTGTACTGCAACTCATTATGTGTATGGCAGACTGATCTTGATCTTCTCTATGGACAAGTGAAATGAAAGTTGCTCAGTTGTGTCTGACTCTTTGCAACCCCATGGACTGTCCATGGAATTCTCCAGGCCAGAATACTGAAGTGGGTAGCCTTTCCCTTCTCCAGGCGATTTTCCCAACCCAGGGATCGAACCCAGGCCTCCTGAATTGCAGGCAGATTCTTTACTAGCTGAGCTACAAGAGAAGCCCAAAAACACTGGACTGGTTAGCCTATCCCTTCTCCAGGGGATCTTCCCAACCCAGGAATCGAACTGGGGTCTCCTGCATTGCAGGCAAATTCTTTACCAGCTGAGCTATCAGGGAAGCCCTTTCTATGGACAGGGATGCTAAAAGAGACATTTGCAATGTCAACTTCTTTGTACTTTACTCAGCTTAAGCAGGGACCACCTTACAGAATCTGCCTGGGCGTAGGAGACTCAAGAGACATGAGTTTGATCCCTGGGTCAGGAAGATCCCTTGGAGAAGGAAATGGCAACCCACTCCAGTATTCTTGCCTTGGAAATACCATGGAAAGAGGAGCCTGGTGGGCTATAATCCATGGTGTCACAAAAGGCGGACATGACTTAGTGACTAAACCACCACCACTACCACCACAGTTTAGGCAACAGCCTCTATGACTATTGTAATTTCAGGTAACACCAGTATCCATGCTACATGACTGCATTCAGTTCAGTTCAGTCCAGTCACTCAATCATGTCCGACTCTTTGCGACCCCATGAACTGCAGCGTGCCAGGCCTCCCTGCCCATCGCCAACTCCTGGAGTTTACACAAACTCATGTCCATTGAGTTGGTGATGCCATCTAACCATCTCATCCTCTGTCGTCCCCTTCTCCTCCTGCCTTCAATCTTTCCCAACATCAGGGTCTTTTCAAATGAGTCAGCTATTCACATCAGGTGGCCAAAATATTGAAGTTTCAGCTTCAACATCAGTCCTTTCAACGAACACCAGGACTGATTTCCTTTAGGATGGACTGCTAGGAACTCCTTGCAGTCCAAAGGACTCTCAAGAGTCTTCTCCAACACCACAGCTCAAAAGCATCAGTTCTTCTGCACTCAGCGTTAAGCCTCTAATAATCAGTTGATTCTCTATATACCTGAGGCCTTATCCACAGGCCAGATGGGGTTACTGAAATGGAGAAATAGTCTTGTGGAGAACTTTTGCTTCATTAAGCTCAATAATGAGCTTTTAATCCTCTGGGTAGTTGCTTTGTCCATCAAAGGCACTAGGTACTGGTAGTTTGTTAGGTTCAGTTTTTTATGAAGGGCCACTGAAATGGACTCAGTTGTAGGATTTCTGAGCATGGATTGGGGATAAACGTGCACACACACACACACACACATACTCATACTTTATTCATCTTGCTCCAAAAAGACCAAAGAATGAAATTCTTCCTCACCTCCCCATCCTCATGTTGGGGAGAGGGGAGATTTGTAAAAACATCCTCATGTTCCCAGTGGGGACACAAGGACCTTGGCCTAACTCATAGTCTTGTTTATTTTTAAAGTTAAGAGACCTGGATACAAGTAAGGGGATGCACTCTGATTCATGTCAGGATTCACTGGAAGGGTTGGAGAGAATGTTACTTTCATTAGTCATTGGAGTTATCAGTATGTGGACCCCATTGTGCCCAAAGGTCATTATCTAGTCCCAGATATCTGATGGAGAGCCTGTCTGTCTCCTCCTTGAGACCTACTGTTGGGTAAGAAAACCCATAGATGTCTTTGGGAAAGATCTTGACCCTGTGATCCAGGAGTAAGTACCCTATTGCCGTTTTTACATCACTCTGAGTACTAGTGAAAAGTTAGTGTCTTGCCAGTAGCTTCTTTTCCTTTGCTTGGAAAATTTTCAGTTCACATATAGATTGTGCCATGAACCAATTGATATCACTTTATGAGGAGGTTTGTTTTTTTTTTTATGAGGAGGTTTAAGTGAGCCAGGTAACCAGGTACAGTGGCAAGAATGAACTTAGATCTAAGTCTGGTAAACAGTCTCATCATTTACTTTTCTCACTTTTTTAAATTGAATCAAGGGACTATCAAGTGGCTTGCAGAGCACCTTACCGGGTGGCTGTAAGGGTGAGCCAAAAAATTTTTTTGAGAACTAAGTTTTTTGAGAATTGTTTGAGAACTCAAAAGTTTTTTTGAGAATTGTTTGAGAACTAACCACCACTGGACCAGTCAAGAGCAAATAACAGCTATTAAAGGAAGGAGAGGCTCAGGTGTACATGACTTTTCTCCCACCTGCCGCCTTCTTCATCCTCCTCGGGCATAGTAGCCATGGAAGGTGTTCTGAAAGAGGGGGTCTGCAGTGACACACCAGAAAAGGTGCTGGTGTCCCTAGTTAACTTCAACAATATTACTTTCCTTATAGTGGAGTCAAACCATCCGAATCTCTGTCATTTGTCTGTGTCGCTGGGCAAAGCAACCCCTGGGGCTCTACCTACTTTGTCATTAAATGTGAGAAACAGTTGTTGTATTGAGGATGTCATCACTGCCAGCAACATGTTTAGATTTAATAGTAGTCATTGCGACCAGTTCTGCATGCAACTTCTGGTGACCAAATACATTGTTTTCTCTTTCGCTTTCCTGAATTTCTTTTTCTAAAGGTAAATATCTGATGTTTTCTCTTTATTTCTTACTCTCTTCTTTCCTAAAAAATAGAATATTTGATACCCTCTCTTTCCATTTTTTTGTTTATTCCTAACCTCTCATCTAGCAATCCTTCCAAGTTGAGTTATAAGTGTCTTTTTTTTATAGCTTTTTGTGTAATTCTTTGTATAAATAATAATTTATATTACCCTAGTTTATAGTATATACCTTGTTATTCAATTAATCTCATATGCTAGTATATTTAGGTGCTTCTGAGTATTTTGTGCTTAAAAATGTGGTGTGGACCTTTACATTTACATTTCCATCATTTGGTCTATGAGTATATATTAACCTAAACTATAATAATATAAAACAAGTAGGGACTAATATAAAATATATTTGACACCAGCAAACATTTGTGAAATAATGAGACTTAACACACATTGAAATTTTTCTTGCCATTTTCATATCAGGCCTAGCATGATGGTAGTTTATTTATATATTTATGAAAAGGAAAAAGTACTGTAAACACATGTATAAACTTGATATATAGGGATTTCAAGATCCATTTTTCTGCCTAATGCATTAAATGTGTCTCTTTATGTAGCTCATGATGATGTATCAGATGAAAGTCCCATGTTTACGCAGCAAGACTTAAAGTTAGAAACAGAAATTCATGTAGAGAAACCAAAATCTTCTGGATCTGAAAGTGTCATGAGTAAGTAAAATAATTGGGGATAACCTTGTTTTTTACCTGTTCCAGTTGTCACACTGTTTTGTTTCCTTGCTGTATCTCTGAATAAGCTGTAAGCACCACAAGGATGGACCCTGGACTATCTTGCTGCTAGTATATCCCCAGGAAAAAGCACAGTGCCTGACCCAAAACTGGCATCCAATAAATAGTTTTTGAATACATGAAAAAAAATTTAATTGTACTTATCAGAAGATCTTTTCTTTGGTTCATGAAGATGTATTTGGGATTTAAAAAAAAACTAGTTCAAAGAGTCCTTGTATTTATTTTTTGCGCAGCATAAATGCAGGAGATATTGTAAATCCAGTTCCCCACAAAACTTATACAATTAGCAACTGAGAATCTATGTTCTTATGATTTCCATCACTCATAACTGTACAGTCTTTGGCATTCATTCCATAGTAGCAAAGAACCTTATCTCAAAGCACCATGTTTCCAGGCATTACTACAAACGTTGTTTTCATTCTCTAATACATGGTTAAATTCCTATGAAGCAAATCCCAATTCATCTTCACCTTCAATGGATAAGGGAAAACAGTTAGGAAGCTAATGTCATTCTTACATCTAAAACTGATTCTGCCTCTTTACCTTAATATATTTCCTTCCATGAACATTTTAACTTTAAATGTATTTATGTTTAATATGAATATAAGTTGAAATTTAAAAAATCTCTTTCAGATTCCTCTAACAGTTTTGGACATTCATATCCATTTTTCTGAGGAAAACAAAAACATGGTCTCTGGTGTAGAGTATTCTGGTAGTGTTTATTTAAAAGTTCAATTTAGCATTTTATAGCAAAGTAATATGGACTGTTGGTCCAAGTTATAGATTTAAAGATTCCTTAATTTATGTTGACTAAGACACTAAGCTAATTCCCAAAGTATTTTATAGATGTATGTTTTCATTTTTAGAACAAGTAGGGTTCAATGGGCACTTTTAGGATCTTGCTCACATCATTCCTGTATATCCAGAGACTTCTGGATCCACTCACAGACAAAGAAAATTGGTTACGTCTGCTGAAAGCATCAACAGGAATCTGATACACAGACACAGATTTCATTCTTACAGATAGTGGAAATGAAGTCTTTAAAACTGTGCTCATGATAAGCTGAAGACTGAGCTAGTTCTTTAAGCATGTTAGTCTGTTAGTTCTTTAAGCACGGACCTTTGGTACAAAGACTGCATCCTCTACCTGTAGTCAGTGACTTGAGGGCCTCCTCTAGAGTTTGCACTGCATTGGTGACATCTTCATAGTGCAAAGCTCTGCCAGCATATTTGCTATATTTCTGAGCGCTAGCAGAATCCTCTGATGTCAGTTGGATATCTCCCTGGGAAACTGCAGTACAGTGCAGAATCAATGCCTGGAGTAGTCTGTGGAGTAGGCTGGGTAGTGTTACTTGTTAAACCTATACTGTGAGGAACTTCTGCTGGGATGTTAGCTGGAATGCTGGATTGTGGGCACCAAGAGGAATTTGTGTTCCAGTGTAGCTGCCTGATGTCATGTTGCTTGGGTTCTAAGTTGAAGATCATGGCTGAGGCGGCTGAGTGGGCAGAGAGGTTGCCCCTATATTTTCATTTTTCTTCAGCATCAGTATATTCTTCAGTCCCACCAGTCCCAAGTCTCTCCATTCTTTAAACAATTATATGTTGTCTTTCACTTTCCATACATTTTCACCAGTGAGTTCTCCAACACTGTTTTGACATCTGTTAAAAGACTAGCAGTGTAGCGGGACTTGATCATGTTTTTGTGAAATCACCCAGCATGAACTTCTTTATCTGCATACAAAACACTTTCAAAGCATAGTTCTCCAAACGGACAGAGACTGCAGCCATGAAATTAAAAGACACTTGCTCCTTGGGAAAAAAGCCATGACAAACCTAGACAGCATATTAAAAAGCACAGACATCACTTTGCTGACAAAGATTCATATAGTCAAAGCTATGGTTTTTCCAGTAATCATGTGTGGATGTGAGTTGGACTGTGTAAAGAAGGCTGAGCAATGAAGAATTGATGCTGTCAAACTGTGGTGCTGGAGAAGACGTTTGAGAGTCCCTTGGACAGCAAGGAGTTTAAGCCAGTCAATCCTAAAGGAAATTAACCCTAAATATTCATTGAAAGGACTGATGCTGAAGCTCCACTACTTTGGCCACCTGCTGCAAAGAGCCGACTTATTGGAAAAGACCTCGATGCTGGGAAAGATTGAAGGCAGGAGGAGAAGGGGATGACAGAGGATGAGATGGTTGCATGGTATCACCAATTCAATGGACATCAGTTTGAACATCTGGAAGATAGTGAAGGACAGGGAAGTCTGTCATGCTGCAGTCCATGGGGTGTCGAACAGTCAGACACGACTGAGTGAACAACTACTATTTCTTGAGTAACATTCATTATCACCCAACTGTTTAAGAACTTTTAACTGATCCATTAGCTTTGATAAAAATTTACGACATTTAGTTTTTACTCTCAATCTTCATTCCAGTTTGCATCACATAGAAAAGACAGTAATAAACCACAGAGTCTTGCTTGTCCAGCTTATGAGCCATCCTCAGATGGTGATGTATGCTCCTAAACTGTAGAAGCAGCAGAGCAGGCGTGGCCATCTCTCCTCCAGGAATCCTATCTGGTCATATTTTTATAAAAATTTTATACTGACCTAAAGTGGGAATGCCCTTAAATAATTAGAGAAAAAGCAAAACTATTGATAACTTTTGGTTGGAATTTCTTCTCTTGAGACTATTTCACAGTCATGGGTCATGTGCTCAGTACACACTAAAGCCCAGTAATGGACTAATAATTTTCTCCTAAAGGCTGTGTACCTTTCAGCCAGCTATTCCTAGAGATGATGAATTAAAAAGTCCAACTGATGCCTCTGGCAGTGTCCTTCTGCCTTAAACTCCAATCGGTGAATAGAGAGGTTGCTGATATCTGTTAACTCAAAAGGCAAAATGGATCAGAGGGGCCAAAAAAAAAGGAGGTAGCCTGGGCCTTGTTGAAGGGCTTCCAGGTCATCCTCTTGGCTGTGGCCCCATTGAAAGGAAATGACCTTTCATGTAACCCTGTAAATGGTTGGCATTAAGAATGCAGGCAGGTGACAAGTTCCATCTGTCCATGGACCTCCTTTTTTAATTGTTAGAGTGGTGAGGGTCAGAAGCAGTCTTCTCCCATGAAATGAGATAATGAGACACCACATCCTGATCATGCCCAGAAATTTCACTTGGGTGCTTGTATGCTTTCTGTAAAAAATGGCCCAGCATGTTGCCACCTGTGTGTCAGCAGGATGTTCAACCCTTGCTGGGTAGCTCTCTTCTCTGGACTTAATAGAATGATATTATCAGCAGAGTAGAAAGCAAGCCCCTCCTCTAGTAGTGGAAGATTTTCCAGGTGATATATTGCTGACAGGAAATTCAAGTAGCGTTGTGAAAGGGTGTGAATGGTGAATTGTCATCATTCTACACAAAGATGAACTGATCTGAATCATCCCTGTTGGGAGGAATATGGAAAAGGGCCTTTGTGGCATCAGTTGCTGCCCAACAAGTTCCCACACTCTGGACAAGTTTTTGCAATAGTCATGATGTCAGATACTACTGTTGCCAAGGCTGTTCTGTTGACTGAACAACCAGAATCAGTTGAGTAACTGTGAACTCTTATTCTGGTATACAAGTCAGCTGAGTTACTGAATAGGGATATAATCTCAAGGGGACTTCTGCATTAAGCTTAGAAAAGAGGGCAGTTATTTCTGTTTCTCTCCCAGGCAAATTTTTGAGAGACTTGTGCTCAAATTGGATAGGTTCACAGTCTTCCTATGCTCCTCTAACATGACCTTAACTGCAGTTAAGCAGGGCTTAGAAGAATCTGAGTAAATTGCACATAGACAATACAGTGGTACTCTGCTGGAGAGCCCCATGGTAAATAGATGGGAAAACAGTGTCAGACTTTATTTTGGGGGGCTCCAAAATCACTGCAGATGGTGATTGCAGCCATGAAATTAAAAAACGCTTACTCCTTGGAAGGAAAGTTATCACCAACCTAGATAGCATATTAAAAAGCAGAGACATTACTTTGCCAATAAAGGTCCATCTAGTCAAGGCTGTGGTTTTTCCAGTGGTCATGTATGGATGTGAGAGTTGGACTGTGAAGAAAGCTGAGTGCCAAAGAATTGATGCTTTTGAACTGTGGTGTTGAAAAAGACTCTTGAGAGTCCCTTGGACTGCAAGGAGATTCAACCAGTCCATTCTGAAGGAGATCAGTCCTGGGTGTTCATTGGAAGGACTGATGCTGAAGCTGAAACTCCAATACTTTGGCCACCTCATGTGAAGAGTTGACTCATTGGAAAAGACCCTGACGCTGGGAGGGATTGGGGGCAGGAGGAGAAGGGGACAACAGAGGATGAGATGGTTGGATGGCATCACTGACTCGATGGACATGAATTAGAGTAAACTCTGGGAGTTGGTAATGGACAGGGAGGCCTGGCATGCTGTGATTCATGGGGTCACAAAGAGTCGGACACAACTGAGCGACTGAACTGAACTGAAGCAGGGCCTAGAGGAATGTGAGTAGAGTGGCACATAGACAATACAGTGGTACTCTGCTGGAGAGCCCCATGGTGTCCACTGGCTCTTCTGGAGACACATTAGCCTGATGGACAATGTGCCCTGTGGGACCCTTCAACTCCTGCAAATGATCCAGCCCTGAGTCCTGAAAGAGTCTCCCTAGCACCTCTCAAAGTGCTCCTTCCAGAAAAGAATTTTACTTTATCAACTACTTTGTTCTCTGCACTAATCTGGCAGAGAAAGCTGCCTGTTTTGCCTTGATCAATTAAGAGAGGAAGCCAAACTGAAAGTAATAAGCTTTTGTTCACTTCCTTTAATAGTATAAGCAAGTCTAAATGGAAAGGGCCCCAGCTCCACCACAGTTTAATTTTCTGCACAGAAAGAAAACAGGCAAGGGTCAGATGTATCAACACTGATGGGAGTAAGGGCTGAGGGAAGATGATGTCATATCTGAGGGAGCCCCAAACAAAAGACTTCCTTACTATGGCCCCAATAACCTTGTGAATACTGATGTAGAATGGCTAGGAGTGTAAAAGTCCTGAATACTGAGTAGTAACCAAGAAAACTAGCTTCAGATTCCCCCAGTAAAGTGGTCTGTAAGAGGCACCTGAAAAGTACAAATATCAGCTGACCACTCTCCCTTTCATAGGGAGGTCTCTAATAGAGGCAGCTGGTATAGGAATCCAGAATGCATAAGAACATGGCAGTGGATGGGCCTTGGTCCTCCACTGCAACTACTCTCAGTGTTTAAAGTTCACTGGATATGTATCAAATTTGGTATGGGGTGAGAAGTATTCCCCCATGAGAACTGTCAGGTGGATACTTTGTAATTATCTGTGGTTGGACCTGCAAAGTCAAACAGGATTTTGGCCTGGAGTTGAACTCGTGTATATACATATCTGTACATATACATGCACATAAACATACATTCATACACCTACACTGAGTGTCCTTTGTGTTTTTTGTGGTAGAGACTGAAATAAGATTGACACTTTGGAGTGCTTTGAGAAAAGCTTGGCCTGCTTTGTATTTTGGGGGGATAGAGAAGGGAAAATCTATGTTCCTTGAAGCTTGGAATGAGACAATGTACCCCTTTCCACTTTGCCCCTAGGGATTTCAGTTGGATACTAGGTCCTTGTACCATCTTTACATTAATGACTCAAATGTGGTCACATGTGGGTCATCATGGAATCCAGTCCTTGTTGGGTAGTACACTTGTTTGGGTCCAGTGGAGGATGCCATCCATAGAGTGGAAAGTGAAAAAGTAAAAGTGAAGTCGCTCAGTCATGTCCAACTCTCTGCGACCCCACGGACTGTAGCCTACCAGGCTCCTCCATCCATGGGATTTTCCAGGCAAGAATACTGGAGTGGGTAGCCTATCCCTTCTCCAAGGGAAATTCCAAACCCAGGGATTAAACCCGGGTCTTCTGCATTGTTGGCAGAGGGTTTACCATCTGAGCCACCAGGTAAGTCCAATATAGTGGAAGGTTAGTACTTGATCTTGGAGCAGGGCTTTTTCTAGGTCATGGGCTTGTGGAAGGACATTAAAGGTGTATCACAACCCATTTCCACATAAGGCAAACCATCGTGGCCATTAGTGTGAACAGGAATGTTAAAAAGGGCGGCATTTGTGATATCAGTTGCTGCATACTTACTTCACTGTACTTGGGCAGTAAATCTCTATGAAGGTCACAGGAGCATGACTATACTGTGGCATTGAGCCAACAATAATCAGTCAAGTCTCTAGGCATCCCAAGGCCTTACACACAGACTGAAAGTGTGTATAAATGGAGAAATAACTTTGTGGAGAACTTTAGTTTCATTAAGCTCAGCAATAAGCACAGTGAACTGTTTTGGATGGTAAAGGTGCTAGACACTGGTAGTCTGGTGGTTGTTTTTCATTTGCTAAGTTGTGTCCCACTCTTTCGGACCCCATGGACTGCAGCATAGCAGCCTTCCCTGTCCTTCACTGTTTCCCAGAGCTTGCTCAAACTCATGTCCATTGAGTCAGTGATGCCATTCAACCATCTCATCCTCTGCCGCCCCCTTCTCCTCTTGCCCCAAAATAGTTTTCCAGATGCCCTATTAAAATGACAACCCACTCCAGGATTTTTTCCTGGGGAATGCCCTGGACAGAGGAGCCTGGCAGGGGGCTTTCTAAGGGGCTTCCCTGATAGCTCAGTGGGTAAAGAATCCTCCTGCAGTGCAGGAGACAGGGGAAATGCAGGTTTCATCCATGGGTCAGGAAGATGCTGTGGAGAAGGAAGTGACAAACCACTCCAGTATTCTTGCCTGAAAAATCCTTTGGGCAGAGTAGCCTGATGGGCTACAGTCCAAAGAGTTACAAAGAGTCAAACACGACTGAATGATTTAGCACGCATGCACACACTTTGTGACTGTTCTTTCTAAATAACACATTTACTCATTTGTTAGACTTTGAAAATTATTTTGAAATTGTTTTTGCCTATTTGTATGGGAAAAAAAAGCCTACTAGAAATATTTTGTCATGTATTGACAATCTCTCCATGCTTCTGCCCATGAATGAGTGTATGTGTCAAATATTGCATTGATGAGTTACTTGAATTAGTACTTTTTTTAAGTAGGTTAATTTCTCTAAGTTTGCTTTCAGTTTTAGTTTCTCTTTTTTTTTTAATTTTATTTTTGAAACATGTGGAACCTGAACTTGCTTCCAAAAGTAAATACTATGCAAAAAGGTATACTTAAAGGAGTACCATTTCTTCCTTAGTTTGCTCCCTTGCATCCTGTAGGTAACCAGTTACATTTTTTTCTATCTCACTTGTGTGTCATTTTGTAAAGGTAACACTCTCTCTAATTCTCTCCCTTCCTCTTTCTTATTTATTTCCTTTTTCCCCCATCTTCTTTACCTGAACGGTACCATACATTTCTCCTTTTTTTTCCCCTTCTCTTAATATTATCTCCTTGAAATCCCTCCAAGTCAGTTTATAGAGGTTCATTTGATTCCTTTTACATCTTTACATACATCTGATGGTACCATATTATTTAGCATAATTTACAAAGTTTATGGGATTTCCCCGATAGCTTAGTTGGTAAAGAATCCGCCTGCAATGCAGGAGACCCTGGTTCAATTCCTGGGTCGGGAAGATCCCTTGGAGAAGGGAAAGGCTACCCACTCCAGTATTCTGACCTGGAGAATTCCATAGACTGTACAGTCCATGGGGTCGCAAAGAGTCAGACATGACTGAATGACTTTCACTTCACTTCACAAAGTTTATAGTACATATATTAGCTTGTTTATCCAATTTCCCATGCATGAACATTTATATGCAATTACAAATAGTACTGTAATTAGCAAATAGTACACATGTGTTTTGTTGGTTTGTCTCTGAAGTCTATGTAATCTATAAAATATAAATAACCTAAGAAAAACAGAGACAAATACAACTATATATAATGTCTGGAAATATTTATGAAATAATGAGAAAGATTCAAAACACATCTATTAAAACTCCTCTCACACTGTTATCAGATCTAGCATTATGGTAACTTCACTATAACTTCAGAAAAATTAGAATATTTCTGTTTGCTTATTATGAATTTGATATGTAGAGATTTCATAGTAGTTGTATTTTTCTATTCAATGGGCTAACTATATCTCTCTTGTAGCTCATGAAAAAATATCAGATACAAATCTTATGCAAGACCACCGAGAATCAACGTCAAAAAGCCAAATGATGGTAAAGCAGCAAGAAGAGAAAAAACACAGTAAGCATACTAATTACAGATAACTTTAAATTATTTAAAATTAATTACAGCCAAAGATCTTGTTCTTTGCTTCATAAATTGTGTGTGTATACATATATATAGTAGATATTTTATACTTTGACCTAATGTATAAATATCCTAAGATAACTAGAGGATAAAAACTAAAGTTGTGAAATACTTGGTCAATATTTCTGATTGTCATATTTTTCTTAGTCATGGGTCATGCACTCAGTATCCACCAAACCAATAAAAGGAACATAATTGTCTTCAAGAGGTATGTACCTTTCATCCTACTCCAGGAAGTTAGACATAGAGAGTCCCAGATTAATACCCTGTCCTGTGGAATTGCCATCTTCCAAAGACTAACTGATGAAAAGAGAAGTGCTGAGAATTTTATCTCAAAATCAGATCAGAAGTTTCAAGGGAAAATGTGACTGGGAACGTTTTTTGTTTGCCTCCAGCCAATCCTATTAGTTGAGATCCTTTCATATGCAGGTGTTTTTTCTGAAACTTAGTAGATGGTTGCAATCAGGGCCCATGAGGGGAATGTAAGAGTGCCAGTAGCAGAATAGTTCCACAGAGTTTTGATGGGCTCTCATTTGTTGTGACTGACAGGACAAACTTTGGAAGATATCTCCTCTAGAATGATGTGTATTGCCTTTTGCTACAAGGTGCTTGTCCATGCTTCTGTTAATGACCCTGCTATGCTGCTAAGCATGGTCAGCATAGCATCTGGCCTGGTGGGATAGTAGATATGCCAGGATGCACCAGGAGGATGAGGATGTCAACAATAGTGTGGAAGCCCAGTGCTCCACCTGGGAATGGGACTTCTTCCTGCTCATGGCATTATGCAGGGACATTAAAGGTGTATTCCAACCTTTTAAGCAAAAAGCAAACTGATCATATCATCTGTGTGGACAGAGACTTGAAGGAGCATTTGCAACATGAATTCCTTCATACCTATTTCCCTCAGTTGGGGCAAGAGCCTCTAGGATGGTCACAATGTCAGGTAAGGCCAGTGTCCTGATCTGTACCACAGAACTGAACTCTAGTACAGTAGTTCTGTAGTCCAGTCTAGGCACACAAGGCTCTTCGCATAGGTTTACTTAGTTAAACTGAATGGAGAAGTAATCTCACAGAGACATTTGCCTTACTGAAAGTCCACAAAGATGGCTAGCAGTTGTTTTTCCTTTGCTTAGTAGTTGATCTGAAGACATGTCTCTAGGCACTGTAGTCTGGTAGGTTTGCAGTCTTCCATGTTGCCACGGAAATGATCCTGAGTGCAGCAGTGCTCATCACGGCTTGGGGCTTATGTGACTTCGAGTTCACATAGAAAATACATCTGTACTAATGATGTATTCAGGGTTTCCCAGGTGGCACGAGTGGTAAATAACCAGTCTGACAATGCAGGAGATGCAAGATGTGCAGATTCATTTCCTGGATTGGGAAGATCCCCTGGAGGAGGGCATAGGAACCCACTCCAGTATTCTTGCCTGGAGAATGCCACAGATAAAGGAGCCTGGCAGGCTACAGTCCATGCGGTTGCAAAGAGTCAGATATGACTGCAGCAATTTAGCATGCATGCAATTATGTGTTCAGCAGTGGGAGCTATGAAATAGAAGTTCATGATGCCTAAAGGCACCCACATGCACCATGGTCAGGTTTAAGTAAGGGTCAAAATGCATTTCTTGTGTTCCTCTCATCCTGGTGTCAGAGTTGTGGAGATAACAGTCCTTGGTAAACTAGAAGCCAATCTTGGGGACTAGAATCCCTTATCTTGCTTATTTTGAAAAGCCAAGTGTTCTGGGTAAAAATAAAGTTGTCAGATTCATCTTAAGGTCACTGGGGGGAGCACGTTATTAGTAATAAGTTCATCACTGTTTTGAGTCTCATGGGTCTGTGTTGGCCACCATGGCTTGCTTCTTAGCACAAAATGTGTGCTAGAGAGTCCATCCATCCCTTCCTTGAGCCTCCATTGCTGGGTAACTAGACAGTGTTTCCAGTGGCAAGGAGCTCACCATGTGTGGGCAGAAGTTTTCAGAAACCAAATGTCAGCCAGAAGAGGAAGGAGATTGTCTCAGGTGTTTGTGTGTTTTCTTCCTCATCCCCTCCCTTGTCCTCCTTGGACACAGTGGCCCCTGTTAGGAAACTCAGAACCAGGGGTTCTGTTGAGACACAGCCAGCAAGGTGTCTGTTTTGCTCACTAAGTTCACAAGAGTAGCTCCTTCACAGTGGTGTTTGTATAGTCTCCTCAGGTTGCTGGTCAAATGAAACTGAGAAACCTGGATTCTTTTTCATTAGGCTTGAATTTCAGAAACTGGCTATATCACGGAGTATCCATCATTGTCAGAATAGCATGAGAGCAAATAGTAGTTACTGGGTGTGGCTCAGTCAGCCATGTCTGCAGGGACTCTTGTGACCCAGTATATTGTTTTTGATTTACATTTCCTGTATTTCTTGTTTTATAAATAAGGATCTTTCATCATCTTTTTTTTTCAAATTTCCTTTATTCCTTCTTTCCTTCCTTCTTTCTTAAACCATACTTGGTATTCCCTCTTTTAGGTTTTTTCACCCATTACACACTGTATCCTGGAGATGCTTCCCAATCATTTCATCGGGATCTTTATCATTCCTTTTATACTTGTTTGTACAGCTCCATGTGCACATTGCACCCTACAGTCTATATTTTTATACTTTACATATGATACTTTAGCCTACCAGTCTCCTATGCTTTATGTTTAGGTGGTTTTAATATTTTACAATTGCAAATATTATGCTATGAAAAACCTTGTACATATGTATTTTCTTTGTTTGGTCTATTGAATTATATTAACAAAATATTGAGGCAACTGAGAAAATGAGAAATTTAACAAACATAAAACACATTTGAATTCCATGAGTATTATTTTTATGGTAAAGTAACTTTCACACACACTCATTAAGACTCTTCTCATAGTTTTCATAGCAGACTTCACAATATGGTGATTTTCTTCTTAACTTCATAAAATGAGATAACTGCTGCTGTTTTCATTTTATAAATTGTAAGCTAAACATTTCGCAGTAGATCTTTGTTTTTATTTAGTTCACTAAATTCTTCTCTTTTTGTAGCTCAAGATGAAGTACCAGATGGAAATCATATGCTTGACCATCAAGAGGCAATGTCAGAATCAGAGATTCAAGTGAAGAAAGAAAGTTTTCACACCTGGGAGAGATTTACTAGTAAGTGCAAAAACTACAGAAAATTTTATATTGTTTTAAATTAAACTCATTAGGAGATATTTTTATTTTGGTTTATGAAAATGTATTTGTTGAGCATATATTCATATTGAAATATTTCACTTTGACTAAAATCAGATACCATGAGATACCTAGAGAGAAAAGCAGAAATACTGATACCATTTGATAGAAATTTTTGTCCTTAAGAGCATTTTGTGACCAGAAGATTAATGGCCCAACACCCAGTAGCAGGTGAATACCTATGTCTCCAAAGTAGTGTGCCTTTCAGCCAGCTCCCAGTAGTTATAACTACAGAAGCCCAATGGATGCCTCTACCCATGATAGGGCCCTTGCGCCATAGTCTCCATTAGCAAAGAGCTGTTTTGGAGATCTGTAAATCAAACATCTGATGAGGGTCAGGAGGCCTGTTGGAGGGCCTTTTGGGCATTCTCTTGGTTGTATCCTCACTAAAATGAAGCAGCCTCTCTGGTAACCACATAAATTGGTTTCATCAATGACTCTCTATGGGCAAATGAGAATGCAGGTGGTCGAAAGGGTTGCACTATTTGCTGGGCCCAATTATTTTTTCAGAGTTGAATCACCCAAGTTTGGCAGTCTTGTCCTCTGGAATGAGAATTCATGCCCCTTAGAGATCATGCCTGGGAATTTCACTATGGTATCATCAGGTATCTAAGTGTGTGTGCTAATGGTTCAGCCAGGAGCCACTGGTAGATCCACACAGTGTCTAGTCTTTGTTGGGTGGTGTCCTTTGTGGTGGGAGGGCTAGTTGAGTGAAAACTAATCCTCCCTGTAGGAGCAGGCCACTTAGAATTGGTGACCTCTTCCCTGTAGCTCAAACGGTAAAGAATCTGCCTGCGAGGCAGGAGACCAGGGTTCAATCCCTGGGTTGGGAAGTTCCTCTGGAGAAGAGAATGGCAATCCACTCCAGTATTCTTGCTTGGAGAATTCCATGGACAGAGAAGCCTGGCAGGCTGCAGTCTATGGGGTCGCAAAGAGCCAGACATGACTGAGTGACTAACAGAGTCCTACACACAGACGCAGTCACTAATAACAGATATTTGAGCAGTGTGGTGGCCATGTGTAGGACATGACAGCTCAGGAAGCTAGAGTTCTGAAACAGCATTGGCACAATTACTTATTTACTTAATCCTGTAATGCTTCTGAAATGGTTTCAGAATAGCTCTGAATACACCATTACAAAAGCAAACCAAGTTATAAAATGATTGCATGACTTGTCAGTTGTTCACCTCCCCCCAAATCACCCCACTTCCATGTCCAAGACAGGGTTTTTAGTAAATATTGGTTTGAGGAATTACTGCTTTTATTCTCCCTGCAGTAGTTTCAATTCTTTAAGTTTGCTTTTTCTTTCCATTCCATCTTATTTGCTTTGGCCTAATTTTTATTTTTAAATACATAGAGCATGAAACTACTTCCAAAAGTTAACAATATACAAAGCAGTATGCTTAGAGGCTTCTCAATCTTCCCTCTCCTCTTGTAGGTATCTATATTCATCATTTTGTGATAGTTTTCCTGTCTTTTCTCTATTTTTTGTCTCACCTTTATTTTTTCTCACTTCTGTTTTATTACCCAGTGTTTGCATATTAGTTTTCCCCTCCAGTGTTTTTTACTTAATATTATTTCTAGAAGTCCCTCCAAGTCATTATATAGAGTTCATTTTCACACAGAGTATACTACTACATATAGCTGTTTGTACCACAGTATTTACCATAATTTATATTATACCACAGTGTGCAATGCATACCTTAAATTAACTAATTCTCTCCTTTAATATTTTTATGGTTTTGAATATTTTGCACTTCTAAATACTGAATTGGCCAGAAAATCTATTCAAGTTTTTCCATAACATCTTACATAAAGACCAGACTGAACTTTCTAGCAAACCCAATACATTGTACATGAATAACTGTGTACACATTCATTTGTATTTTTTTATTTTATGAACATGTGTCAGCATAAGGTATAAATAACTTATGAAATCAAGATACTTATATATATACATATATATCTGTGTGTGTTTTATTATATAATGTCTAGAAATATTATTGAAACACCTTCTTTGAAGTATACCAATTAAAAATGTTCTCATAAAAACTGCAGTGAGGGATCACCTCACGCAGGTCAGAATGTCTATCATCAAAAAATATACAAACAATAAAAGCTGGAGAGGGTGTGGAAAAAGGGAACCATCTCGCACTGTTGGTGGGAATGTAAATTCATACAGCCACTGTGAAGAACAGTATAGAGGTTCCTTAAAAAACTAGGAATACAGCTACCATATTACCCAGCAATCCCACTACTGGGCATATACCCTGAGGAAACCATAATTGAAAAAGACATATGTACCCCAATGTTCATTGCAACACTATTTGTAATAGCTTCTTGCCTGCAGAATCCCCATGGACAGAGGAGCCTGGTGGGCTACAGTCCATGGTGTGACAAAGAGTCAGATACAACAGAGTGACTAAGCCCAGCACAGAACATGGTAGCCACCTAGATGTCCATTGATACATGAATGGATAAAAAAGGTTGTAGTACATGTATACATTGGCCATAAAACCAGACATGGAACAGGAGACTGGTTCACAATTGGGAAAGGAATACATCGATGCTGTACATTGTCATCCTGCTTATTTAACTTATATGCAGAGTGCCTCATGCAAAATGCCAGGCTGGATGACTGAAAGCTGGAATGAAGATTGCTGGGAAAAGTATCAACAACCTGTTATGCAGATGATACGAGTCTAACAGCAGAAAGCAAAGAGGAACTAAAGAGCCTCTTGATGAAAGTGAAAGAGAGTGAAAAAGCTGGCTTAAAACTCAGCATTCAAAAAACTAAGATCATGGCATCCAGTCCTATCACTTCATGGCAAATAAATGGGGAAAAAGTGAAAAGTGTCAGATTCCATTTTCTTGGGCTCCAAAATCAATGCAGACAGTGACTGTAGCCACAAAATTAAAAGATGCTTGCTCCTTAGAAGAAAAGCTATGACAAACCTAGACAGTGTTTTAAAAAGCAGATATCACTTTGCCGCAAAGGTCCATATAGTCGAAGCTATGGTTTTTCCAGTAGTCATGTACATGCAGATGTGAGAGTTGGACCATAAAGAAGGCTGAGCACCAAAGAATTGATGCTTTCAGATTGTGGTGCTGAAGACTCTTGAGACTCCATTAGACAGCAAGGGAGATCAAACTAGTCAATCCTAAAGGAAATCAATCCTGAATATTCATTGGAATTACTGATGCTGAAGCTGAAGCTCCAGTACTTTGGCCACCTGATGGGAAGAGCTGACTCATTTGAAAAGACCCTGATGCTTGGAAAAATTGTAGGCAGGAGGAGAAGGAGACAACAGAGAATGAGATGGTTAAATGGCATCACTGACTCAATGGACATGAGTTTAAGCAAACTCTGGGAGATAGTGAAGGACAGGGAAGCCTGAATGCTGCAGTCCATGGGATTACAAAGAGTTGGACACAACTTAGCAACTGAACAACAAAAACATGGAGGGATATGCTTATGAGAAATCATTTTATAGATTATAGGAACATCTGAAGAGTCACTGACAAGAATTATAAGAGGCTTTTGTTGGCCTTGTATTGATCAAAGAATTTGATAAAAATCCAGAAGTCAGTTAATTTGCCCCTAGTAGCTATACTAAGTGTTACCAAACAGTTTTATTTCCATCCTAAACATTGGGGGAAAACAGCTAGAAATTAAACAACTTTTAATTTTGATAGACAGACCTTTGGTCAGTACAATTGAATTGGTAGAATGGGCCTTACAAGCCTGGTCCAGACTCATGGGTCCACTGTATGTTACTGTTATCTTCTTCTCCTAGCTTAGTGATGCTTGGCTTAGTTGAAGGCAGGTGCTAGGAACAGGGGTCAAAGTTCATTCAGGTGGAGGGCCTTTTCAAAATGAGAGATGTGAATCTATGAATTAATGTCTTTCAGTTTGGCTTCATATGGATTAGTTAATAATACTTGATAAGATTTTTTTCATTATGTCTATAAATAATCTTTTATTTGATGTCCTTTCTAATAAAATCTCTAGATTGTAATTCATTATCCTTTTCATCTCCTGGGAGCTTGATATAAAAGTACTTAGTATTTTTTTAAGTGTCTCAATAAAGCCCTGTTAATAATGTAATATATTTCCTTTGAACCATCATGGGTGCAAATTTCCAAAATTATTTTTCCCATAAAATCATTTTCTTAAAATCCCAGTGTGTTAAAGAATGTATATGTTTGAGTAATGGCAGTTAGGCTTCACTAGATGTGTTTGTTTTGTTTGATGGACTGTGTAGATCACAATAAACTGTGGAAAATTCTGAAAGAGATGGAAATACCAGACCACCTGACCTGCCTCTTGAGAAACCTATATGCAGGTCAGGAAGCAACAGTTAGAACTGGACATGAAACAACAGACTGGTTCCAAATAGGAAAAGGAGTACGTCAAGTCTGTATATTGTCACCCTGCTTATTTAACTTATATGCGTCATGAGAAACACTGGGCTGGAAGAAGCACAAGCTGGAATCAAGATTGCCGGGAGAAATATCAATAACCTCAGATATGCAGATGACACCACCCTTATGGCAGAAAGTGAAGAGGAACTAAAAAGCCTCTTGATGAAAGTGGAAGAGGAGAGTGAAAAAGTTGGCTTAAAGTTCAACATTCAGAAAACTAAGATCATGGCATCTGGTTCCACCATTTCATGGGAAATAGATGGGGAAACAGTGGAAGCAGTGTCAGACTTTATTTTTGGGGGCTCCAAAATCACTGCAGATGGTGATTGCAGCCATGAAATTAAAAGACACTTACTCCTTGGAAGGAAAGTTATGACCAACCTAGATAGCATATTAAAAAGCAGAGACATTACTTTGCCAACAAAGGTCCGTCTAGTCAAAGCTATCGTTTTTCCAGTGGTCATGTACGGATGTGAGAGTTGGACTGTGAAGAAAGCTGAGTGCTGAAGAATTGATGCTTTTGAACTGTGGTGTTGGAGAAGACTCTTGAGAGTCCCTTGGACTGCAAGGAGATCCTAGCAGTCCATCCTAAAGGAGATCAGTCCTGGGTGTTCATTGGAAGGACTGATGCTGAAGCTGAAACTCCAATACTTTGGCCACCTGATGCGAAGAGCTGACTCAACTGAAAAGACCCTGATGCTGAGAAAGATTGAGGGCAGGAGGAGAAGGGGACAACAGAGGATGAGATGGTTGGATGGCATCACCAACTCAATGGACATGGGTTTAGATGGACTCCGGGAGTTGGTAATGGACAGGGAGGCCTGGCGTGCTGTGGTTCATGGGGTTGCAAAGAGTCGGACACAGCTGAGTGAACTGAACTGAACTGAATATTAACAGAAAATATTAAGAAAACTCAGAAAAAGAGCAACTAATGTTTGAAATCTAGGAATATTAATAACAATAAAATATTTTCCACACACTCTCATTTAGACTTCTCTCATAATTTTCATAACATCACACATGGTTATTTAATGTAACTGCATAAACTGGGAGAAACTGCCACAGTTCACATGTACAGATTTGCCATGTAGGGATTTCCCAGTAGATCTTTTTTTTTTTATCTAGTGGACTGAATTCTTTATGTAGCTCAGGATGAAGTACCAGATGGAAATGGTATGCCTGTACACCAAGGCTCAGTGTCAAAATCAGACTCAAGTGAAGAAACAAAGCTTTCACAAAGGGGAAAAGCTTAGTAGTAAGTGCAAAAGCTGCAAAAGCTTTATATTGCTTTAATTAAGCTCATTAGAAGATGTTTTTATTTTGGTTCATATTACACTTTTGAGCATAAATTTTACAGAAATTCTATACTTTCACTAAGGTATGAATACCATGAGATAATTAGTGAAAAAAAGGCAAATATATTGATGCCTTTGTTGGAATTTCTGTCCTTAATATTATTTTGCGACTAGAACATGAATGCCCCAAGGACAAGAGCAAATGAATAATTGTCTCTCCAGAGTTGTGTGCCTTTCAGCCAACTCCAGGTAATTATGGGAACAGAAGCCCAGTGAATTTCTAAACATGTGGCAGGGGTCTTTTGCCATAGATTCCAGTGGGAAAGGGATGTTTCTGATATAAGAGGCATATTGGAGGGCTTTTAGGGTACCCTCTTTGTTGTATCCTCGCTGAAGTGAAACAGCCTTTTTGGTAACATCATAGATCAGTTTCATCAAAGACTGCTCCTAGGTAACTTTTAGTTCAAGTGGTCGCAGAGTCCCACTAACTGCTGGGCCTCTTTTCATTTGTTGGAACTGAATAGCCCAAGGTTATGGTATGCCTCTTAGAGATCACACTCAGTAGTTTCAATAGGGTACCAGGTAAATAAGTGTGTGTACTAATGGCCCAGCAAAGAGCCACTGGTGGGTCCAGAGGGCATCTAGTGCTTGTTGGTTGTGTCCTTGTCTGGGTCCACTTGAGCAAAACCTATTCCTCCCTGTAACAGCAAGGCCACTTAGAAATCGTGACCTGTGCACTGACTATAGACACTGGAGCTGTATGGTGAGCATGTGCAGGACATTAGTAAGATATTGCAGTCCTTCTATATAATCTTAAACTAACTGGGATCACTTGTATGCAGACGAATGCATACAAAGTACATACAAAGTATATTGGATTTATCAGGACTTCCAGTACCTTTAGTCTGGAGAATCACCTGTATGTCAGTTACAGTGGCAGGTACCATCAGGGCTCAGGGCTGTACTATAGCATTGACCTACCAGAATCAGTGAGTAACATGTGCGTGAGGCTGTGTGCAACTATCAAGTTAGTTATTCCAATGAGAAAAGTCTCATAGAGACATTTCTATTCATTAAGCTTATCAATAAAAACAGTTACATCTTTTCTTCCCATGAATCTGTTAGATAACTCAGATTGGAGGATAAGTCAGTTGGAGGTTCTCAGTCTTACCTGTGCCCTGAAAACTGCCCCTAAATGCAACAGGTCCCATCAGGGCTTGGGCTGAATGTAAGTGCAGGTGCACTTACATAGGAACTACATCTGTATCAATAAACATTCAGTAGTGGAAGCCATGCAGATTGAGTTCTGTGGTTGCCTGACAGGATACACTCAATATAGGCTTTGACCTAGGGTGTCTTGGTGATAGCCTCCAATGAACAACCAGAAAGAGTTATTTCTTTCCCTCAGTATCTGGTGTTGGAGGTCATGGAGGTCATGGTCACCTCTGCACCAGTCACCGAATGACTCTAGAAATACAATATCCCTGCTCCCTACTTTGAGTTCTGACTTTGGCACACATGCTCAGATAACCACTGATGATGTTGGAATATTGACCTAACCCCAATTGTTGCTTATGGTTTAAAGCTGGGAGGTTTGAATGAAAGTAATGGAGGCTTCTCTGACTCACGTCAGTGTCACTTGGAGCAGAGGGAGGAGCATTTGTATCAATATTAGTTACAGGTGCCTTCACAATTTGGACTTTAGTGAGGAAGTGTGCTGGGACCCATGGCCCACCACTTGGCTAGGAGCTCTTTGGTAAAACGCCTGTTAATGTTCTCCTTGAGGCCCCAGTGGTTAGGAACTAGGCCTAGAGATTTCTTTGGAAACTAACCAGATCATCCAGGGGTGGGCACCCATTAGCATTTTTAGGTCTGCTCAGTGGTCAGTTAGTACTGTTTCGTTGGTAGCTACGAAATTTCTTGAAATGTCTTGAAATTTGCCAGTCATTGTGCTGTGACCCAACAGACATCGCCTTAAAAGTAAGTTTAACTGAGCTCAAAAACCAGTGAAGTTGGCCTGAAGGAAACTAAAGAGAAATATGAGTCTTCTCAGAAATATTTTTAATGTCCGCACTCCACCTGCAACTTTATAGAGACCACCAGTGTGGCTCATGGAGCCTTTAAGAACCTCTGCAAGTGATGATCCAAGTGTGTTTTTCAAGGCAAGGGGAATTCCAGTGTAAGGGCTCTTCTGTTGGAGCCAAACATGCACTCAACCAAGGAGGGGAGAAGGTCTTAGGTGTTCACATCTCTGATCCCTCTTTTCCTCTGCCTCACTGGGCAGTGAGGGACTGGCACATCATACAGTGCGTTCTACAGTGACAGGCCCTACAGTGTACTCTCTCCCTCACCTAGTTTAACAAAATGACTTCCTTTTCATGGAGGCAGACTCCCTTAGTCACTGATGTTTCTCTAAGTTGCTAGGCAGAGCAATCCTCAGGACCTTGTATGTTTTTAGTTAAAGTATGAATCTCAACAACTCACTGCTCATAGACTGTCTGTTAGTTCCAAGACATGCTAAAGCTGACAGTGGTTCCAGGGTGCAATTGAGCATGCAGGGCCTCCAAAGACTCTGGACCCATTAGTAGCTGTAAAGTTGCTTCTCTAATTTTCTGAAAGCCTATGTGTTGAATCTCTCCTTTACTCATTGAGCATTGTGGTAGGTGAATCAGAGGCTAAGGGGAAAGACAGTTGTTCTACTTCAGAACTGAAAACTTATGCAGATAATCCAGATGATGGATCAAGATGAGGCATACAGTGAAATATTACTCAGCCATGAAAAGCATGAAATATTGCTATTTGCAGCAACATGTGCAGACCCAGAGAGTATTATATAGACAAATCAACAGAGACAGGCAAATACTGTATGATACCACTTATATTTAGATTCTAAAAAGTAAATGTGTGTACAAAATAGGAACAGACTCCCATATATAGAACACAAACTTGTGGTTATCCAGAAGGGAGATGAAGGATGGGAAGCACCATCAGGGGTTTGGGATGAACAGATACAAACTACTGTGTATAAAATAGGTAAGCAACAATGATATACTATATAGCACAGGGAATTATATTCATTATCTTGTAATAACCTATAATGAATTATAGTCTGCAAAAATAATGAATCACTATGCAGTACACCTGAAACTAACACAATATTTTAAGTCAACTTCAATTTAATGAAAACTTTTGTAAATAACACAGTAGCACTCTCCAGATCCCCATTGCATCAACTTTAGGAAAGTCATTTCGCTGCTGGCAGAGTGCCTTGTGGGTCTCTGGTAGCTCCCTCCCCACCATGTCCTGCATGCTGGTTGGTACTTCCCAAAGTGTTCCCTCCACACAAGCACTGGGCTTCACTGACCACACTGTTCCTCGTGCTAACTTGGTAATAAGAGAAAAGAAATGCCAGTTTCTGAATAGGTCTATTAACATACCAACCGAACTCAAGGTTACAGTGAACCATTATTCACTTACCCTCAGAGTGTAGGCTGTAGATCAGAACCAGCTCCGCTGTGTTCCCTTTCACACCGTGGAGGAGCCCCTGCCAAGGGGCTGCACATCAGTGCAGACTGAGGTGAGGGGTGGTCTCCCAGCTGAAGGGACCCCAAACAAAAGGCTCCTGCCATTTCATGGATCCCAGGGCTCAGGTAGCTAGAGTTCTAAAGAGCATCAGCATGATTACTCATTTGCTCCATCCTGTAATACTTCACCCATGATTTTAGAATAACTTTGCACATACCACTAGGACAACAGCCAAGTCTGAAAATTATCTCATGACTTGACTGTCTTCAACTTTCCCCTACCCACCCCACTTCCATATCCAACTATGAGGGTTTGTATTAAATACCATATCATTGAATTACTGCTTTTATTTTGCTTTCAGCAGATTCATATAGTTTACTTTTTCTTTCTATTCCATCTTCTTACCCTTATGGCTGAATTATATTTTCAAATATATAGGGCATGAATCTACTTCCAAAAGTTAAAAAATGTACAAACAGACATTTTTGTAGGCTTATCCTTCTTTTTTCCATCTTCTCTCTCATCTTGTACCCAACCAAGTACATTGATTTATGATACTTTTTCTGGGTTTTATCTATTTATTTATCTTTCCCTGTTTTTTCTCATTTCTTTTTCTTCCTTACCCAAAGTTTACATGCTAGATTTTCCCTTTTCAGTTTTTTTTTAAACTTAACTTTATTCCTAGAAATCCCTTCTAGAAGTCCCTGTAAGTCAGTATATAGAGATTAATTTAATTCAGATTATAGGTCTAGGTACAGCTGTTTGTCCAACAGTGTTTACCATAATTTATATTATAAATCAGTGTGTGATATATACCTTAGTTTATTTAACTAAATTTTTATCCTTAAAATTTATATGGTTTAGAATATTTTACATTTACAAACTTGCTGTAATGAAGAACCATGGACATATTCATTTGTATTTTTAGTTCAATAAGCTTGTACTGGCCTATAGTATAAATAACCTAGGAAAGCTTGAGACCTTATATATATGTGTGTGTGTGTGTGTATGTGCATATCTAAATACACACACACACACACGTATAAAATGTCCAGAAATATTACTGAAACAGCTTCTTTATAGTATACCAGTTAAAAGTGTTCTCATAATGTTTATTTCACATCTGACATTATGGTAATTTACTTATAAAAACTTTTGTCAAAATATGACATTATATATTGTTACAAATTTGAAATATAGAGAATTCTAGTAGATCTGCTTTTCTGTAAAGGAGCTCAGTATATTTCTTTTATGTAGCTCATGGTGATGCTCCAGACAAAACTCCTGGGCTTCAGCATCAAGAATCAGTGTCAAAACTCCCAGTACAGGAACAGAAAACTTCCAAAGGAAGAAAACACAGCAGTAAGTGTAACAATTACTATTATTGCTATTTTAGTCCCTAAGTCATGTCCGACTTTTTTGTAAGCCCATGGCTGTAGCCCACCAGGCTCCTCTGTCCATGGGATTTCCCAGGCAAGAATACTAGAGTGGGTTACCATTTCCTTCTCCAGGGGATCTTCCCAACCCGGTGATTGAACCTGTGTCTCCTGCATTGGCAAATGGATTCTTTACTGCTGAGCCACCTGGGAAGCTCATAAAACTATAGATGCCCTTAAATTAAAAAAAAAAAAAAAAGTCTCATCAGATCTTTTTTCTTTGGTTCAGGAATATATGTTTGAGCATTTAATTTATAGAAATTTTACACCTTGATCTAACTCTGAATAATATTAAACAACTACAGAGCAAGAACCATTTAGCATTTGGTTGGAATTTCTTCTGAATAGACTATTTCATGGAGAGACTTCTGCATTCATTGTTCACCAAGGCCCAAAACTGGTATGCAGTCTTTGAAAGGGTGTCTGCTTTCAACCAGCAAATACAATTAGGGATCTGAGAGCCAGGTGGGCACCTCTGATGTGTGGCCATGTTCTTTTGCCACAGACTCTAATAGGCATCAGAAAGGTTACTGAGACCTGTAACTTAAAAGGGTGAGGATTTGATGAAAGGAAAAGTGTTGCCTGTGTAGGCATCTGGAGGGCCTCCAGGGCATTCTGTTGTCAGGCCCCACTCAGCATGCAGGTCTTCTTGGTAACCTGGTCTCTGGGTGCTGTCAAGGTGACCCTGTAGGAGGATATTTGAGTACCAGTGTCTGCTACCGTATATGAGTCCCACCAGTCATTGGGCATCCTTTGTATTGTTGGGACTGAGAGTCTGAGCATGACTAAAACTTGGCAATTATTGCCTCCTGAGAGAGACCTACTCTCCCTTCCCAGTTTATTCCCAGGAATTTCCCATGAATCATAGGTCCTTGTGCCTTGTCCATGATAATGTCCTAGACATAGTGCCACATGTGGGTCAAAATGGCATCCAGATCTGGTTGGATAGTACCCTTGCCTGTACCAAGTAGGAGATATTGATTATATGTGGAGGTTGGTGCTCCATCTGGGAGTTGGACTTCCTGCTCAACCTTCTGAAAGGACATTTGTTCAGTCTCTTAGTTGTGTCTGACTCTTTGCAACCCCATAAACTGCAGCATACCAGGCTTCCCTGTCCTTGACTGTCTCCCAGAGTTTGCTGAAACCATGTGCATTGAGTCAGTGATGTCATCCAATCAACACGTTAAACACATTCTTAGACATCCCCCTCTCTTCCTGCCACAATCTTCCCCAGCATCAGGGTCTTTTCCAATGAGTCAGCTCTTCACATAAGGTAGCCAGTGTATTGGAGTTTCAGCTTCAATATCAGTCCTTCCAATGATATTCAGGGTTGATTTCCTTTAGGATTGACTGGTTTGATCTCCTTGTTGTCCAAGGGACTCTCAAGAGTCTTCTCCAGCACCACATTTCAAAAGCATCATTTCTTTGTAGTTCAGCCTTCTTTATGGTCCAAATTCTCACACCCATCCATGACTAGTGGAAAAACCATAGCTTTGACTAGATGGACCTTTGTCAAAAGAGTGATGTCTATGCTTTTTAATATGCTGTCTAGGTTTTTCCTAGCTTTTCTTCCAGGAAGCAGGCGTCTGTTAATTTCATGACTGCAATCACCCATTCTCAATGACTTTGTAGCCCAAGAAAAGAAAGTCTGTCACTGTTCCCATTGTTTCCCCCATCTATTTGCCATAAAGTGATGGGAGCAGATGCCATGATCTTAATTTTTTGAATTTTGAGTTTTAAGCCAGCTTTTTCACTCTCCTCTTTCACCTCCATCAAGAGACTCTTTAGTTCCTCTTCACTTTCTGCCATTAGGGGGGTGTCATCTGCATGTCTGAGGTTATTGATATTTCTCATGGCAATCTTGAATCCAGCTTGTGATTATCCATTCTGGCATTTTGCATGATGTACAAGTTAAATAAGCAGAGTGACAATATACAGGCTTGATGTACTCCTTTCCCAACCTGGAACCAGTCCGTTGTTCCATGTCCAGTTCTAATTGTTGCTGCTTGTCCTGCATAAAGGTTTCTCAGGAGGCAGGTAAGGTGCTCTGGTATTCTCATCTCTTTAAGAATTTTCCACATTTTTTTCTGATTCACAATAGTCAAAGGCTTTAGCATAGTCATTGAAGCAGAAGTAGATGTTTTTTTCTGGAAATCCCTTGCTTCTTTTATGATCCAGTGGATGTTGGCAGTTTGATCTCTGTTTCCACTGCCTTTTCTAAATCCTGCTTGTACATCTGGAAGTTTTTGGTTCACATACTGTTGAAGCCTAGCTTGAAGGATTTTGAGTATAACCTTGCTAGCATGTGAAATGACTGCCATTGTGTGATAGTTTGAACATTCCTTGGTATTGCCCTTCTTTGGAATTGCAGTGAAAGCAGACCTTTTTCAGTCCTGTGGCCATTGCTGAGTTTTCCAAATTTGTTGGCATATTGAGTTGGCATACTTAACAACATTATCTTTTAGTATTTTCAGTAGCTCAGCTGGAATTTCATCACTCCACTAGCTTTGCTCATAGTAATGCTTCCTAAGGCCCACTTGACTTCACATTTCAGGATTTCTGACTCTAGGTAAGTGACTAACCATTGTGCCTGTTTGGGTCATTGAGACCTTTTTTGTACATTTCTGTGTATTCTTGCCACCTCTTCTTAATCTCTTCTGCTTCTATTAAGCCCTTGCCATTTCTCTCCTTTATTGTGCCCATGTTTGCATGAAATGTTCCCTTGATATCTCCAATTTTCTTGAAATCTCTAGTCTTTCCTACTCTGTGGTTTTCCTCTATTTCTTTGCACTGTTTAAGAAAGTTTTCTTATCTCTCCTTGCTATTCTCTGGAACTCTGCATTCATTTGAATATATCTTTCCCTTTCTCCTTTGCCTTTTATATCTCTTTTTTTCTCAGCTCTTTATAATTCCTCCTCAGACAACTATTTTGCCTTCTTGATTTCTTTTTCTTTTTGGATAGTTTTGGTCACTGCCTCCTGTACAGTGTTACAAACCTCTGTCCATAGTTATTCAGGCAGTCTTTCTATCAGATCTAATCCCTTATATATATTATTCTCTTCCACTGTATAATCATAAGGGATTTGATTTAGATCATATCTGAATGGCCCAGTGGTTTCCCCTACTTTCTTCAATTTAAGTCTGAATTTTGCCATAAGGACTTCATGATCTGAGCCACAGTTAGTCAGCTCCAGGTCTTGTTTTTGCTGACTGTATAGAGCCTCTCCATCTTTGGTTGCAGAGAATATAATCAGTCTGATCTTGGTATTGACCATCTAGAGAAATCCATATGTAGAATTGTCTCCTGTGTTGTTGGAAGAGGGTGTTTGCTATGACCAGTGCGTTCTCTTGGCAAAACTCTGTTAGCCTTTGCCCTGCTTCATTTTGTACTCCAAGGTCAAACTTGGCTGTTACTCCAGGTTTCTTTTGACTTCCTTCTTTTTCATTCCAATTCCCTATGATGAAAAGGACATCTTTTTTTTTTTTTTTTTTGGTGTTAGCTGTAGAAGGTCTTGTAGGTCTTCATAGAACCATTCAGCTTTTTGGCATTAGGAGTTGGGGGCATAGACTTGGTTTACTGTGATGTTGAATGATTTGCCTTGGAAACAAATCAAGATCATTCTGTCGTTTTTGAGATTATACCTAAGTACTGCATTTCAGACAAGAACATTAAAGGTGTAGTAAAATCTGTTACAGAAAAGCCAAAGTGAACCTGATCATCTTGTAGACAGGGATGCTGAAAAGAGCATTTGTAATATGAATTGCTTCATACCTATTTCCTTCAGCTGAGTCAAGAGCCTCTGGGGCAGTTACAGTGTCATTACATCAGGCCAGTGTCCTGATCTGTACCACAGCATTAAGCTGCCTATAGTTAAGTCTGTAGGCAGGTAAGGCTGTATGCACAGGTTGTCTTAGTTGTTGAATGAAGAAGGAATCTCACAGAGATGTTTGGTTCGCTTAAACTCATCAAACAGGGCAAGCATTACTTTTTCTCTTATTAGTAGTTGTTTCCGAGATAAGTCTCTAGGCAGTGATAGTCTGGTAGGTTTCCAGTCTTCCATGTGCCTCACTAAAATGACTCTGAATGCAGCAGTGCTCATCACAGCTGGGACTGATGTGAATTGGAGTTCACACAGAAAATACGTCTGCACTAATGATGTATTTAGTTGTGGGGGCTATGAAATAGAGGTTTATAATGCCCAACGGCACCCACACCATGGTCAGGTTTAATTAAGGGTCAAAAAGCATTACTTGTGTTCCTCTCATCATGGTATCAGAGTTGTGGAGATAACGGTTATTGGTAAAGTAGAAGCCAAATGGCCCAATGGATGGGCTCCCTCGTTGCCACTTTGAATTCTGAGTTGGCTTATATCATCAGATGCTGCTGGGGACAAAAGGATGTTAGTCTAATCCCTCATCTTGTTTATTTTGAAAAGCCAAGTGTTCTAGATAAAAATAGAGTTGTCAGATTCATCTTAAGGTCACTGTGGGTAGCAGAGGGGCTAGCTGGTTATTAGTAGTAAATATCATCAATGTTTTGAGTCTCATGGGGATGTGTTGGCCTCTATGGTTGACTTTCTGGCACAAGGTGAGTGGTAGAGAGTCCATCCATCCCTTCCTTGAACCTCCATTGCTGGGTAACTAGACAGTGTTTCCAGTGGCAGGGAGCTCAACCATGCCTAGACAATATTCAGAAAATAAATATCAGCCAGAAGAAGAAGGAGATTTTCTCAGGTGTTTGTGTCTTTTTTTTCTGCATCTCCTCCCTTGTCCTCCTTGGACAGTGTCCCCTGTCAGGGAACTCAGAACCAGGGGTTCTGTTGAGACACAGCCAACAAGATGTCAGTGTCCTGCACTAAATTAACAAGAATAGCTCCTCTACGGTGGAGTTTGTATAGTCTCCTCTGGTTGCTGGTCAAGTGAAGCTGAGAAACCTGAATTCTCTTTCATTAGACATGAGTGTCAGAAATTTACCACATCTTGGAGTATCCATCAGTGTCATAGATAGGCTGAGAGCAAATAGCAGTCACTAGGCATGGCTGAGCCAGCCATGTTTGCAGTGGCTTTTGTGAGCTACTGGCACAGTGGTAAAGAATCCACCTCCCAGTACAGGAAACTCAGGAGACATGCATTGCATCCATGGGTCAGGAAGATCCTTTGTAGTAAGAAATGGCAACCCACTCCATTAAACTTGCTTAGAAAATTCCATGGACAGAAAAGCCTAGCGGTCCATGGAGTCTCAGAGTCAGATACAACTAAGCACACACACGGTGTATGTTGTTTTTTGGTTTATATTTCCTGTATTTGTTTTTTTATAATTTTATTTTATTTTTGGATGTTTTGGGTCTTTACTGCTGGGGGGGCTTCTCTGTAGTTGTGACAAGTGAGGGCTACCCTGTGGTTGTAGTGTGAGGCCTTCTCATTGTGGTGGCTTCTCTTGTTGAGGAGCTTAGGCTGCATAGGAGCATAGGCCTGGGCACACAGGTGTCAGTAGTTGCGGCACATAGGCTCTAGAACACAGGCTTAATAGTTATAATGTGTGGGCTTGGTTGCTCCAAGGCATGTGGGATGCTCCCAGATCAGGGATTGAACCATATCTCCTACATCTGCAGGCAGATTCTTTACCACTGAGCCACCAGGGAAGCCCCCTCCTTTATTTCCTTTTCTATAGATTAGCTTCTTTTGTCATTTTTTAAAATTCCCTTTCATTTTTTCTTAAAAGATGGCACACTAGGTATTCTCTCTTTAAGGTTTTTTTTTTTGGTCCATTAAGTTAATTCCTAGAAATGCTTCCAAGTCAGTTTGTTGGGATCTTCATTCCTTTTATACCTGTTTGTACAGGTATTTGTACAACTGTGTGCCCCTTTATATCCCATAGTCTGTATTTTCATAGTTTACATTTGTTACTTTAGCTACCAATCTCCTATGCTTGTATGTTTAAGTGATTTTGAGTTTTTTGTAATTATAAATATGCTGCTATGCATTACATTGCACATATGCATTTTCTTTGTTTCGTCTATCTATATATTAGGCGAAAACATTAAGAAATATCTGAAGATGAGAGTCTACTATAAAGCATATTTGAAGTCTAAAAGTATTAATGATGTGGTAAAATACCTTCCTCACATTCATTAAGACTCTTCTCATAGTTTTCACATAAGATCTCACATTATAGTGATTTTCTTGTAATTTCATGACAATAGGAGAATCTGCTGCTGTTCACTTGTTATAAATTTGAAATCTAGGGATTTCTCAGTAGATCTCTCTTTTTTTAATTTAGTGGGCTTAATTCTTCTCTCTATGCAGCTCAGGATGAAGTACTAGATGGAAATCCTATGTTTGAGCATCAAGACTCCAGGTCAAAATCAGAGATTCAAGTGAAGAAACCAAGTTTTCACAAAGCGGAAACACTTACTGGTAAGTATAGTTAGATAGCATCACCGACTCAATGGGCACGAGTTTGATCAACTCTGGGTAATATTAGAGGACAGAGGACCCTGGTGTGCTGCAGTCCATGGGATTGCTAAGAGTTGGACATGACTTAGGAACTGAAGAACAATAAAAACTACAGAAAAGTTTTAATTATAAATTAAGCTCATTAGAAGATGTTTTTCTTTTATTTCATGATTATGTATCTTTGAGGTATACTTTATAGAAATAATACACTTTGACTAAACAGTAGATACCATGAGCTATTTAGAGAAAAAAGCAGAAATATTGATACCTTAGGTTGAAAATTCTATTTTTAAAGATTATTTGGTGATGACCAGCAGATGAATGCCCCAAGGACAATAGCAGGTGAATAACTGTCTCTCTGGAATTTGTGTGCCTTTCAGCCAGCTTCAGGTAATTATGGGAACAGAAGCCCAATGGATGCCTCTACCTATGACAGGGCCCTTGTGCCATGGAAGGTCATGGAGATCATGGTCACCTCTGCACCAGTCACCGAATGACTCTAGAAATACAATATCCCTGCTCCCTACTTTGAGTTCTGACTTTGGCACACATGCTCAGATAACCACTGATGATGTTGGAATATTGACCTAACCCTTCATGTTGCTTATGGTTTAAAGCTGGGAGGTTTGAATGAAAGTAATGGAGGCTTCTCTGACTCACGTCAGTGTCACTTGGAGCAGAGGGAGGAGCATTTGTATCAATATTAGTTACAGGTGCCATCACAATTTGGACTTTAGTGAGGAAGTGTGCTGGGACACATGGCCCACCACTTGGCTAGGAGCTCTTTGGTAAAACGCCTGTTAATGTTCTCCTAGAGGCCCCAGTGGTTAGGAACTAGGCCTAGAGATTTCTTTGGAAACTCTTTAACCAGATCATCCAGGGGTGGGCGCCCATTAGCATTTTTAGGTCTGCTCAGTGGTCAGTTAGTACTGTTTCGTTGGTAGCTACTTTTCCTGTGTCTTAAACTGTGTCAGTCAGGATCTGCATTGTGCTATGCACTAATAGACATCATCTTATAAGCAGGTTTAATTGAGCTTAAAAACCCGTAAAGTTGACCTGACAAAAACTAAATAGAAATCTGAGTTGGATCAGAAATATTTTTACTGTCCTTTCTCCACCCATGACT
This sequence comes from Odocoileus virginianus, assembly GCF_023699985.2. NCBI lineage: Eukaryota > Metazoa > Chordata > Mammalia > Artiodactyla > Cervidae > Odocoileus > Odocoileus virginianus. The sequence continues at coordinate 17,978,676 of NC_069682.1, read as the reverse complement.
TTAGAGATCAGCAGTGTGGGCTCATAGAGCCTTTAAGAACCTCTGCAAGTGATGATCCAAGTGTGTTTTTCAAAGCAAGGGAAATTCCAATGTAAGGGCTCTTCTGTTGGAGCCAGATGTGCACTCAACCAAGGAGGGGAAAGTCTCAGGTGTTCATGTCTCTGATCCCCCTTTTCCTCTACCTCATTGGGCAAGAAGGGACTGGCATATCACACAGTGGGTTCTACAGTGACAAGCCCTCAATGTATCCTCTCCCTCACCTAGTTTAACAAAATGACTTATTTTTCACAGAGGCATACTACCTTAGTCAGCAAAGTCTCTCTGAGTAGGGAAAACAATCCTTAGGACTCTGCTTTCTTTTTTCATTAAAGTGTGAATCTCAACAACTCACTGCCTCATAGGCTATCTCTTGGTTCCAGGGCATGCTAGAGTAGTCAGTGCAATTCTGGGGTGCAATTCAGCATGCAGGGCCTCCAAAGTTTTTGGACCCATCAGTAGCTGTAAAATTCCTTCTCTAGTTTTTCAGAGCCTGTGTTTTGAGTCTTTCATCTGAGTCATTCAGCATCTTGTTAGGTGAATCAAAGGCCAAGGACAAAGACAGTTGTTCTCCTTCAGAACTCAAAAATTTATGCAAGGAATTAGGCACAGATGACGGGATTAAGATGAAGTATACAATGGAATGTTACTCAGCCATGAAAAGGAGTGCAGCACTGACATTTGCAATTACATGGATGGATTCCAGAGAGTATTTTATAGTGAGACAAATTAGAGAGAGAAGGACATATAGTGTATAATATCACTTATATCTTTAATCTCAAAAATAATAAAATTAATGTGTTTACAAAGTAGAAACAAGGGATTTCTGTGTGTTAATTTTATATCCTGCAACTTTACTATTTTCGTTGATTAGCTCTAGTAATCTTCTGGTAGAGTCTTTAGGGTTTTCTATGTAGAGGATCATGTCATCTGCGAACAGCGAGAGTTTCACTTCTTCTTTTCCTATCTGGATTCCTTTTACTTCTTTTTCTGCTCTGATTGCTGTGGCCAAAACTTCCAAAACTATGTTGAATAGTAGTGGTGAGAGTTGGCACCCTTGTCTTGTTCCTGATTTCAGGGGAAATGCTTTCAATTTTACCAAAAAACTGGAAATAGAACTGCCATATTACCCAGCAATCCCACTTCTGGGCATACACACTGAGGAAACCAGATCTGAAAGAGACACGTGCACCCCAATGTTCATCACAGCACTATTTATAATAGCCAGGACATGGAAGCAACCTAGATGCCCATCAACAGACGAATGGATAAGGAAGCTATGGTACTTATACACCATGGAATATTACTCAGCCATTAAAAAGAATTCATTTGAATCAGTTCTAATGAGATGGATGAAACTGGAGCCCATTATACAGAGTGAAGTAATCCAGAAAGATAAAGACCAATACAGTAAACTAACACATGTGTATGGAATCTAGAAAGATGGTAACGATAATCCTATATGCACAACAGAAAAAGAGACACAGATGTATAGAACAGAATTTTGGACTCTGTGGGAGAAGGCGAGGGTGGGATGTTTCTAGAGAACAGCATCGAAACATGTATATTATCTAGGGTGAAACAGATCACCAGCCCAGGTTGGATGCATGAGACAAGTGCTCAGACCTGGTGCACTGGGAAGACCCAGAGGAATCGGGTAGAGAGGGAGGTGGGAGGGGGGATCAGGATGGGGAATACTTGTAAATCCATGGCTGATTCATGTCAATGTATGACAAAAACCACTACAATATTGTAAAGTAATTAGCCTCCAACTAATAAAAATAAATGAAAAAAAAAGTAGAAACAAAACTCACAGATATAGAACACTAACTTGTGGCTATCAAAAGGGAGATGAAAGATGGGAAGGACAGCTGTGGTGAGATGAACCAATACAAACTACTGTGTATAAAATAGGTAAGCACCAAGGATATACTATAGAGCACAAAGAATTATACCCATTATCTTGTAATAAACTATAATGGATTATAGCCTGAAAAAATAGTAAATCACTATGCTGTGTACCTAAAACTAGCTCAGCTGGTAAAGAATCCACCTGCAATGCAGGAGACCCCGGTTCGATCCTTAGGTTGGGAAGATCCACTGGAGAAGGGGTAGGCTAACCACGCCAGTATTCTTGGGCTTCCTTGGTGGCTCAGCTGGTAAAGAATCCACCTCCAATGCAGGATACCTGGGTTAGATCCCTGGCTTGGGAAGATCCCCTGGAGAAGGGAACAGCTTACCCACTCCAGTATTCTGACCTGGAGAATTCCATGAACTATACTCTGTGGGGTCACAAAGAGTCAGACGGACTGAGTGACTATCACAACATAGTATTATGGTACTAAATCAACTCTTGAGAAATTTATATGCAGGTCAGGAAGCTTATGAACATGAAACAACAGACTGGTTCCAAACAGGAAAAGGAGTTTGTCAAGGCTGTATATTGTCACCCTGCTTATTTAACTTATATGCAGAGTACATCATGAGAAACGCTAGGCTGGGTGAAGCACAAGCTGGAATCAAGATTGCCAGGAGAAATATCAATAACCTCAGATATGCAGATGACACCATCCTTATGGCAGAAAGTGAAGAGGAACTAAAGAGCCTCTTGATGGAAGTGAAAGAAGAGAGTGAAAAAGTTGGCTTAAAACTCAACATTCAGAAAACTAAGGTCATGGCATCCGGTCCCATCACTTCATGGCAAATAGATGGGGAAACAGTGGAAACAGTGACAGACTTTGTTTTTGGGAGCTCCAAAATATGCAGCCATGAAATTAAAAGACACTTGCTCCTTGGAAGGAAAAGTTATGACCAACTTAGCATATTAAAAAGCAGAGACATTACTTTGCCAACAAAGGTCCTTCTAGTCAAGGCTATGGTTTTTCCAGTGGTCATGTATGGATGTGAGAGTTGGACTATAAAGAAAGCTGAGCACCGAAGAATTGATGCTTTTGAACTGTGATGTTGGAGAAGACTCTTGAGAGTCCCTTGGACTGCAAGGAGATCCAACCAGTCCATCCTAAAGGAAATCAGTCCTGAATATTCATTGAAAGAACTGATGTTGAAGCTGAAACTCCAATACTTTGGCCACCTGATGCGAAGAGCTGACTCATTTGAAAAGACCCTGATCCTGGGAAAGATTGAAGGCGAGAGGAAAAGGGGATGACAGAGGATGAGATGGTTGGATGGCATCACTAACTCAAAGGACATGAGTTTGGGTAAACTCTGGGAGTTGGTGATGGGCAGGGAGGCCTGGTGTGCTGCAGTCCATGTGGTCGCAAAGAGTCGGACATGACTGAGCAACTGAACTGAACTGAAATCAACTCCAGTTTAATCAGACCTTTTGTAAACAGTGCAGTAGGTACTCTTGAGAGCCACATGGTATCCCCTAGTAGTTTAGGAAGCTCATGAGCCTCATTGGCCAAGTCCCCTTTCTGTATCTTGCAAGTAATCTGGTAGTAGCTCCCTCCCCATGATGCTGTGCATGCTCATTGGTACTTCCCACCATGTTCCCTCCACAAAAGCACTGGGCTTCATTGACCACACTGCTCCTCATGCTAACTTCATAATGAGAAAAAGGAAATGCCAGTTTCTGAATACATCTATTAACATACCAACCGAACTCAAGGTTACAGTGAACCATTATTCACTTACCCTCAGAGTGTAGGCTGTAGATCAGAACCAGCTCCACTGTGTTCCCTTTCACACCGTGGAGGAGCCCCTGCCAAGGGGCCGACACATCAGTGCAGACTGAGGTGAGGGGTGGTCTCCCAGCTGAAGGGACCCCAAACAAAAGGCTCCTGCCATTTCATGGATCCCAGGGCTCAGGTAGCATTACAGTACTCATTCTGTACTGCTTCACACATGGTTTCAGAATAACTTTGCACATACCACTAGGACAACAGCCAAGTTTGAAATTGATTTCATGACTTGACTATGGTCAATTTTCCCCCACCCACCTCACTCTCGTGTCCAGCTGTGAGGGTTTATATTAATTACTATAACCATGTGTTACTCCTTTTATTTTTCCTTCAGCAGTTTTGTTTTATTACATTTACTTTCTCTTTCCATTCCATATTCTTGTCTTTATTGGTTTAATTATATTTAGAAATACATAGAATTGTCTTCATCAAGAGTTAAATAGTACATAAAACAGTGCTTTTAGAGGTTTATTGTTCTTTCCTCAGTCTTCCTCTCCTTTTGTAGATACCCATGTACATTATTTGGTGATAGCTTTCCTGTGTTTTCTCTATTTTTTTCCCTCTCTCTCCATGTTTTTTCTCATTTCTTCTTATTCTTTACCCAAAGTTCCCATAGTAGCTTTCCCCTTTTCAGTTTTTTTCCTAAGTTAACATTATATCCAGAAATCCCTCCATGTCAGTATCTAGTGATGGGTTTCACTCAGATTATAGCATGGTACAGCTGCTTGTACACATTGTTTACCATACATTATATATACATTATATACACACAATATATATATTATGTGTAATTATGGTTTATTTAATCTTCTTTGCTTTAAATTTTACACACTTTTGAATATTTTACACTCACAAATATGATCTGTGTATCCAGGAAGGAACTTAGGGAATCTCTTTTGTGTGGCTTCTGATAATGATGTGCCTGACCATACTCCTGTGCTTCAACATCAAGATTCAGTGTCAAAACTCCCAGTGCAAGTACAGAAACAGATAACTCCCAGAGGAGAAAAGCACAGTAGTAAGTACAACAGTTATGTGAAGTGAAGTCGCTCAGTCGTGTCCGACTCTTTGCGACCCCGTGGACTGTAGCCCACCAGGCTCCTCCATCCATGGGATTCTCCAGGCAAGAATACTGGAGTAGGTTGCCATTTCCTTCTCCAGGGAATCTTCCCAAGCCGGGGATCGAACCCAGGTCTCCCGCATTACAGGCAGACGCTTTAACCTCTGAGCCACCTATAACAACAGTTAGAGATGCCTTTAAATTAAAAAAAAATTAATCTCATCAGATTTTTCTATTTAGTTCAGAAATGTGTGTTTGAGCATATGCTTGCTTGTGTTTGTGTGTTTGCTCAGTCCTCACAGACTATAGCCCAACTGCCAGGCTCATCTGCCCATGGAATTCTCCAGGCAGGAACACTGGAATGCGTAGCCATTTCCTACTCCAGGGGACCTTTCCAGCCCAAGGATTAAGCCCACATCTCTTATTCCTCCTGCACAGGCAGGCAGATTCTTTACCACTGTGCCACCTGGTTTGAGCATAAAATTCATAGTGTCACTTTGATGTAAATGTGACTGTGAAAGTTGCTCAGTCATGTCCGACTCTTCGCAACCCCAGGGACTATACAGTTCAAGGAATTCTCCAGGCCAGAATACTGAAGTGGGTAGCCTTTCTCTTCTCCAGGGAATCTTCTCAATCCAGGGATTGAACCCAGGTCTCCTGCAATGCGGGCAGACTGATTACCAGGTGAGCTACAAGGATAGTGATCTAAATGTGAATAATAGCCATGTGGCACTAGTGAGGAAGAATCCACCTGCCAATGCAGGAGAGACCTGGGTTCAATCCCTGGATCAGGAAGATCCCCTAGAGTAAGAAATGGAAACCCACTCGAGTATTCTGGCCTGGGAAATCCCATGGACAGAGGAGTCTGGTGGGCTACAATCCATGGGTTCACAAAGAATCGGACATGACTAAAGCGACTTAACATGCATGCACGTGAATAATATAAAACAACTGGAGAACAGGAACCATTTAACATTTGGTTGTTATTTATTGTTATAAGACTCCATCGTAGAGAGACTTTGCACTCAGTGTCCACCAAGGCCCGGTAACTACTTAGTTTTTCCAATGGATTCTACACTTTTAGTCAGCAATAGGAGATTGGGGTCCAAAAGCCAGGGGTGGGCATCTCTGATGTGTGGCTGTGTTATTTTGCCACAGGCTCCAAGAGGCATCAGAGAGGTTGATGAGACCTATAACTTAAAAGGCAGTGGATTCAGGAGGGCAAGTAAGAAGGTTTCCTGTGTTGGAGGACACAGTTGGAGGACCTCCAGGGCCTCCTATAATCAGACCCCACTCAGCATACAGGTCTTTTTGGTAATCTGATTGGTGGGTGCTGTCATCAGGATGGCCATGTAGGGGGATGTGTGAGGACCAGTGTCTGAACAGTCCCACCAGTCACTGGGCATCTTTTGTATTGTTGGGGCTGAGAGCCTGAGCATGACTAAAACTTAGCAATTATTGCCTCTGAAGAGATACCCACTGTCGCTTCCCAGTTTATTCCCAGGAATTTCCTGAGTCATGGGTCCTTTTGCCTTGTCCATAGTAATGTGCTAGACACGTTGCTACATGTGGATCAAAATGGCATCCAGTCCTGGTTGGGTAGTATCCTTGCCTGGACCAAGTAGGAGACATTCTTTATAGGCGGGAGGCTAATGCTCTGTGTGGAATGAGACTTGCAGCCCATGGCCTTGTTGAAGGACATTAAAGGAGTATTGAAATGTATTACAGAAAAGGCAGACAGATCCTGATCATCTGTGTGGACAGGATTGCCCAAATGGGCATTTACAATATGAATTCCTTCATACCTGTTTCCCTTAGCTTGGGCAAGAGCCTCTATGGCAGTCACAGTGTCAGTTAAGGCCACTGTCCTGATCTGTACCATAGCATTAAGCCGTAGTAAGTAGTCCTGTAGTCCTGTCCAGGCATGCAAGGCCAGTTGTATAGGTTTACTTAGTTACTGAATGGAGAAATAATTTCACAGAGATGTTTGGTTCACTTAAACTCATCAAACAGGGAAGGCATTCCTTTTTCTCTTCCTAATAGTTGTTCTGAATAGAAGTCTGTAGGCACTGGTAGTCTGGTAGGTTTGCAGTCTTCCATATGCCCCACTAAAATGACCCGGAGTGCAGCAGTGCTCATCACGGCTTGGGGTTGATGTGAGTTGGAGTTCACATAGAAAATGCATCTGCACTAATGATGTATTCAGTAGTGGGAGCTGTGAAATAGAGGTTTATAATAGGCTCCTGCACTATGGTCAGGTGTAAGTAAGGGTCAAAAAACATTACTGTGTTCTTCTCATCCTGGTGTCAGAGTTGTGGAGATAACAGTCATTGGTAAAGTAGAAGCCAAATGGCCTAAGGTATGCAATCTTCCCCCACTGCCACTTTGAACTCTGATTTGACATACATCATCAGATGCCACTGGGGATATAAGGATAATGGTCTAATCCCTAATCATGTTTATTTTGAAAAGTCAAGTACTCTAGGTAAAAATAGGCAGAGTTGTGGAATTCATCTTAGGATCACTGCCCGTGTAGGGGAGCAGAGGGAATATCGCATTATTAGTACTAAGCATCATCACTGTTTTGATTCTCATGAGGCTGTTTTGGCCTCCATGGTTCACTTTCTGGCACAAGATGAGTGGTGGAGAGTCCATCCATCCCTTCCTTGAGCCTCCATTGCTGGGTAAATAGACAGTGTCTCCAGTGGCAGGGAGCTCACCATGACTGGACAGAAGTTTTCAGAAACAGTCAGGAGAGGAAGGAGATTGTCTCAGGTGTTTGTGTCTTTTCTTCCTCATCCCCTCCCTTGTCCTCCTTGGACACAGTGGCCCCTGTTAGGAAACTCAGAACCAGGCGTTCTGTTAAGACACAGCCAGCAAGGTGCCTGTGTCCCACACTAAGTTAACAAGAGTAGCTCCTCTACAGTGGAGTCTATATGGTTTCCTCTGGTTGCTGGTCAGGTGGAACTGAAAAACCTGGATTCTTTTTCTTTAGACATGATCCTCAAAACCTCAGTATATCTTGGAGTATCCATCAGTGTCAGAGATAAGCTGAGAGCAAATAGCAGTCACTGGGTACAACTCAATCAGCCATGTCTGCAGCGACTAATTGACCCACTATATTAGTTTTTGATTTTTATTTCCTATATTTCCTTTTTAAAATATTAATACCTTTACCACTTTTTTCAAGTCCCTTTTCTTCATTTCTTCCTTCCTCCTGCCTTCCTGCTTGCCTGCTTATAAGATACTACATGTTCTGTGTCAGGTTGTTTGTTGCCTGTTAAGAATTAAATCCTAGAAATGCTTCTGAGTCAGCTTGTTGGGTCTTCTTCATTCCTTTTATACCTGTTTGTACAGCTGTGTATGCCACATTATATCCCATAGTCTGTATTTTCTTAGTCTACATGCATTACTTTAGCCTACCAATCTCCTATGCTTAAGTGGTTTTGACTATTTTGCTGTTAATGAATAATTTGTACATGTGTATTTTCATTGTTTGGTGTTTCAATATGTATTACCTGAAATATTTGGAAAACTCAGAAAATGAGAGACTAATATAAAACATATTAGAAGTCTAAGACTATTAATGATGTGCTAAAATGCCTTCCATGCACCCTTGATAACATTCTTCCCAGTTTTCTTGTACAACCTGGCATTTGGTGATGTTCTTATAATTTCATAAAAATGAAGTTTTTTATTTAGTGAGCCAAATTCTTCTCTTTATGCAGCTCAGGATGAAATACCAGATAGAAACCGTATTCTTGATCATGAAGACTCAGTGACAAAATCAGAGATTCAAGTGAGGAAACCAAGCTTACACAAAGGGGAAAGACTTACTGGTAAGTACAAAAACTATGGAAAACCTTTCATTATTTTATATTAAATTCACTAGAAGATGTTTTTATTTTGGTTCATATTATATATTTTTGAACATGTATTTTATAGAAATGTTATACTTTGACTAAAGTGTGACTACCATGAGATATCTAGAGAAAAAAAGCAGAAATATTGTTAAACTTTGATTGGAATTTCTGTTCTTAAGACTATTTTGTGATTAGAAGATGAATGCCCCAAGGCCCAATAGCAGGTGAATAACTGTCTCTCCAAAGTAGAGTGCCTTTCAGCCAGCTCCAGGTAATTATGGATACAGAAGCCCAACAGATGCTTCTATGCATGGCAGAGGCATTTTACCATAGATTCCTTTGCCAAAGCAGTATTTCTGAGATCTGTAAATCAAGCATCTGGTGGGTTCTGGAGGCCCTGTTGGAGGGCCTTTAGGGCCTTAGCTGTGTCCTCACTAAAAGGATGCAGCTTTTCTGGTAACCCCAGAGATCAGAGTCATTAAGAGCTCCACATGGGGAAATGAGAATGCAGGTGGTCAAAGAGTCCCACTGTTTGCCGGGCCTGTTTTATTTGTTGGAGTTGAATAGTTGGCATTCCTATGCTCTGGAATGAGAAGTCATACCCCTTAGAGATCATGCCCAGGAGCTTCACTAGGTTACCAGGTCATTAACTGGGTATACTAATGGCCCAGCCAAGAGCCACTGGCAGTTCCACAGGGCACCTAGTCCTTGTCTTGGCCCACTAGTCCTCTCTGTGGGAGCAGGTGCTTCAAAGTCATGACCTGTGCACTGATTACTGATACCTGAGCAATTTGATGGCTATATGAAGGACATAAGTGCTCATGTAACTAGAGTTATGGAACAGTTTTACCACAATTACTTGTTTGCTCAATCCTGTAATGATTCTCAAATGGCTTCAGAATAGCTTTGCACACCACTTGATAAACAAACCAAATTTTAAAAATATTTCGTGACTTGCTGTTATTCTCCTTGCCCATTCTCATCTCAATCCCATGTCCAAGAGTGAGGGTTTATGTTAAATACTATATTGAGAAGTTACCACTTCTATTTTGCCTTCAGTTGTTTCATTTCATAAGTTTGCTTTCTCTTTATATTTGATCTTCTTACCCTTACTGGTTTAATTATGTTTTGAAATACATAGAGCATGAACCTACTTCCAAAAGTTAAAAAGTATGTAAAGAGCTATGCTTAGAAGCTTATTATTCCTTCCTCAGTTTTCCCTCTCATCTTGTAGGTAACCATGTACAGTGTTTTGTGATAGGTTTCCTGTGTTCCCTGTGTTTTTTCTCTCCATCCTTGTTTTTTCTCATTTCTTTTTTCTTATCCATACTAGTTTTCCTTTTTTTAGTTTTTTTAAACTTAACATTGTTCCTGATGATCCCTCTAAGAAATCCCTTTAAATCAGTATATAGAGATTCATTTCACTCAGATTATAGCACTGCATATAGCTGTGCCACAGTATTTATCATCATTTGTATTACTCCATAGTGGATAGCATGTACCCTGGTTTATTGAACCAATGCTCTTTGCTTTAAAATGTATATGGTTTTGAATATTTTGCACTTACAAATATGTTGTATTCAGTAACCATGTACATGCTCATTTGTATTTTTAGTTCTATGAATTTGTATAAGTCTGAAGTATAAACAGGACTTCCTAGGAGGTGCAGGGGTAAAGAATCCACCTGCCAGTGCAGGAGACGTAAGAGACACAGGTTCAAGCTCTGAGTCAAGAAGATCTCCTGGAATTGGAAATGGCCACCTACTCCAGTATCTTTGCCTGAAAATTCCATGGACAGAGGAGCCTGGCAGGCTACAGTCCATGGGGTCCCAAAGAGTTGAACAGGACTAAGCAACTGGATATACACACAAAGTATAAATAACCTAGGAAAAATAGAGACTTTGTATATGGATGTTTCTATGTATGTATGTATATTACATTGTTTGTTACAGCTTCTTTAAAGTATATTCATTAAAAATGTTCTCACAATTTCTAGTCACATGTTATTTATGGTAATTTACTTATGTGTGCTCAGTTGCTTCAGTTGTGTCAGACTCTTTGCGATCCTGTGGACTATAGCCTGCCAGATTCCTCCACCCATGGAATTTTCCAGGCAAGAATCCTGGTGTAGGGTACCATTTCCTTCTTTAGGGGATCTTCCTCACCCAGGAATCGAACCGGCATCTCCTGCATCTCAGGCAGATTCTTTTCCACTGAGCCACTGGGGAAGTCCCAAAGTGAAAGTAAAAGTCGCTCAGTCATGTCCAGCTCTTTGTGACCCCATGGTCTCCAGGTCAGAATACTGCAGTGGGTAGTCGTTCCCTTCTCCAGGGGATCTTCCCAACCTAGGGATCGAACCCAGGTCTCCCACATCACAGGCAGATTCTTTACCAGCTGATCCACAAGGAAAGCACAAGATTACTGAAATGGGTAGCCTATCCCTTCTCCGGTGGATCTTGCCAATCCAGGAATCAAACTGGGGTCTTCTGCACTGCAGGAGGATTCTTTATCAGCTGAGCTGCCAGGGAAGCCTGATTTACTTAACTTTATCTAAATGAGAGAAAAATTCACTGTATACTTACTGTAAGTATGAAACCTAGAGATTTTATTGTAGATCTGGTCATAGCAAACACCCTCTTCTAACAACACAAGAGAAGACTCTACACATGGACATCACCAGATGGTCAACACCAAAATCAGACTGATTATATTCTTTGCAGCCAAAGATGGAGAAGCTCTATACAGTCAGCAAAAACAAGACCGGGAGCTGACTGTGGCTCAGATCATGAACTGTTTATTGACAAATTCAGACTTAAATTGAAGAAAGTAGGGAAAACCACTAGACCATTCATGTATGACCTAAATCAAATCTCTTACAATTATACAGTAGAAGTAAGAAATAGATTGAAGGGATGAGATCTGATAGACAGAGTGCCTGATGAACTATGGATGGAGGTTCATAATATTGTACAGCAGACAGGGATCAAGACCATCCCCAAGAAAAAGAAATGCAAAATAGCAAAATGGCTGTCTGAGGAGGCCTTACAAATAGCTGTGAAAAGAAGAGAAGCCAAAAGCAAAGGAGAAAAGGAAAGATATACCCATTTGAATGCAGAGTGTCAAAGAATAGCAAGGGTGATAAGAAAGCCTTCCTCAGTGATCAGTTCAAAGAAATAGAGGAAAACAATAGAATGGGAAAGGCTAGAGATCTCTTCATGAACATTAGAGATACCAAGGGAACATTTCATGCAAAGATGGGCTCAGTAAAGGACAAAAATGGGTGAACCTAACAGAAGCAGAAGATATTAAGAAGAGGTGGCAAGAATACACAGAACAACTATACAAAAAAGATCTTCATTACTCAGATAATCACAATGGTGTGATCACTCACCTAGAGCCAAACATCCTGGAATGAGAAGTCAGGTGGGCCTTAGGAAGCATCACTACGAACAAAGCTAGTGGAGGTGATGGAATTCCAGTTGAGCTATTTCAAATCCTAAAAGATGATGCTGTGAAAGTGCTGCACTCAATATGCTAGCAAATTTGGAAAACACAGCAGTGGCCACAGGACTGGAAAAGGTCAGTTTTCATTCCAATCCCAAAGAAAAGCAATGCTAAAGAATGTTCAAACTACTGCACAATTGTACTCATCTCACACACTAGTAAAGTAATGCTCAAAATCCTCCAAGCCAGGCTTCAACAGTATGTGGACTGTGAAATTCCAGATGTTCAAGCTGGTTTTAGAAAAGGCAGAGGAACCAGAGATCAAATTGCCAACATCCACTGGATCATTGAAAAAGCAAGAAAGTTTCAGAAAAACATCTATTTCTGCTTTATTGACTATGCCAAAGCCATTGACTGTGTAGATCAGAACAGACTGTAGAAAGTACTTCAAGAGATGGGCATACCAGACCACCTGACCTGCCTCTTGAGAAACCTGTATGCAGGTCAGGAAGCAACAGTTAGAACTGGACATGGAACAACAGACTGGTTCCAAATAGGAAAAGAAGTACATCAGTTACTCCTTGGAGGGAAAGTTATGACCAGCCTAGACAGCATATTAAAAAGCAGAGACATTATTTTGCCAACAAAGGTCCATCTAGTCAAGGCTATGGTTTTTCCAGTGGTCATGTATGGATGTGAGAGCTGGACTATAAAAAAGCTGAGTGCCGAAGAATTGATGCTTTTGAACTGTGGTGTTGAAGAAGACTCTTGAGATCCCTTGGACTGCAAGGAGATCCAACCAGTCCATCCTAAAGGAGATCAGTCCTGATTGTTCATTGGAAGGACTGATGTTGAAGCTGAAACTCCAATACTTTGGCCACCTGATGAGAAGAGCTTATTCATGGAAAAGATCCTGATCCTGGGAAAGATTGAAGGCGGGAGGAGAAGCAGATAACAGAGGATGAGATGGTTGGATGGCATCACCGACTCAATGGAGATGAGTTTGGGTAAACTCCAGGAGTTGGTGATGGACAGGGAGGCCTGGCATGCTGCAGTCCATGGGGTAGCAAAGAGTCGGACACAAATGAGTGACTGAGCTGAACTGACATCTATGAAGGAATTTAATGAATCTATTTTGTGTAGCTCCTGATGATGTGCCTGACAATGCTCCTGTGCTTCAGCATCAAGATTCAGTGTCAAAACTCCCAGTGCAAGTACAGAAACAGATAACTTCCAGAGGAGGAGGACAAAGTAGTAAGTACAACAGTTATAGATGCCTTTAATTTTTTTTAAAAATTAATCTGACCTGATCTTTTTTCTTTAGTTCATGAATATGTGTTTGAGCACATATAGCAATTTTGCACTTCAAATGTGAATAATATAAAAAATTAGAGAACAGGAACCATTTAACATTTGCTTGATATTTCTTGTTATAAGGCTCCATTGTAGAGACACTTCTTGGTTAGTGACCACCAAGGTCCAGAAACTGCTCAGTAATCTTTCAAAAAGATTCTATATTTGCAGCCATCAGTAAGAGATTAGGGGTCCATAGCTGGGTGGGCGCCTCAGATGTGTGACGGTGTTCTTTTGCCACAGGCTCCAGTAGACATCAGAGAGACCTGTAACTTAAAAGCCAGTGGATTCAAGGGGTCAAGGAAAAGGTTTCCTGTGTAGCCATTTAAAGAGTCTCCAGGCCCTAGTCAGCATGCAGGTCTTTTTGATAACCTGGTTGCTGGGGGCTGTCATCAAGATGGCCATGTAGGGGGATGTGTGAGTATCAGTATCTGAACAGTCCCACCAGTCATCGGGCATCCTTTGTATTTGTAGGGGCTGAGAGCCTGAGCGTGACTAAAACTCAGGCAATTTTTGCCTCCCGAGAGAGACCTACTCTCCCTTCCCAGTCAGGAAGTTCCCATGAGTCTTGGGTCCTTGTTTCTTGTCCTGGTAATGTCCTAGACATGTTGCTACATATGGGTCAAAATGGCATCCAGCGTTGGTTGGGTAGTACCCTGCCTGGACCAACTAGGAGACATTCCTTACTCTGCGGAAGGCTAGTCCTCCATCTGGGAGTGAGATTTCCTGGTCATGGCCTTGTGGAAGGACATTAAAGGAGTATTGATAAGTATTACAGAAAAGGCAAACAGATCCTGAACATCTGTGTGGACAGGGATGCTGAAAAGGGCATTTGCAATAAGAATTGATTCACACCTATCTTTCTGAACTTGGGCAAGAGCCTCTATGACCGTCACAGTGTCATCAGGTAATGGTGTTTCCAAACATTGTACTACACTGTTGAGTGACTGAGGACTGAGTTTCCAAGTACCCAAGGCCTTTTTGGGAAGCTCAGATAATGAACCTGGGCTTCCTAAGCACAGCAATAGTGGTAGTTTTCTTGTTGTTTTTGTTTGTTTTTAATTGATGAGTCTGTTAACGCTCTTTTTGAGGGACAAAACTTCTAGCTGGTAGTTTGGTAGGTTTGCTATCTTCCATATGTCCCACTAAATTTGTCTTAACTACAGTAATTTTTTTATGGCTTGAATTAGATGCTGTCAGGTATGCATATCAACAATATATCTCTAATAATAATCCATTCATTAGTAGTGCCACAATAATGATATGTTATATCTGTAGTCAAGCTTGGTAGGGGCCTTGGTGGTGGTGGCTTCTGACAGGAAATCAGAGCCTTATCCATTTCTCCTCATTCTCATCCCAGGGATTTTGGGGGTCATAGTCAGCTGTGCATCATTATCCCAAAAGTCCAAGATATCCAGTTCTTCCCCATGTGTACTTTGAACTTTGATCCTTTCACAGGACCTCATTTCCTCACTTTGTGCATAGGACATTTCATAGTCTTGTTTTTTTTTTTTAAATCTAAAAAGTTTATGTAAAAATTGGTAGGACTCAATGATTCATTTTAGAATATCCTGGGAGAAGGAGAAGGAACAGCGCTTCTATTAGTTGTAGGAATCATTACCAGGCAGACCTTAGGGAGGGTTGCCATTTGGCCTCTAAAGGACCCCATGAACTGTAGCATGCCAGGCTTCCCTGTCCTTCACCATCTCCCAGAGCTTAAAAGGACATGAGTTACTAGTTTCTAAGTGGAGAACCCATTGATCTCTTCTTTTGCACTCCCATTGTTTAACAAGACCCAGAGGTTTATTTGGAAACCTACCAGATCCTCCAGTTACATGTGCCCAGTTACCATTTTAATGTCACTTTCTGTGATGATCTCTCTTTGTTATTTTGGCCGTAGTTACATTTACCCTGCCCAGGAATTTGTCGGTTAACATCTGGATTATGTCACTGACAAATGGATCTAACTTTCCGAGGAGGTTTATTTGAGCTAGATAACCAGCAGGAATGGCACTAATTAACCTACAGTCTTGTTATTAATAACAATCTCATTATCTATCACTGTCACTCTCTCCTTATAGAATCGGGACCACCAGTATAGTTTGCAGAAATGCTGTCCTCTCAAAGCTGGGTCTAAACATGTGTTTTGGTCATAGGGAGCCCATCACTGTTGGGCCAAAGCTGTCAGAGTCCAAATAGTTCCCACATGAGGAAGAAGGATGTAGATTTTCCTCTTAGCCTCCTTGATCAAATTTTCTGCTCTCAAGACACTCTTAAACAGGTCTACCCACACAGTAACACTGCTCTTGCTAACTTTAAGAAAATTACCTCCTTGAAACTGATGGTTATTCCATACTTTGCTTGCTTGAAAATTTTATGAGTTAGTAAAATTATCAGACTAGAAGTAGAAAGTGTTGAAGAAAAAAAAAGTAGGGTAAAAAAGATTCCTACTTCATCATGCAAGTGAACAACCCAAGTCTCTAAGGTCTCTTTATATCATGGACAGTGTAATCTCAAAGCATTTTATATTTGTTTAATTTAATCATGAGTCTCAGTAACTTGCTATATTGTAGGTTCTCCATTGTTGTTGGTGCTGTGTGCTATGCCTAGTCGCTCAGTTATGTCTGACTCTTTGCAACCCCATGGACTGTAGCCCACCAGAATGGGGACCTCATTAAAATCGACAACTGTTGGGTGCAACTTAGCTTGCAGAGGATGTGACAATTTTTAATACTGTCATCAGAGGACAAGGAGTACCTAGGGATTGCTTCCATAAATTTCCCAGAGTACCTCTGTTAAATCACTAATTTGATCCACCAGGCATTTTGGCAGGGATTCTGGGGCTAAAGAGAAGGACCTTCATTACCCCTCTAGCCCAGGAAGCTTGCATAAACACTCTGCTAGCCCTCTCCAAGAGTGACCCCAGGCATTCCTGTTGCAGCACTTCTTGAGACTCATAGCTGTGGCTAGCAAAGTGCATTGTTGGACCTCAGACTCTTGCAATTGACCAGCTAGTACTCCCCAACAGGCCTTGTAGTCCTCTCTAGTATCCCTCCAAAATGCCCTGGGGGATCTTCATGTTTTTTACTTTTCCAGAAAGACATTGTGCCTAATTGGGCCACCCTGCTTGCCACCATTTGTCACTAGAAGAGAGATACCAGTTGTGAAGCTGAGCTGTAAAGACAGTGAACCAAATTGAAAGTAAAAAGCCTTTATTCACTTACTGCAATAATTAAATAGGAGTCTAACCATGAAAGGGCACGAGTTTTACTGGTGTTCCCACCAGTCTTTATTTTTCCCATGACATCTGGTAAGCATCTGATGTATTGATAATAGGGGAGGGGAATGTCTCATTCCGGGTACAGATATTTGCACTCATCACATCACATCACCTGTACACCATGTATACTACAATTTATATACATATATCATCATATACTATAATTGGTACTATGTTAATTTTTCCAGTTTTATTGAGATATATTTGACATGTACCATTGTGTAAGTTTAAGATATACAGCATAATGATTTGATTTACATGTATTGTGGAAGGTACTATACTATTGTTTGAACACTTAGATGATTTTGAATATCTTGTGGTTACAAATAATGCTATAATGACCAACCTTATGCACAAGTATTTTCATTGGTTGGTGTGTACATATATATTATCCTAAAACATAACTAATTTATGAACATTAGAATCTAATATAAACATATTGATACCTGAGAATATTTATAAAACAAAGAGACAGCTTCAATAAATATCCATTAAAAATACTCTGTAAGTTTTCATATCAGATCTAGTGTTATGATAATTTACTTAGGACTTTATAAAAATGAGAGAAAATGTTTCTGAGTTTAAAATCTAGAATTTTTACAGTCGAAATTTTTCCTATTAAGAGACTTAATTTATCTGTTTATATAGCTCCTGATAAAGTGCCAAGTGGAAATCTTGTACTTGAATATGAAGATTCAGAGTTAAAGAAACAAGCACAAGTAAAGAAACAAAGAACTTCCATAGGAGAAAGACTCAAGAGTAAGTATGATAATTAGCAATAATCTTCTATAGTTTTAAGTTAAATATGTCAGAAGAGCTTTATTTGGTTCATAAATATGTGTTTGAACAAATATCTTGTGGAAATTTAAAACTTTGACATAAAATGTGATAACCCTGACAAAACTATAGAACAAAAGCAAATGTATTATATGTTTTGGTTGCAATTTCTTATCCTAGGATGATTATATAACCATGGTCATGCTCTTCTTATTCACCAACACCAATAATAGACCTCATAGAGAATATATACTTTTTAGCCAACTCTGGCAGATTATGGACTCAAAGCCCAGTGAATGACTTTGAGGTGTAGTAGTGGCCATAGATTGCCATACGCAAAGAGAGATGTTACTGAGGTTTCTAACTGAAACAGTGCTTAGAAATCAGAGGGCTCCATGAAAAGGGTACATAGGGCAGTCAGCTGAAGGGCTTCCAGCAGGTCCTGCCCATCAAGGCCCCAAGCAAACAGGGGTTTCGTGGGAACCTGATGAGTGCTAGGTGATCCTGTGAGAGTGAGGCTGTGTTTGTGTAGTCCCACCAGTTACTCTGATGATTTTTATTTTGGAGGCAGAGAGGGTCAATCAAAAGCATGACAATCATTTTCTCTGGACGTTGCCCCTTACAGATCATGCTCAGGAATTTTACTTCAGTTTTGAGTCCTTATACCTTGTTAATAACGGCCTAGTTGCATCCTACTTGTAAGCAAATAGAACATCCTGTTCTTTTTGGGTAGTGCCCTTGTCTGAGCCCACTAGGGTGATTTCATTGAAAAAGTGGAAGGCTAGCACTCCCTCCGGGAGCAGGACTTTTCCCAAGTCTTAACCTATGCATTGATTACAGATAGAGAATTTAGAGAGTCTCATGGGAAGATCTTGGTGGTGCACTATAACCCATACTGCATATATCAGACTAGTCCTGATCATCCACGTGGAGAGTGATGCTGAGAAGGGCATCTGTGATGTCAGGTGCAGTGTACCAAGATTCTTTATCTTGAATGATATTCTCTCTGAGTGTCACAATGTCAGGTACCACTGGTGCCAGAGACAGCTCTAATGCTTTGTGCAGCCCTAATCAATTTAGAGTCTGGGCATCAAAGTTCTTATACACAGGCCATGTGGAGTTACTGAACGGAGAAATAATTTACAGATAGTGTTGGCCTATGAAAGCTCAACAGTGAGGGTGGTTGCTCCTTTTTTTCCCCAAGGCTGGTAACTTTATTTTTGGTATACTGAGGTGCTAGTTGACAATAGCTTGGTTGGTCATAATCTTTAACATACTCCATTAAAATACCCTAACCTCAGTAAATCTCATGGCGAGGGTGGGGTGGGGGTTGTGCTGGTAGATATAAAAAGTACATTTCTAACCATAATGTATTCAGTAGTAGAAACCTCAATAATTGGGGTTTGTAGAGGTCCAAAGTGTATTTACTCATAGTTGTGTCTGGAAAAGAGTTGTGGTGGTGAAATAAAACTATACAGAATTATCTGTTTCCTCCTCATCCTTCTATAATGGGTATGGGAATCACAGAAATTTGTTCACCAGTATCCAAAAGGCCCAAGAAATGCAATTTTTCCCCTCCTTACTTGGAATTCTGTAAGGGTATGTCCTCAGGTCCCTGCTGGAGACATAGAGACCTTGTCTAATGTCTAGTTATATTTATTTATGAAAGCCTAGAGGCCTGAGTAAAAGTAGGAAGGATCTATATTGATGGATCTTACAGGTGCCATTGTTACTAAGTTAAACAAAATTACCTCCTCCATCAATGAATCAAACCACCCAATACACATAGTATTTTAACTTGGATCCATACTCCTTAGTTTTTATACACATGTACATATATTCATAGACACATACATATGTGTGCATGTGCACATAAATATGCATATGTTCCTGCATACCTATATTCAAGAAATCATGAGGACTATCAGACACCGTTAGTTTTAGTCTCTCAGGTCTGTTTGCCTTCCTTCATTTCGTGTGTTTCTTCCATGGTGTTAAACCTGACTCTTAAAACATCAGCAGATTTATATATTTGCTCCAGTCCTGCAGTGCTTCCACCCCTGTTACAGAATTACTTACCATGTACCAAGAGAAAAGCCTATTAAAAATATTTAGTGATTTGGTTTCTGTCTGTCCCCCATACTCTTGCCTAAGATTGAGGGTATGTTTCAAACACTGTGTTTATGACTAATTGGGATCACTGTTGTTTTTTTTTAACCCTTCAGTAGGTTCATTTCATTTGCTTTCAGTTTTCATTTCCTCTTCTTATCCTTGTTGATTTAGTTCTCTTTTTGGAATGTATGCAACTCATTGACCTACTTGCCAAAGGTATACATAAGAGCATCATTTCTTTCCAGTGTGTCCCTGTGCATTCCCTAGTCCTCACTCTCTCCCTTTATTCTTTTTTTTTCCATTTATTTTTATTACTTGGAGGCTAATTACTTTACAATATTGTAGTGGTTTTTGCCATACATTGACATGAATCAGCCATGGATTTACATGTGTTCCCCATCCTGAACCCCCCTCCCACCTCCCTCCCCATCCCATCCCTCTGGGTCATCCCAGTGCACCAGCCCCGAGCACTTGTCTCATGCATCCAACCTGGACTGGCAATCTGTTTCACACTTGATAATATACATGTTTCGATACTGTTTTCTCAGATCATCCCACCCTTGCCTTCTCCCATAGAGTCCAAAAGTCTATTCTATACATCTGAGTCTCTTTTTCTGTCTTGCATATAGAGTTATCCTTACCATCTTTCTAGATTCCATATATATGCATTAGTATGCTGTATTGGTGTTTTTCTTTCTGGCTTACTTCACTCTGTGTAATGGGCTCCAGTTTCATCCATCTCATTAGAACTGATTCAAATGTATTCTTTTTAATGGCTGAGTCATATTCCATTGTGTATATGTACCACAGCTTTCTTATCCATTCATCTGCTGATGGGCATCTAGGTTGCTTCCATGTCCTGGCTATTATAAAAACAGTGCTGCGATGAACATTGGGGTACACGTGTCTCTTTCAGTTCTGGTTTCCTTGGTGTGTATGCTCAGGAGTGGGATTGCTGGGTCATATGGCAGTTCTATTTCCAGTTTTTTAAGAAATCTCCACACTGTTCTCCATAGCAGCTGTACTAGTTTGCATTCCCACCAGCAGTGTAAGAGGGTTCCCTTTTCTCCACACCCTCTCCAGCATTTATTTCTTGTAGACTTTTGGATAGCAGCCATCCTGACTGGCGTGTAATGGTACCTCATTGTGGTTTTGATTTGCATTTCTCTGATAATGAGTAATGTTGAGCATCTCTTCATGTGTTTGTTAGTCATCTGTATGTCTTCTTTGGAGAAATGTCTGTTTAGTTCTTTGGCCCATTTTTTGATTGGATTGTTTATTTTTCTGGAATTGAGCTGCAGGAGTTCCTTCTATATTTTTGAGATGAATCCTTTGTCTGTTTCTTCATTTGCTATTATTTTCTCCCATTCTGAAAGCTGTCTTTTCACCTTGCTTGTAGTTTCCTTTGTTGTGCAAAAGCTCTTAAGTTTAATCAGGTCCCATTTGTTTATTTTTGCTTTTATTTCCAATATTCTGGGAGGTAGGTCATAGAGGATCTTGTTGTGATTTATGTCGGAGAGTGTTTTGCCTATGTTCTCCTCTAGGAGTTTTATAGTTTCTGATCTTACATTTAGATCTTTAATCCATTTTGAGTTTATTTTTGTGTATGGTGTTAGAAAGTGTTTTAGTTTCATTCTTTTACAAGTGGTTGACCAGTTTTCCCAGCACCACTTGTTAAAGAGATTGTCTTTTCTCCATTGTATATTCTCGCCTCCTTTGTCAAAGATAAGGTGTCCATAGGTGCATGGATTTATCTCTGGGCTTTCTATTTTGTTCCATTGATCTATATTTCTGTCTTTGTGCCAGTACCATACTGTCTTGATGACTGTGGCTTTGTAATAGAGCCTGAAGTCAGGCAGGTTGATTCCTCCAGTTCCATTCTTCTGTTTTAAGATTGCTTTGGCTATTCAAGGTTTTTTGTATTTCCATACAAACTGTGAAATTATTTGTTCTAGTTCTGTGAAGAATACCGTTGGTAGCTTGATAGGGATTGCATTGAATCTATAGATTGCTTTGAGTAGTATACTCATTTTCACAATATTGATTCTTCCAATCCATGAACACAGTATATTTCTCCATCTATTTGTGTCCTCTTTGATTTCTTTCATCAGTGTTTTATAGTTTTCTATGTATAGGTATTTTGTTTCTTTAGGTAGATATACTCCTAGGTATTTTATTCTTTTTGTTGCAGTGGGGAATGGAATTGTTTCCTTAATTTCTCTTTCTGTTTTCTTTGTTAGTGTATAGGGATGCAAGGGATTTCTGTGTGTCAATTTTATATCCTACAACTTTACTATATTCATTGATTAGCTCTAGTAGTTTTCTGGTGGAGTCTTTAGGATTTTCTATGTAGAGGATCGTGTCATCTGCAAACAGTGAGAGTTTTACTTCTTCTTTTCCTATCTGGATTCCTTTTATGTGTTTTTCTGCTCTGATTGCTGTGGCCAAAACTTCCAAGACTATGTTGAATAGTAGTGGTGAGAGTGGGCACCCTTGTCTTGTTCCTGACTTTAGGGGAAATGCTTTCAATTTTTCACCATTGAGGATAATGTTTGCTGTGGGTTTGTCATATATAGCTTTTATTATGTTGAGGTATGTTCCTTCTATTCCTGCTTTCTGGACAGTTTTCATCATAAATGGATGTTGAATTTTTTCAAAGCCTTTTTCTGCATCTATTGAGATAATCATATGGTTTTGTTAATGTGGTGGATTACATTGATTGATCTGTGGATATTAAAGAATCCTTGCATTCCTGGGATAAAACCCACTTGGTCATGATGTATGATCTTTTAAATATGTTGTTGGATTCTGTTTGCTAGAATTTTGTTAAGGATTTTTGCATCTATGTTCATCAGTGATATTGGCCTGCAGTCTTCTTTTTTTGTGGCATCTTTGTCTGGTTTTGGAATTAGGGTGATGGTGGCCTCATAGAATGTGTTTGGAAGTTTACCTTCTTCTGCAATTTTCTGTAAGAGTTTGAGTAAGATGGGTGTTAGCTCTTCTCTAAATTTTTGGTAGAATTCAGCTGTGAAGCCGTCTGGTCCTGGGCTTTTATTTGCTGGAAGATTTCTGATTACAATTTCAATTTCCGTGCTTGTGATGGATCTGTTAAGATCTTCTATTTCTTCCTGGTTCAGTTTTGGAAAGTTATAGTTTTATAAGAATTTGTCCATTTCTTCCAAGTTGTCCATTTTATTGGCACATAGCTGCTGGTAGTAGTCTCTTATGATCCTTTGTATTTCAGTGTTGTCTGTTGTGATCTCTCCATTTTCATTTCTAATTTTATTAATTTGGTTCTTCTCCCTTTGTTTCTTAATGATTCTGGCTAACGGTTTGTCAATTTTGTTTATTTTTTCAAAAAACAAGCTTTTAGCTTTGTTGATTTTTGCTATGATCTCTTTAGTTTCTTTTGCATTTATTTCTGCCCTCATTTTTAAGATTTCTTTCCTTCTACTAACCCTGGGGTTCTTCATTTCTTCATTCTCTAGTTGCTTTAGGTGTAGAGTTAGGTTATTTATTTGACTTTTTTCTTGTCTCTTGAGGTAAGCCTGTATTGCTATGAACCTTCCCCTTAGCGAAGGGGAAGTGTCCCATAGGTTTTGGGTTGTTGTGTTTTCATTTTCATTCATTTCTATGCATATTTTGATTTCTTTTTTGATTTCTTCTATGATTTGTTGGTTATTCAGAAGCATGTTATTTAGCCTCCATATGTTGGAAGTTTTAATAGTTTTTCTCCTGTAATTGAGATCTACTCTTACTGCATTGTGGTCAGAAAAGATGACTGGAATGATTTCAATTTTTTTAATTTACCAAGGCTACATTTATGGCCCAGGATGTGATCTATTCTGGAGAAGGTTCCATGTGCACTTAAGAAAAAGGTGAAATTGTTTTGGGGTGAAATGTCCTATAGATATTAGTTAGGTCTAGCTGGTCCACTGTCTCATTTGAAGTTTGTGTTTCCTTGTTAATTTTCTATTTAGTTGATCTATCCATACGCGTGAATAGGGTATTAAAGTCTTCCACTGTTATTGTGTCATTGTTAATTTCCCCTTTCATACTTGTTAGCATTTGCCTTACATATTGCGGTGCTCCTATGTTGGGTGCATATATATTTATAATTGTTATATCTTCTTCTTGGATTGATCCTAAGATCATTATGTAGTGTCCTTCTTTGTCTCTTTTCACAGCCTTTATCTTAAAGTCTATTTTATCTGATATGAGTATTGCTACTCCTGCTTTCTTTTGGTCTCTATTTGCATGGAATATTTTTTTCCAGCCCTTCACTTTCAGCCTGTATGTGTCCCTGGTTTTGAGGTGGGTCTCTTGTAGACAGCATACATAGGGGTCTTGTTTTTGTATCCATTCAGCCAGTCTTTGTCTTTTGGTGGGGGCATTCAACCCATTTACATTTAAGGTAATTATTGATAGGTATGGTCCCATTGCCATTTACTTTGTTGTTTTGGGTTCGCGTTTATACAACCTTTCTATGTTTCCTGTCTAGAGGCGATCCTTTAGCATTTGTTGAAGAGTTGGTTTGGTGGTGCTGAATTCTCTCAGCTTTTGTTTGTCTGTAAAGCTTTTGAATTCTCCTTCATATTTGAATGAGATCCTTGCTGGGTACAGTAATCTGGGTTGTAGGTTATTCTCTTTCATTACTCTAAGTATGTCCTGCCATTCCCTTCTGGCCTGAAGTTTCTATTGATAGATCAGCTGTTATCCTTATGGGAATCCCCTTGTGTGTTATTTGTTGTTTCTCCCTTGCTGCTTTTAATATTTGTTCTTTGTGTTTGATCTTTATTAATTTGATTAATATGTGTCTTGGGGTGTTTCGCCTTGGGTTTATCCTGTGTGAGACTCTCTGGGTTTTTTGGACCTGTGTGACTTTCCTTCCCCATTTTAGGGAAGTTTTCAACTATTATCTCCTCGAATATTTTCTCATGGCCTTTCTTTTTGTCTTCTTCTTCTGGGACTCCTATGATTCAAATGTTGGGGCATTTCACATTGTCCCAGAGGTCTCTGAGGTTGTCCTCATTTCTTTTGATTCTTTTTTCTTTTTTCCTCTCTGCTTCATTTATTTCCACCATTTTATCTTCTACCTCACTTATTTTCTGCCTCCTTTATTCTACTGTTGGTTCCCTCCAGAGTGTTTTTTATCTCATTTACTGCATTATTCATTTTTAATTGACTCTTTTTTATTTCTTCTAGGTCCTTGTTAAACATTTCTTGCATCTTCTCAGTCCTTGTCTCCAGGCTATTTATCTATAACTCCATTTTGTTTTCAAGATTTTGGATCATTTTTATTATCATTATTCTAAATTCTTTTTCAGGTAGATTCCCTATCTCCTCCTCTTTTGTTTGTCTTGGTGGGCATTTTTCATGTTCCTTTACCTCCTGGGTATTTCTCTGCCTTTCATCTTATTTAGATTACTGTGTTTGGGGTGGCCTTTCTTTCTGTAAGCTGGTGGTCTGTGGTTCCTTTTTATTGTGGAGGTTTCTCCCAGTGGGTGGGGTTGGATGATTGAGTTGTCAAGGTTTCCTGGTTAGGGAAGCTTGTGTTGGTGTTCTGGTCGGTGTTCTGGTGCACGGAGCTTGATTTTTTCTCTCTGGAGTGCAATGGAGTGTCCAGTAGTGAGTTTTGAGATGGGTCTATGTGTTTGGTGTGACTTTGGGAAGCCTGTATGTTGACGCTCAGGGCTATGTTCCTGTGGTGCTGGCGAATTTGTTTGGTATGTCTTGCTCTGAAACTTATTGATTCTTGGGTGGTGGTTGGTTTCAGTGTAGGTATGGAGGCTTTTGGATGATCTCTTATTACTTAATGTTCCGTGTAGTCAGGAGTTCTCTGGTGTTCTCAAGTTTTGGGCGTAAGTCTCCTGCCTCTGGATTTCAGTCTTATTCTTCCAGTAGCCTCAAGACTTCTCCAACTATACAGCACTGATAATAAAACTTCTAGGTTAATGGTGAAAAGATTCTCCACTGTGAGGGACACCCAGAGAGTTTCACAGAGTTACATGAAGAAGAGGAGAGGGAGGAAGGAGGTAGAGATGAGCAGGAGGAGAAAAAGGGGGGACTCAAGAGGAGAGAGACAGATCTACGCAGTACTCTGTTCCCTAAGTGTTCTCCATAGCCCAGAATACCCACAGAGATTCACAGAATTGGATTGGGAAGAGAAGGGGGAGGGAGGAAATAGAGGTGATCTGGGGGAGAAAAAGGAGAGTCAAAAGGGGAGAGAGTAATCATCACACTCCTGAGTAAAACTGGGTATTGAATATTGGATTCTTAAATGTCCAAAATTGATATCAAATACTGAAAAACAAAGATTAAAAATCTAGAGTAGAGGCTAGACTCTTAAAAACACAATATTACAAACAAAAACACAAAAAATTTAAGAAATATGTATGAAGTTTGCTTTAAAAATAGGGTCTCTTTTTTTGCAAGGTTATAGTGGGTTATTAAAATGAAAATTAAGGTGTAATAGAGGAGTAATAGAGGACTTTTAAAAAATTAAAAAAATTTTTAATAAAAAATAATAACAGTAAAAATATATCTAGGAATTTCTCACGCTGTTGCGGGCAGTGTGGGTTCGGTTCAGTTTCAGATAGCTCCTTGTTCCAGCTTACACTTCTCAATATCTATAGGCCCCTTCCGGTGTAGTCGGTGTTAACTACAGGGATTTTAATCTGTTGCACCTGTCACTTCTAAAGTGGTTCCCTTTGTTTATTTGGCTTCTGTTTGCAGGTCTCTTCAGTGTCTAATTTCCACCCTGACACAAGTGGGCGGAGGTGGTCTCTTGTTTAGGTTCGCTTGTTCAGTCGTGCTGTGGGGAGGGAGGGGCACTGCAGACAAATATCACTGGTGTGTGTGGGGAGTACTCGCAGTGTTCCAGCCACACTGGGTTTGCCCCCGCTTGTGGTGTGTGTGCTTTCCCCATCTACACTGCTCAGGCTCCAGGTTGCTCTACAGGGAGCAGGCCCTGAGTTGCATGCACTTCCCAGGTTAAGCCACTCAGGTTCAGGTTTTCGGGTACTCCACAAAGACGCAGACTCGGTTGGGCCTGCATTTTGTGCCTTCCCCGGCCGGAGGAACTCAGGCAGCCAGGAGCTTGATGAGCACACTCTCCCCAGGTGCGGCGCACCTTATCCCCTCCGTGGTCCCAGCCTCAGTTTCCGCGTGCACCGGTTCTGTGCGCCTTGTGTCTCTTCTGGGTAGCTGGTCTCTAGCTGCGACCCTCCCTATGGATGTTAACCATCCAGAATCTCAGGAAGTCTTTGGTTAGAAACTGGAAGCCTGTTTGCAGTTTGGTAGGGGATGCCGTGTCTGGGGCCGAGTTTGTCCCTTTCCCCTCCCTGCTGCCTCCTGCCTCCAGCGGGGGATGGGCCAGTCTGAAGCCGGTTCGCTCTTCTCTGGAATTGCTCAGTCCTTCCTTCATTCTGCGAACGGGCTGGCAGTGTCTTCGGTTAGGGCTTTTCGTAGGTTTTTCTCTCTCTGTCTTGCTATCCTACAGTTTAAGTTGCTATCTCACATTAGCTCCCTCCGATTGCCCTCAGGGCATTTAGGCCCAGTCCTTACCCTAAGCAATGCTGCCCCCTCCTCTCCGTTCAGCCCCCACTTGCTGGTGGCAGATGTGAGCATCTGGGGTACTTTTCTGCTGGGAGTTGCTTTTAGGCATGTAATCTGTGGGTTTTATTTATTTTTCCTCCTGGTTAGGTTGCCCTCCGAGATTCGAGAACTTCCCCTGGACCTGCCAGTGAGAGGGTTTCCTGGTGTTTGGAAACTTCCTCTATTAGGACTCCCTTCCCGGGGTGGGTTTCCGTCCCTAACTCTTTTGTCTCTCTTTTTATCTTTTATATTTTGTCCTACCTCCTTTCAAAGACAATGGGCTGCTTTTCTGGGCGCCTGATGTCCTCTGCTAGCGACCAGAAGTTGTTTTGTGGAGTTTGCTCAGCATTCA
This sequence comes from Odocoileus virginianus, assembly GCF_023699985.2. Classification (NCBI taxonomy): domain Eukaryota; kingdom Metazoa; phylum Chordata; class Mammalia; order Artiodactyla; family Cervidae; genus Odocoileus; species Odocoileus virginianus. The sequence continues at coordinate 17,951,102 of NC_069682.1, read as the reverse complement.
AATGTTCTTTTGATGAATTTGTAGGGGAAAAAGTGGTCTCCCCGTCCTATTCCTCCACCATCTTAGCTCCTCCTCCTCCCTTTATTCTTATGCTTATCTTTTCTGTGCTTCATCTTGTAAAGTTAATATAATTTTTCATTTTTCTGATTACTTCTTTCTGAACCAAAAGTTAGCATACTACATATACTTTAAAATTTTTTTCCACTTGACATTATCTCCTAGAAATCCCTCCATGTAGTTTATAAAAATATTTTATTATTTTTACATAAATATGTAAAATAGTACCACATTATTTACCACAGTTTATACTATACCATAATTAATTGTATATGCCTTTGTTTATTCAACCAATAAGGGGCTTCCCAGGTGGCATTAGTGGTAAAGAACCTGCCTGCCAGTGCAGGAGACATAAGAGCTGCAGGTTTGATCCCTGGGTTGGGAAGATCCTCTGGAGGAGGACATGGCAACCCCCTCCAATATTCTTGCCTGGAGAATCCCCATGGACAGAGGAGCCTGGTGGGCTACAGTCCATAGGGTTGCAAAGAATTGGACACAAGTGACTTAGTACAGCATTTAACCAATATCCTATTCTTGAACATTTAGCTGTTCAGGAAATAAAATATCTTGCAATTACAGATAATACTAAATGAATAACCTTGTGCATATGTATTTTTATTGTTTTATCTACTATTATATATTTACCTAGTATATACATGCCCCCAAAGTAGAGATTAATATGAAATATATTTTGATGTCTCATAATATCTTTGAAATAATGAGACATTTTCAGTAGCATCCATTAAAACTTTTCTTATTTGCATATAAGATCATTATGACAATTTACTGATAACTTTAAAAATGAGAGAAAATGCTACTGTACTGCTTCTGCTGCTGCTAAGTCTCTTCAGTCGTGTCCGACTCTGTGCGACCCCATAGATGGCAGCCTACCAGGCTTCGCCATGCCTGGGATTCTCCAGGCAAGAACACTGGAGTGGGTTGCCATTTCCTTCTCCAATGCATGAAAGTGAAAAGTGAAAGTGAAGTTGCTCAGTCGTGTCTGACTCTTTGCAACCCCATGGACTGCAGCCTACCAGGCTCCTCCATCCATGGGATTTTCCAGGCAAGAGTACTGGAGTGGGATGCCATTGCCTTCTCCGATGCTACTGTACACGTGCTGTAAATTTGAAATCTAGAGATTTCATGATTGATCTGTTTTTCCATTTAATGAACTAAATATATCTCTTTTTGTAGCTCATATTGGAGTACCAGATAAAAATCTTACGGTTTTTGATCAATATCCAGTGTCAAAACTCCAAACGCAAGTAGAGAACCAAATAAATTACAGAAGGGAAAGGAGTCAGAGTAAGTATAATAATTATGGTAACTTTAAATTATTTTAAACTCATCAGATAATCATTTTTCTTTGGCTTATGAATATGTATTTGAGTGTATATTTTATAGAAGTAAAAATAAATGACCTAAACTGTGAATACCCAAAGATAACTAGAGAACAAGATCCAAAGTGTTAATACCTTCTGACTGTAATTTCTTTGCCATAAGATTATTTCACAGTCATAAAGCATGCACTCAGTATCCACTAAGCTCAGTAACTGTCCAGTCATATCTCCAATTGTGTATACGTTTTAGATGACTCTGGGAGATTACAGGTTCCAGGAAATTCTGCCCAGTGAGCACTTCTGACCAGTAGCAGTGTCATTCTACCTAGGCTCCAAATGACAAACTGGGAAGTTTTTGAGATCTGTAACTAAAACAGCAAATAGAAATCAGAGAGGCTTAGGGGAAGGGCAGCCTGGAGGCTTGATGGAGACCCCCAACAGGGTGTTCTATTAGTTGGGCCACACAAAGGTGAGGTGTTGTTGGTGACCTCATAGGTAGGTGCCATCAAGTTCCCTGTTTGGAAAGTGCCAATACCAGAAAACTACCACCAGTTGTTGGAACTCTTTTTATTTGGGGAAGTTAAGAGGACCAGATATTGTCAGTCTGGATAGGATATTGTTGCTTTTTCCAGATGGTGCCTAGGAATTTCACTTGGGTGATGGGTCATGGTGCCTCATCTATATTAATGGCTCATCATGTTGCCTCATGTGAGTCCACAGAATGACCAGTCATCATTGGGTAGTGTCCTTGTCTGGGGCCACCAGGAAGACGTCTTCAACATAGTGGAAGGCTAATGTTCCTTCCAGTAGCTTGAATTTTTCTTGGCCTCATCATATGTGATGACAGATAGTAGGGGAATTTAGGTAGACTTTTGGATGGACATTAGTGGTATATTGCAAGCCATTACACATAAAATTAAACTGATCCTGATTATCCACATGGACAGCGATGCTGAAAAGGGAGTTTGAGATGTCCGTTTTTATATACCAAGTTACTTTCTCTTGGGCAGTAGCTTCTGGGACAGTGTCAAAGTCAGGTACTGCCAGTGCTTAGAGTTTTACTACAGCGTTGAGCTGCTAATAGTCATCGAGACTCCATGCCCCTAAGGCCATGTGCACAGGTTAGATGAGGCTATTGAGTGAGAATTAGTCTCATGAAGGGCCTTGTTATTCTTGAACTCAGCAGTGAAGGCATTGCTTTTTGCTTTTTTATTCTAGGTAGTTGCTGCTGTTTCTGAGAAACAACAGCACTAGGGGCTGCTAGTCAGGGAGGTTTATGGTCTTCCATATGCCCACTAAAATGGTGCCAGCTGGAGCAGTCTTCTTCGGGCTTATGGGCAAATGTGAGCAGGTGTTCACTTAGGCAGTACATCTATATCACTGATAAATTCAATAGTGAATTGCCCTAAGAAGTTTTTGTTGGAGTTTGGAGTTGGCCAAAGAGACCCATCCATAGCTGGATCTAGGTAAGGGTCCCACTGGTAATGACCTCAGATCCAAAATCAGAGACATTGTTTTTTCCCCTCATTCTGGTGCTGGGGTTTGAGGGTCACAGCCATCTCTGTACTGGTATCTGAAAGTCCCAGAAATGTAACTCTTTCCTACCTCCACATTCAACTCTGACCTTGGGATACAACCTCTGGTCCCTACTGGAGATCCTGAGATCTGATCTGCAGTTTTGTCTTGTTTGTTGCTAAATATTAGAGGGGCTCACCTATTCATCTCCATATTCACAGGGAGAGCCAGAGGGAATAATTTCAATTCATCATAGCAGTTGTTAAACATGCAGACTCTAATAAGGCTGTATTTTATGGCCCTTATGGCCTAATACCTAGTCATCTACCTCCTCTTTGGGTATCCAGACTCAGAGAGTTTCTCTAGAAGCATCATCCAGGAGAAAGCACATGGTTACCATTTTATATTGCTGTCTTAGCTATTCTATACCATTTGAGCAGAAGGTGTTTTCTCTGTGTCTTAAAGTAGGTCAGTTAAGTTCTGGATTTTGTTGCAGAACATTATCACCTGACCTTATAAGGAAGTTTGGTTTAGCTCAATAACCAGCAGAAATAGCAGAAATAAATCTAGAAACCTGGCCTGGTTAACAAGCTTATCTACTGTTCTTATTCATTACTATAGCATGGTTAACAGGGCTGCTATAGACTCTGCAAGTGGTGGTCCAAATATGATTTTAGTGACAGGTTCAGGCTGAAAGCTGCCGGAGTATGAATAGTACCCAGCTGAGGAAGGAGAGGGTCTCAGTGTTTGCCTATCCTCTTCCCTTTCTCCCTCCACCTTGAGCAAACTTCCTGCTGTCAGGTCACACTTAAGAAGGGGCTTTATAGTGATGCAGCCCACAGAGTACCAAAGTGCCTCACTCAGTTTGGTTACTTCTTTCATCATGCAAGTGAACAACTCAAGTCTCCAAGGCCTCTTTACATCACAGACAAAGCAATCCCAAAGAGTTCTGTATTCATTTAATTCAATAATGAGTCTCAGTTTTAGGCTGTCCATCATTGTCTGGAACCTCATTAAAACTGACAACAGTATTGCATAAGAACCTAGAATGTTACGTCCATGAATCAAGGTAAATTGGAAGTGGTCAAACAGGAGATGGCAAGAGTAAACATCTACATTTTAGGAATCAGTGAACTAAAATAGATGGGAATGGGTGAATTTAATTCAGATGACCATTATATCTACTACTGTGGGCAAGAATCCCTTAGAAGAAATGGAATAGCCCTCATAGTCAACAAGAGAGTCTGAAATGCAGTACTTGAATGAAATCTGAAAAACAACAGAATGATCTCTGTTCATTTCCAAGGCAAACCATTCAATATCACAGTAATGCAACCACTAATGCTGAAGAATCTGAAGTTGAATGGCTCTATGAAGAACTACAAGACCTTCTAGAACTAACACCAAAAAAAAAAAAAAGATGTCCTTTTCATCATAGGGGACTGGAATGCAAAAGTAGGAAATCAAGTGATACCTAAAATAAAGAGCCAGTTTAGCCTTGGAGTACAAAATGAAGCAGGGCAAAGGCTAACAGACTATTCCCAAGAGAACACACTGGTCATAGAAAACACCCTCTTCCAACAACACAAGAGACTACACAAGGACATCACCAGATGGTCAAAAACCAAAATTTGGTTGATTACATTTTTTGCAGCTGAAGATGCAGAAGCTCTATACAGTCAGCAGAAATAAGAACTGGAGCTGACTGTGGCTCAGATCATGAACTCCTTAATGAAAATTACAGACTTAAATTGAAGAAAGTAGGGAAAACCACTAGGCCATTGAGGTATGAACAAAATCAAATCCCTTATGATTATACAATGGAAGTGAGAAATAGATTCAAGGGATTAGATCTGATAGACAGAGTCCCTGAAGAACTATGGACTGAGATTCATAACACTGTACAGGAGGCGGTGATCAAAACTGTCCCAAAGAAAAAGAAATGCAAGAAGGCAAAATGGTTGTCTGAGTAGGTCTTACAAATAGCTAAAAAAAAGAAGAGAAGTAAAAGGCGAAGAGTAAAAGGAAAGATATACCCATCTGAACACAGAGTTCCAGAGAATAGCAAGGAGAGATAAAGCCTTCCTCAGTGAACAATGCAAAGAAATAGAGGAAAACAATGGAATAGGAAAGACTGGAGATCTCTTCAAGAAAATTAGAGATACCAAGGGAACATTTCATGCAAAGATGGGCAGAATAAAGGACACAAACAGTACACACCTAACAGAAGCAGATATTAAGAAGAGATGGCAAGAATACAGGATATACAAAAAAGATCTTCATGACCCAGATAATCACAATGGTGTGATCACTCACCTAGAGCCAGACATCCTGGAATGTGAAGTCAAGTGGGTCTTAGGAAGCATCATCATGAATAAAGCTAGTGGAGGTGATGGAATTCCAGCTGAACTATTGAAAATCCTAAAATAATGCTGTTAAAGTGCTTCATTCAATATGCCAGCAAACTGGGAAACTCAGCAGTGGCCACAGGACTAGAAAAGGTCAGTTTTCATTCCAATAACAAAGAAAGGTAATGCCAAAGAATATTCAAGCTACCACACAGTTGCCCTGATTTTACATTCTGGCAAAGCAATGCTCAAAATATCTGAGTTAGGCTTCAGCAGTATGTGAACTGAGAACTTCCAGATGTACAATATGGGTTTAGAAAAGGCAGAGGAACCAGAGATCAAATTGCCAACATCTTCTAGATCATGGAAAAAGCAAGAGAATTCCAGAAAAACATCTGCTTCATTGACTGCGCCAAAGCCTTTGACTGTGTGGATCACAACAAACTGTGGAAAATTCTTAAAGAGATGGGAATACCAGACCACCTTACCTGCTCCCGAGAAACCTGTATATAGGTTAAGAAGTAACAGTTAGAACCAGACGTTGAACAACAGACTGGTTCCAAATTGGGAAAGGAGTACATCAAGGCAGTGTGTTGTCACCCTGCTTATTAAACTTACATGCAGAGTGCATCATGCAAAATTCCACACTGGATGAAGCACAAGCTGGAATCAAGATTGCTGGGAGAAATACAAATAACCTCAGACATGCAGGTGACACCACCCTTATGACAGAAAGCAAAGAGGAACTAAAGTGCCTCTTGATGAAGGTGAAAGAGGAGAGTGAAAAATATGGCTTAAAACTCAACATTCAAAAAATGAAGATCATGGCATCTGGTCCCATCACTTCATGGCCGATAGATGGGGAAACAATGGAAACAGTGATAGACTATTTTCTTGGGCTCCAAAATCACTGCAGATGGTGACTGCAGTCATGAAATTAAAAGATGCTTGCTCCTTGAAAGAGAAGCTATGACCAACCTAGATAGCATATTAAAAAGCAGAGACATTACTTGCTGACAAAGGTCCATCTAATCAAAGCTATGCTTTCTCCAGTAGTAATGTGTGGATGTGAGAGTTGGACCATAAAGAAGGCTGAGCACCAAAGACTTGATGCTTTCAAGCTGTGGTGCTGGAGAAGACTCTTGAGAGTCCCTTGGACTGCAAGGAGATCAATCAGTCTTAAAAAGGAAATCAATCCTGAATGTTCATTGGAAGAACTGATGCTGAAGCTGAAGCTCCAGTGCTTTGGCCACCTGATGTGAAAAGCTGATTCCTTAGAAAAGACCTGATGCTGGGAAAGATTGAAGGTGGGAAGAGAAGAGGACGACAGAGGATGAGATGGTTGGATGGCACCAACAACTCAATGAACATGACTTTGAGAAAACTCTGGGAGATGGTGAAGGACAGGAAAGCCTGGCGTGCTGCAGTCCATGGGGTCACAAATAGTTGGACACTACTGAACAAGTCCTCTCCAAGAGTGCTCCCGGGCATTCTTGATGTAGCACTTCCTGAGGCTCACTGCTGTGGCTAGCACAGTGCATTGTTGGGACCCTCAGACTCTTGCAGTTGACCAGCTAGTACTCGCCAACAAGCCTTGTAGTCTTGTCTAGCGTTTCCCCAAAATACCCAGGTGGATCTTCATACTTTTTATTTTTCCAGAAAGACATTGTACTTAATTGGGCCACCCTGCTTGCCACCATTTGTCACTGAAAAGACAGTTGTGAAGGTAGTCTATAAAGACAGTGAAGCAAATTGAAAGTAAAAAGTCTTTATTCACTTACTGCAATAGTATTAATAAGAGTCTAAACATGAAAGGGCAGGAGTTCTACCAGTGTTCCCACCACTTTCATTTTCCCATGACATGACATCTGGCAAGCATCTGATGTATTGATAATAGGGGAAGTGAATGTCCCTCTCTATGTTCAGATATTTATATACTATATATAGTATGTATGTGTGTCTATATGTATATACACACACAATTACCTACCATTGTAGCATATTTACATTATACCAATACCATGCTTGTGGTATACATAATCACTTTATTCAACCAATCTCCTATGTTTGAACATTTAGATGCCTGTGTTTTATAATTAATGAATGACTTTCTACACAGGCGTTTTCATTGTTTGGTCTATTATTATGTATTAACCTAAAGCATAAATAGCCCATGAAATCTGAAGACCATAATAAAATATACTTGCTGGGGGGTGGTTCTAAGATGGCAGAGGAATAGGACAGGGAGACCACTTTCCCCCCATAAATTCATCAAAAGAACATTTGAACACAGCAAATTCCACAAAACAACTTCTGAATGCTGGCAGAGGACATCAGGCACCCAGAATGGCAGCCCAGTGTCTTTGAAAGGAGGTAGGACAAGATATAAAAGATAAAAAGACAAAAGAGGTAGGAACGGAGATCCATCCTGGGAAGGGAGTCCTAAAAGATAAGTTTCCAAACACCAGGAAACATTCTCATAGGCAGGTCTGTGGGGAGTCTTGGAATATCAGAGGGCAACATAGCAGGGAGGAAAAATAAATAAATCAGTAATTAAAACCCACAGATTACGTGCCTAAGAGCAGCTCGCAGTGCTCGCATCTGCCACCAGCAAGTGGGGGCTGAACTGGGAGGCGCGGGCTGCATTACTTAGGGTAAGGACTGGGCCGGAATGCCCTGAGGACAATCTGAGGGAACAAACTGTGGGATAGCCAGAGAGAAAAAAAAAGAGAGAGAGAGAGAACTGTCTCATGAAAAGCACTAACCTAAGATACTGTCAGGCCTGCTCACAGAACAAAGGACTGAGCGAATCCCAGAGGAGAGCTAGCAGACTGCGGACCGGCCCATCCCCCGCTGGAGACAAGCAGGTTGGGGGGGGGGGGGGGGCGGCCGCAGCCAGAGCTGGAAACGGGCAATCGGCGCCCCAGAGGCATCCTCTACCAAACTGTAAGCAGGCTTCGTTGCTAACCAAGACTTCTTGGGATTCTGGAGGGTTGACATCCTCCAGGAGGGTTGCAGCCAGAGATCAGCTCCCCAGAAGAGACTCATGGCACACCTGAGAAGGTGCGCCTGTTGTACACCCAGAAAACCGAGCCACTGGGATGGGGGAGGTGATAAGATGCACCCCCAATCTGGGGGTGACTGCGCTCGCCAAGCACCTGGTCATCTGAGCTGCTCGGACCTGGGAAGGGCACAAAACGCAGGCCCAACCGAGTCTGCGCCTTTGGGGAGTACCCGAGAACCTGAACTTGAGCAGCTTAGACCTGGGAAGTGCAAGCAACCCAGGGCCGCCTCAAGACAGTTCCCAGCAGAACAACCTGGAGCCTGAACACCGTAGGTCGTAGACCGTAGACCGTGAAAGCACACACGCCATGATCGGGGGCAAACCCAGTGTGGCTGAGACACTGCGAGCATTCCCCACACAGGCCGGTGATATTTGCTTGCAGTATTCCTCCCTCCCCACAGCACAACTGAAGTGAGCCTAAATAAGTGACCACCTTCGCCCCCTTGTGTCAGGGCGGAAAGTAGACACTGAAGAGATCAGCAAACAGAAGAAGCCAAAATAAACAGAGGGAACCACTTTGAAAGTAGCAGGTGCAACAGATTAAAACCCTGTAGTTAGCACCGACTATATGGAAGGGGCTTATAGATCTTGAGAAGTATAAGCCAGATCAAGGAACTATGTGAAACTGAACTGACCCCACACTATCCGCAACAGCTCCAGAGAAACCCCTAGACGTATTTTTACTATTACCATTTTTTAAATTATTTAAACATTTTTTAACTTTTCAGTCCTCTATTGTTCCTTTAATTTTCATTTTTATAACGTACTATTACCTTGCAAAAAAAAAAAAAGACCCTATTCTTAAAGGAAACTTCATATATATATTTTCTAATTTTTGTAACTTTGTTTTGTTTTTTTAACATTATATTTTTGAGAGTCTAACCTCTATGCTAGATTTTTAATCTTTGCTTTTTGGTATTTGTTATCAATTTTATATCTTTAAGAACCCTATCTTCAGTACCCATTTTTACTTGGGAGTGTGATTACTGGCTTGATCGCTCTCTTCCTCTTTTGACTCTCCTTTTTCTCCACCAGGCTGGCTCTATCTCCTCCCTCCCCCTTCTCTTCTCTACCCAACTCTGTGAATCTCTTTGTGTGTTCCAGGCTGTGGAGAACACTTCTGGAATTGATTACTGGCTGGATCTGTCTCTCTCCTTTTGATTCCCCCTTTTCTCCTCCTGGTCACCTCTGTCTCCTTCCTCCCTCTTCTCTTCTCTGTGTAACTCCGTGAACATCTCTGAGGAGTCCAGACTGGAGAGCACATAGGGAATTGATTACTGGCTAGCTTGCTCTCTCCCCTTTTGATTCCCCTCTTCTCCTCGTGGTCACCTCTATCTCCCTCCTCCCTCTTCTCTTCTTCATGCAACTCTGTGACTCTCCCCAGGTGGCCCTCACTGTGGAGAAACTTTTCATCATTAACCTACATGGTTTATCATCAGTGCTTGTATAGATGGAGAAGTCTTGAGGCTACTGTAAGAATAAGCCTGAAAACCAGATGCAAGAGGCTTAAGTCCAGAATTTGAAAACACCAGAGAACTCCTGAATCCAGGGAACATTAATCGATAAGAGCTCATCCAAAAGCCTCCATACCAACACTGAAACCAAGCACCACCCAAGACCCAACAAGTTCCAGAACAAGACTTACCATGTAAATTCTCCATCAACACAGGAACATAGCCCTGAGTTTCAATATACAGACTGACCAAAGTCACACCAAACCCACTGACATCTCAAAACTCACTACTGGACAATTCATTGCACTCCAGAGAGAAGAAATCCAGCTCCACCCACCAGAACACCGAAACAAGCTTCCCTAATCAGGAAACAATGACAAGCGACCCGTCCAACCCCACCCACAGTGAGGAACCTCCAAAATAAAGCAGAACCACAAACTTTCAAGAGACAGTAAGGCCCCCCAAACACAGCAATATAAACATGATTAAAAGGCAGAGAAATACTCAGCAGTTAAAGGAACAGGATAAATGCCCACCAAACCAAACAAAGAGGAAGAGACAGGGAATCTACCTGAAAAAGAATTCAGATAATGATAGTGAAAATGAACCAAAATCTTGAAAACAAAATGGAGTTACAGATAAATAGCCTGGGGACAAAGATCGAGAAGATGCAAGAAATGTTTAACAAGGATCTAGAAGAAATAAAAAAGAGTCAATATATAATGAATAATGCAGTAAATGAGATTAAAAAAACACTCTGGAGGGAATCAACAGTAAAATAACAGAGGCAGAAGATAGGATAAGTGAGGTATAAGATAGAATGGTCAAAATAAATGAATCAGAGAGGAAAAAAGAATTAAATGAGGACAACCTCAGAGACCTCTGGGACAATGTTAAATGCCCCAACATTTGAATCATAGGAGTCCCAGGAGAAGAAGACAAAAAGAAAGACCATGAGAAAATACTTGAGGAGATAATAGTTGAAAACTTCCCTAAAATGGGGAAGGAAATAGTCACCCAAATCCAAGAAACCCAGAGAGTCCCACACAGGATAAACCCAAGGTGAAACACCCCAAGACACATATTAATCAAATTAACAAAGATCAAACACAAAGAACAAATATTAAAAGCAGCAAGGGAAAAACAACAAATAACACACAAGAGGATCCCCATAAGGATAACAGCTGATCTTTCAACAGAAACTCTTCAGGCCAGAAGGGAATGGCAGGACATACTTAAAGTGATGAAAAAGGAAAACCTACAACCCAGATTACTGTACCCAGCAAGGATCTCATTCAAATATGAAGGAGAAATCTAAAGCTTTACAGACAAGCAAAAGCTGAGAAAATTCAGCACCACCAAACTAGCTCTTCAACAAATGCCAAAGAATCTTCTCTAGACAGGAAACACAGAAAGGCTGTACGAACACAAACCCAAAACAACAAAGCAAATGGCAACGGGATCATCCTTATCAATAATTACCTTAAATGTAAATGGGTTGAATGCCCAAACCAAAAGACAAAGACTGGGTGAATGGATACAAAAACAAAACCCCTATATATGTTGTCTACAAGAGACCCACCTCAAACCAAGAGACACATACAGACTGAAAGTGAAGGGCTGAAAAAAGATATTCCATGCAAATAGAGACCAAAGGAAAGCAGGAGTAGCAATACTCATATCAGATAAAATAGACTTTAAAATAAAGGCTGTGAAAAGAGACAAAGAAGAACACTACATAATGATCAAAGTCTCAATCCAAGAAGAAGATATAACAATTATAAATATATATGCACCCAACATAGGAGCACTGCAATATGTGAAGCAAATGCTAAGGAGTATGAAAGGGGAAGTTAACAATAACACAATAATAGTGGCAGACTTTAATACCCACTCACACCTATAGATAGATCAACTAAATAGAAAATTAACAAGGAAACACAAACTTTTAATGAGAAAATGGACCAGTTAGACCTAACTGATGTCTATAGGACATTTCACCCCCAAACAATGAATTTCATCTTTTTCTCAAGTTCACATGGAATGTTCTCCAGGATAGATCACATCCTGGGCCATAAATCTAGCCTTGGTAAATTCAAAAATTGAAATCATTCCAAGAATCTTTTCTAACCACAATGCAATAAGATCAGATGTCAGTTAGAGGAGAAAAACTATTAAAAATTCCAACATTTGGAGACTGAACAACACGCTACTGAATAACCAACAAATCATAGAAGAAATCAAAAAAATAAATCAAAATATGCATAGAAACAAATGAAAATGAAAACACAACAACCCAAAACCTATGGGACACTGTAAAAGCAGTGCTAAGGGGAACGTTCATAGCAATACAGGCTTACCTCAAGAGACAAGAAAAAATCAACTAAATAATGTAACTACACCTAAAGTAACTAGAAAAGGAAGAAATGAAGAACCCCAGGGTTAATAGAAGGAAAGAAATCTTTAAAATGAGGGCAGAAATAAAAGCAAAAGAAGCAAAAGAGGCCATAGCAAAAATCAACAAAGCTAAAAGCTTCTTTGAGAAGATAAATAAAATTGAAAAACCATTAGCCAGACTCATCAAGAAACAAAGGGAGAAGAATCAAATCAACAAAATTAGAAATGAAAATGGAGAAATCACAACAGACAACACAGAAATGCAAAGGATCATAAGAGACTATCAGCAACTATATGCCAATAAAATGGACAACTTGGAAGAAATGGACGAATTGTTAGTAAAGTACAACTTTCCAAAACTGAACCAAAAAGAAATAGAAAATCTTAACAAACCCATCACAAACATGGAAATTGAAACTGTAATCAGAAATCTTCCAGCAAACAAAACCCAGGACCAGATGGCTTCACAGCTGAATTCTACCAAAAATTTAGAGATGAGCTAACACCTATCCTAGTTAAACTCTTCTGGAAAATTGCAGAGGAAGGTAAACTTCCAAACTCATTCTATGAGGCCAACATCACCCTAATTCCAAAACCAGACAAAGATGCCACAAAAAAAGAAAACTGCAGGCCAATATCACTGATGAACAAAGATTTAAAAATCCTTAACAAAATTCTAGCAAACAGAATCCAACAACATATTAAAAAGATCATACATCATAACTAAGTGGGCTTTATCCCAGGAATGCAAGGATTCTTTAATATCCACAAATCAATCAATGTAATCCACCACATTAAGAAATTGAAATATAGAAACCATATGATTATCTCAATAGATGCAGAGAAAGCCTTTTAAAAACTTCAACATCCATTTATGATTAAAAAAAAAAAAAACCCTCCAGAAAGCAGGAATAGAAGGAACATACCTCAACATAATAAAAGCTATATATGACAAACCCACAGCAAACATTACCCTCAATGGTGAAAAATTGAAAGCGTTTCCCCTAAAGTCAGGAACAAGACAAGGGTGCCCACTCTCACCACTACTATTCAACATAGTTTTGGAAGTTTTGGCCACAGCAATCAGAGCAGAAAAAGAAATAAAAGGAATCCAGATAGAAAAGAAGAAGTAAAACTCTCACTGTTTGCGGATGACACGATCCTCTACGTAGAAAACCCTAAAGACTGCACCAGAAAATTACTAGAGCTAATCAATGAATATAGTAAAGTTGCAGGATATAAAATTAACACACAGAAATCCCTTGCATTCCTATACACTAACAATGAGAAAACAAAAAGAGAAATTAAGGAAACAATTCCATTCACCATTGCAACGAACAGAATAAAATACTTAGGAATATATCTACCTAAAGAAACAAAAGGCCTATATATAGAAAACTATAAAACACTGGTGAAAGAAATCAAAGAGGACACAAATAGATGGAGAAATATACCATGTTCATGGATTGAAAGAATCAATATAGTGAAAACGAGTATACTACCCAAAATAATGTATAGATTTAATGCAATCCCTATCAAGCTACCAACAGTATTTTTCACAGAATTAGAACAAATAATTTCACAATTTGTATGGAACTACAAAAAAACCTTGAATACCCAAAGCAATTTTGAGAAAGAAGAATGAAACCGGAGGAATCACCCTGCCTGACTTCAGGCTATACTACAAAGCTACAGTCATCAAGACAGTATGGTATGGGCACAAAGACAGAAATATAGATCAATGGAACAAAATAGCCCAGAGATAAATCCACACACCTATGTACACCTTATCTTTGACAAAGGAGACAAGAATATACAATGGAGAAAAGACAATCTCTTTAACAAGTGGTGCTGGGAAAGCTGGTCAACCACTTGTAAAAGAATGAAACTAGAACACTTTCTAACACCATACACAAAAATAAACTCAAAATGGATTAAAGATATAAATGTAAGACCAGAAACTATAAAACTCCTAGACTAAAACATAGGTAAAATACTCTCCGACATAAATCACAAGAGGATCCTCTATGACCCACCTCTCAGAGTAATGAACATAAAAGCAAAAATAAACAAATGGGACCTAATTAAACTTAAAAGCTTTTGCACAATGAAGGAAACTACAAGCAAGGTGAAAAGACAGCCTTTAGAATAGGAGAAAATAATAGCAAATGAAGCAACTGACAATCTCAAAAATATACAAGCAACTCCTGCAGCTCAATTCCAGAAAAATAAACGACCCAATCAAAAAATGGGCCAAAGAACTAAACAGACATTTCTCCCAAGAAGACATACAGATGGCTAACAAACACATGCAAAGGTGCTCAACATCACTCATTATCAAGAGAAATGCAAATCAAAACCACAATGAGGTACCATTTCACACCAGAGTGGCTGCTATCCAAAAGTCTACAGGCAGTAAATGCTGGAGAGGGGTGTGGAGAAAAGGCAACCCTCTTACACTTGGTGGGAATGCAGACTAGTACAGCCGCTATGGAGAACAGTGTGGAGATTCCTTAAAAACCTGGAAATAGAACCTCCATATGACCCAGCAATCCCACTTCTGCACATACACATTGAGGAAACCAGAATTGAAAGAGACACGTGTACCCCAATGTTCACTGAAACACTGTTTATAATAGCCCAGACATGGAAGCATCCTCAATGTCCATCAGCAGATGAATGGATAAGAAAGTTTTGGTACATATACACAATGGAATAATACTCAGCCATTAAAAAGAATACATTTGAATCAGTTCAATGAGGGGGATGAAACTGGAACATATTATACAGAGTGAAGTAAGCCAGAAAGGAAAACACCAATACAGTATACTAACGCATATATATGGAATTTAGAAAGATGGTAACGATAACCCTATATATGAGACAGCAGAAGAGACACAGATGTAGGACTCTGTGGGAAAGGGCGAGGGTGGGATGGTTTGGGAGAATGACATTGAAACATGCATATTATCATATGTGAAATGGATTGCCAGTCCAGGGTCAATGCATGAGACAGGGTGCTTGTACTGGTGCACTGGGATGACCCAGAGGAATGGGATGGGGAGGAAGGTGAGAGGGATGTTCAGGATGGGGAACACATGTACACCCATGGCAGATTTATGTCAATGTATGGCAAAACCACTACAATATTGTAAAGTAATTAGCCTCCATCAAAAATAAATAAATTTATTAAAAAAATAAAAATAAAAAGCCAATTTCCCCTCCAAAAAATAAAATATACTTGCTGCTTATGAAAATTTATATAATGAGATAGCTTCAACATCATCTAGTTTTATGACAGATCTAGCATTATAATATTAGTAAATGACTTATGACTTCATAAAAATGAGAGAAAATGTTACTGTACACTGATTATAAATTTGAAATCTAGATATTGCCCAATCGTTCTATTTTTCCATGTAGTAGACTAAATGCATCTTTTTATATAGGTTTTTATGGAGCGTCAGGTCAACATCCTCTGCTTGTGGATGAAGATTTAGTTTCAAAACCCCAAAAGCAAGTGAAGAAACATATAGGTTCCCCAGAGGAAAGACGCTATAGTAAGTATAATAATTAAAGGAAATGTTAAATTATTTTAAACTCATCAGAAGATTTTTTTTCCTTTAGTTCATGAATATGTATTTGAGCATATATTTTATATAAGTGAAAATGAATGACCTAAGATAATTAGAAAACAATGGCAAAACTAATAATACCTTTTTGTTGGTATTTGCACAGTCAATAATTACTCAGTAAAAAAACCTGCTTTCACACACACTCATGAAAATTATTCACATGATGTTTCTTAGTTCAGCTCTATGCAAAGAAAATTTGATTATTTGTCATATCCAGAAGTTCCATTATACATGTATTTTTTTCTACCTAGCGTATCCTTTTCAAACCCAGAAAAACGATATGATAACAGTTGAAAATCTGCATCCTGAGAAGAAGGATTTGTTTTCAATTAAGCAATCCCAAACTCAGAAACCTAGAGCTATCAAAAAGGAGAATCTTGATGGTAAGTAATTAAACATAAATCTTATAAACTGCATGTAATTAATTTCAGAATGCTGTTTTTTGTTTATGAATATAACTTCAACCATTTGCTAATTTAGTAATTACTCTTATTGTGCACGGTGCTGAATATGCATGCCGTGCGCTTAGTCACTCAGTCGTGTCAGACTCTTGCGACCCTGTAGACTGCAGCCTGCCAGGCTCCTTTGTCCAAGGGATTCTCCAGGCAAGAATACCAGAATGGGTTGCCATTTCCTTCTCCAGGGGATCTTCCCAACACAGGGACTGAACCCAGGTCTCCTGTATTGCAGTCAGACTCTTTACTAACTGAGCTACCCGGGAAGCCCATTGTACTTTGCACTTTGCCAATGCCCACTGTACATTCTCATTGTATTTCAGATCTTTATTGATGATTTATCTCTTTTGTAATCACTGAATTAAATGTGTTATATCTTACACTTTGTGGATTTCTCTATTCTCGTAGTTGTGACAGGCTTTGGTTTATATCTTGTGATAGTCTATTATTTTTTTGCATATAAATTTTAAAGTGATATTATTCTTGGGGACAGAGCATTTTATCCTAAGGGAGAGACTTAACATGATTTTTATAGTTTTTATTTGTTTTTCTTTAAAACTACCTTGTCTGCTATCAGTGTAGTTCCACAAACTTTCTTTTGGTTGATATTTGCATGATACATTTTTTTCTCTCCTGTTACTTTAATTTTCCTGTATCTTTGTGATATTGCTGAATTTCTGGTGAGAAATTCATAGAATTCAGCCTGATCTTTTAATTACCTTTAATAATCATATATAATCTGATTATTGATATATTTAAGTATTATTCCACTATTTTTCTATCTGATATATTTCTTTCAGTCTTTCACTATGTTTTTTATCATGATATGTGTTTTCCTTGGCCATATTTAATACCAAAAATTTTAAGCTTTATTCAAAACTACAAATGCTATAAGAAAACTAAATAATAATTTAAAATGTAAGTATTTATAATAATATAGTAATAGTATTTCCAAATTAAATATATTTGTTCAGTTCAGTTCAGTTGCTCAGTCATTTCTGACTCTTTGTGACCCCATGAACTGTAGCACACCCAGGCCTCCCTGTCTATCACCAACTCCCAGAGTTTATCCAAACTCATGTCCATTGAGTCAGTGATGCCATCCAACCATCTCATCCTCTGTCATCTCCTTCTCCTGCTGCCCTCAGTCTTTCCCAGCATCAGGGTCTTTTCCAATTAGTCAACCCTTCACATCAGGTGACCAAAGTATTGGAGTTTCAGCTTCAACATCAGTCCTTCCAATGAACACTCAGGACTGATCTCCTTTGGGATGGACTGGCTGGATCTCCTTGAAGTCCAAGGGACTCTCAAGAGTCTTCTCCAACACCACAGTTCAAAAGCATCAATTCTTCGGCACTCAGCTTTCTTTATGGTCCAGCTCTCACATCCATACATGACTACTGGAAAAACCATAGCTTTGGCTAGATGGACCTTTGTTAGCAAAGTAATGTCTCTGCTTTTTAATATGCTATCTAGGTTGGTCATAACTTTCCTTCCAAGAAGTAAGCGTCTTTTAATTTCTTGGCTGCAGTCACAATCTGCAGTGATTTTGGAGCCCAAAAACATAAAGTCTGTCACTGTTTCCCCATCTATTTACCATGAAGTGATGGGACCAGATGCCATGATCTTCGTTTTCTGAATGTTGAGCTTTAAGCCAACTTTTTCACTCTCCTCTCTCACTTTCATCAAGAGGCTCTTTAGTTCTTCTTCACTTTCTGCCATACAGGTAGTATCATCTGCATATCTGAGGTTATTGATATTTCTTCTGGCAGTCTTGATTCCAGCTTGTGCTTCATCCAGCCAAGCGTTTCTCATGGTGTACTCTGCATATAAGTGAAATAAGCAGGGTGACAATATACAGCCTTGACATACTCCTTGTCCTATTTGGAACCAGTCTGTTGTTCCATGTTCAGTTCTAACTGTTGCTTTAAATATATCTGATGCATCTGTATATCTGGAAAGTAACGACTGCTTCATATATACGTGTGAAAAACATATTCACATGATGTTTGAACTTCAAATCGACAATGATTTGTTTATATCATTTAAAGATAAGGTACAGTATTGTTGGATAACTGACATAAATTGTAAATCTAGAGTTTCCACTGCAGATTTCTGATTCTCTATTTATTTTTTTTATGCACCATTCTTCCTAAAGCCCAGAAAATTAATGAGGTATCAAATGAAAATCTTTTGCCTGATACTTGGAACTTCTAGAAGGAAAAGACTCGGTAGTAAATATTATTATGAATGTTATTAAATTATTTTGCATTTTAATTGTTTTAAGCAGAATTATGTCCATGAATGTGTGAGCTTACAGGCATCAAAGTCAAGTTTTTACTGTGTTATTTAAATTCCTATTTCTTGATTTCTTCAAATTTTGTTTCTTCTATCCATTATGGCTCAATGTCTGTACTGAATTCTATCAATATGATTGTGGATTTACCTATTTTTGTAGCATTGTTCTTTTTCCTTATACTGTCTGTGTTGTTAGGAGCATACAAATAAAAATGTTTGATAGTCCTTATGTACTCAACATTTTCTTTTTATAAACAGTAGCATCTTAGTCTGTCTCTAGTAAAGTCTTTTGATTAAAATCCTAGTTTGTATGGCGCTGATATAACTACTGCAGATTTCTTTTGGTTCATATTTGCATATCTTTTTTCACCTCTTTATTTTCCAGTTTCTATATTCTTATAAACTGGTGACACCCTTATAGACTATAGTTAAATTGCTTATAAATCCAGTGTGACTGTCTTTTTCTAGCCCAACAACATGTAATCCACTTATAATTATTGTACTTACTAATATATTTAAGTATTTCCTTTTTTGGGTGCTTTCTAATTTTTGTACCTGATCCAGGTTTCTTTCTATTTCTTTCCTTATTTTGGAATTATTACTTTTTAATCAGTGTAACTTTTAAACCCATTATATATGTTGTTAAAAGTTTTGAAGTATTTTTAAATATGAATAGCCTTAGTACAATAAACTCTCATTACAACTTTTTAAGTGTTTGTATGCAGTAACAAGTCTTCCACATACTTTGAGGAAACCAGTCTGAAGATTTTATACTTAATTTCATAGTCCATTGTGAAAATGCGCTATCAGATTAGGGGGTGGGGTGGGCAAAGGGAGGATGGTTTGATCATTTGTTTAAACTGTGTGTATTTACTTGTTGTAAAGTTGGATGGAAACTTTAAGTTCTTGGTATACATTAATAATCCAAAGATTTCACAGTCCAGCTGTTTTACTTTTTATTGGATTAAGAGCCTCTATACGTGTAGCTGAGAAAATGGATGAATTGTCAGATGAAATCTTACACCTAAAGAAAAAGTTTAAATCTTATAAAACTCATCTTGAATTAAGACACTTGGAACTATCAGAAAAGTGAGGCCTTGTAGTAAGAATATCATATAATGATTTTTAATTAACTTTCTCTAGTTCTTTAATATTTATTCAGTTGATCACAGGAATATATGCTATATGTGTATCATATATACTTACATGCACACATATACATAACATATATGTGTTTGTATATATATGTTCTCCATTAGGTGAAGTTGATTGACTATGATGTCTTTACCTTCTTAATTTCATTGAAGTTCTATGTTTATTTTATCATTTGTGAGAAAGGTATGTTAAATTCAACTACTGTGTTTATTGTTCCATTACTCTTTGTTCTGTCAATTTCAGTTTTACGTTTCTAAAGCTTTATTATATAAAAATACAGATGCATGATCTATGTCATATAATAGGTGATATATTACATAAAAGTATGTATAATAAATATGCAGATTTTAATTTGTTATATGTTCTTATTGAACTGAAATTCTGTCTTTATCATGGACATTTTATAGTAATTTTTTGTACCTTTATTTTATCTGATGTTGGCATAGTATCTTTATGTAACTATTTGCATGGAATGATTTTTTATCCCTTTATTCTTAACCTTTTCATATTATGATTTAGTTCTATATAATTGCTTATTTTTGTTTGGTTTTTGGATTTTTTTGTTTTAAATATATTTCTCTATTTATTTAAACCTTCCCTAATTTTTTTCAGCAATGTTTTATTTTTTTGTTTTACATGTACACACTGCTGTATTTATTCATTGTTACACTTGGGATTTTTCTGGTTGCAGAGAGCAGGAGCTACTCTCTAGTTGTGGTGCATAGGCTTCTCTTTGTGATAGCTTCTCATTGCTGAGCACAGGCTCTAGGCACACAGGCTTCAGTAGTTGCAACTTGCTGGCTCTAGGGCATGCAGGCTTCAGTAGTTGTGGTGCGTGGGCTTAATTGCTCCACTGTTTGTGAAATCTTCCCAGACCAGGGTTTGAACCCATGTCCCCCACATTGACAGGCAGATTCTTAGGCACTGTGCCACCAGGGAAGTTCTAATTAGTTATTTTTTAATCCAGTGTAAATATTCTAAATGTTTAAATATACTATTTATCATTTGTTCTTTTTTCTCACCCATCTCTGTTAAGAAAATATCACATTTAATCCTAAAATGTAAATACCTCATAAAACTATTCTTTTGAAAAGTCTCTACATTTCACATCTCTCTACACTTCACATACTTACTCTATAAGTCACTGTCTCAATAATGTGGTATTTGACTTTATTGTTTCAAACTATGAGAAGAAATATTCCTGGATAATTGAAGTGTGTTTGAGTTACAGAGGATTTTCAGTAAATCCAGTTCTCTACTTAATGGATTAAAAACACCTTTCTTGTAGCTCAGAAAGCAAGAGACGTATCATCTAAGGATGAAGTTGGATCAAAAAGCCAGTCTCAAACTGAGAAACTTAGAGCTGGCAGAATGGAAACCCTGAATAGTAAGTATGATAAATTTCAATATTAATTTATTTTTAAATAAAGTAAAAAGCAAAAAATCCTCTCTTAGGTTTGTGAATGTTTAATCATATCTTTTGTATACATCTGTTACATCAAATGTATCTACTGTGTTGTTCAGTTCTTCTTTAATTGAAGTTATGTTTATTCTGTGTTACTAAGAGATATATGTTACATTTCCCGTCTATGAAAATGGATTTCTTTGTGTTTCCTGGTAGTTTTTTACCAGATTGGTGTAATGTATTTGGAAATGATGTTATTAAATGTGTATGAATTTATACTTGTTATATTTACCTGGTAAGCTTGAGCCTTAATCTCTATAAAAGTATATTTTTTATCTCTAAGAATACATTTTTTGCCTTAATATTTATTTTATCTGATAATAGTATAGCCATATTTGCTTTCTTATGATAATTATTTATACAGTCTTCTGTATACAGTCTTCTGTCTTCTGTAAACAGTTCAGACAGAAGTTCATAGTGTTTTGTATGACGTCAGTAGTTTTTGTCATAATGATCCTAAACCACAAGAAAAGCCAAACAGCTTCTTTATTAATTGTGTATAAACAACTTAACACCTGCTGGATGCTACATAACTTTTGTGGCAACATATATTTTCGCACGGTTGCTAAATCATATAGTAAAACTGTTAACTTTGTAAGAAACTGCCAAACCGTCCTCAAAGTGGCTGTAGTGTTTTGCTTTCCTCCCAGCTACAAATCAAGTTTCCCATTGCTCCAAATTTCTGAGATCATTTGCTGTTTTCAGCATTTGGATTTTAGCTATAGTTATGTAGTGATATCTCACTGTTCTTTCAATTTTCAATTCCTTTATGATATATATATATATATAGAACATCTTTTCATATTCTTATTTGCCATCTAAATGACTTCTTTGATAAAATATCTGTTCACATTTTTGCCCATGTTACAGTTGTGTTCTTTTCTAATGGTGGAGTTTTAAGAGTTTTGTATATTTCAGATAACAAATTTTTTTCAGATATATGTTCTGGGAATATTTTTTCCCAGCCTGTGACTTGTATTATCTCTCTCTTAACAGTGTCTTTCACAGAACATAAGTCATATGTGTATTTTTCTTAATAAAGTCCAACTTATCAGTTTTTTTTTGGATTGTGCTTTTGGGGTGTTCTACCTGAAAAGTCAACACCAAACTTGAGATCCCCAAAACGTTCATCTGTGTTACCTTCTAGGACATTTATAGGTTTGCATTTTACATTTAGGTCTATGATCCATTCTGTGTTAATTCTTGGTAAGGTGTGACGTCTGTGTCTAGATACCCTTTCCCTTTTTTTTTTTTTTTTTCACATTTGGCTGTCCCATTGTGTCAGTGCTATTTGTTGAAAAAACAATCCTTTCTCCGTTGAAGAGCTTTTGCTTTTCTGTCAGAAATTATTGACTGTATTTGTATAGGTCTATATCTCTTTGTTCTGTCATCTTGACATATGTGACTGTTCTTTCACCAGTTGTCTTGATTTCTGTAGCTCTTAGTAAGTCTTGAAGTTGGGTCCTCTCACCTTGTTTTTCTTCAGTATTGTGTCAGCTACCATAGGTATTTTGCTTTTCCATATAAAGTTTAGAATCATTTTATCAATTTCCACAAAATAACTTGTTGGGATTTTGATTGGGATTGCACTGAATCGGTTTGGAAGGAGCTGACAGTTTAACAATATTGAAACTTCCTATCCATGAAAATGGAAAAATCTCTACTCTAAATCTTTGATGACTCCTTTATATCTGTTAGATTTCATTATTGATGCTAATAGGAATGGTATTGTGGTCAATTTCAAATTTCACCTGTTTACTGCTGATGTGTGGGAAATCAGTGACGTGTGTGTGTTAACGTGCATCTGGAAACCTTGCTATAGCCAGCTTATAATTCCAGGAGTTTTGTTGCTGTTGTTGTTCAGCAAGAAGAGTTTTGTTTATTTTTCTCAATTTATATACTTTTTATGTCCTTTTCTTGATTTATTACATTAGCTGGGACTTTCACTATGATAGGGCTTCCCTGATAGTTCAGTTGGTAAAGAATCCTGGGTCAGGAAGATCCCCTGGAGAAGGGATAGGCTACTCACTCCAATATTTTTGGGCTTCCTTTGTGGCTCAGCTGGAAAGAATCTGCCTGCAATATGGAAGACCTGGGTTTGATCCCTCGGTTGGGAAGATCCCCTGGAAAAGGGAAAGGCTACCCACTCCAGTATTCTGGCTTGGAGAATTCAATGGACTCTATAGTCCATGGGATTGCAAAGAGTTGGACTCAACTGAGTCACTTTCACTTTCACTTCACTATGATACTGGATAAGAGTTGTGAGAAGAGACATCCTTGATTTATCCTGATATGATAATGGTAGCATTTAGTTTTCTACTGTTAAGTGTGATGTTATCTGTTGGGTTTTGGTAGATGTCATTTATCAAATTGAAGAAGTTCCCACTATTCTTGGTTTCTTAGAGTTTTTATCATGAACAGGGTTTAGATTTTTTAAAATAATTTTTCTGCATCTCTGATTGATCAAATGATTTTTTCTTTTGTCTGTGGATGTGATGAGCTACATTAATTGATTTTAATTATTGAGTCAACATTGTATACCTGGAATAAATCCTCCTTGGTCATGATATAGAATTTTTTTTTAGAATCATTTTTATACATTGTTTCACATCATTGGTTGTTATTTTGTGGAGGATTTTTGCATCTTATTTGTGAGAGATATTTATCTAGTTTTTGCATTGGAATAATAGAGCTTCAATCTATTGTGATCAAAAGTATATTTCACATGACTTTTGTTCCTTTAAATTTGTTAAGGTGTGGATCTTCAGCCTGTTGTATCTGTCAGTTACTGATAAGATGGTATTGAAAACAGTAAATGTAATACATTTGTCAGTTTCTCCTTGCAGTTCTATTTTTGCCTCACGTGTTTTGTTGCTCTGTTGTTCGGTGCATACTTATTAAGGATTGTTATATTTTCTTAGATATTGACCCCCTTTATTATCATGTAGGGCTCTCTTTATTTCTGGTAATTTTCCTTGCTCTGAAGTCTGCCTTGTCTCAAATTAATAAAATTCTAGGTTGGTTGATTTTTTTTTTTCTTTAGACACTTTAAATTTCTCTCCATTCTATTCTTGCTAGTATAGTTTGATGAGAAGTAAAAGTTATTTTTATCCTTATCCCTCTACATATGAGTTATATTTCTATTTTGTTTTTGTTTTGCCCTGAAGTCTTTTAAGATTTTCTTTTTGCAACGCAGGAGACCCAGGTTTGATCCCTGGATTGGGAAGATCCCCTGGAGAAGGAAATAGCAACCCACTCTAGTATTCTTGCCTGGAAAATCCCATGGAGAGAAGAGCCTGGCAGGCTACAGTCCATGGGGTCACAAAGGGTCAGACACTACTGAGCAACTGACACTCATTCTCACTAGTACTGACTCCAGCAGTGAGCTTCTGCTCCTGCACTTCAGCTGCCAATAACCTGCTTTTATGCACCTCTGTCTCCAGTTTTGGGGGCAGCATTTTGCCTTGATTTAAATAAGAAAAAGTGAAAGTCGCTCAGTTGCTTCCGACCTTTTGCGACCCCATGGACTATAGCCATTTATTCTCCAGGACTGTACCCTCTGCAGTATTCTTCAGGCCAGAATACTGGAGTGGGTAGCCTTTTCCTTCTCCAGGGGATCTTCCCAACCCAGGTATCAAACCCAGGTCTCCCACATTGCAGGTGAATTCTTTACCAGCTGAGCCACAAGGGAAGCCCAAGAATACTGGAGTGGGTAGCCTATCTCTTCTCCACAGGATCTTCCCAGCCCAGGAATTGAACTGGGGTCTCTGGCATTGCAGGCAGATTCTTTACCAACTGAGCTATCAAGGAAGCCCAAATAAGATGTTTCATTTTAAACGTTTGCTGAGTTTTTTCTTATTGTGAAAATGGAAGTAATGACTTCCAAGCTCTTTACATGTATGACAAGAAGTAGACATCCTCTCATGTGTATATGCCCAGTCGTGTCCAGCTCTTTGTGACTCCACAGACTGTAGCCTGCCAGGCTCCTCTGTCCATGGGATTTTCCCAGCAAGAATACTAAAGGGGGTTGCCATTTCCTCCCCCAGGAGACCCTCCCGGCCCAGGAATCAAACCGGCATTTCCTGTGTCTCCACTGAGCCACTTGGAAATGCCAGAAGTCCTCTATTATTATTTTAGTGTTTCAACGTCCTGTATGATTTAATCCTTATTATTTATCATTTAGCAGCCTTTCATGTACACGATTTTTTCTTTTCATGTACACATTCTTTTCGGATTTATTGTACATTTGACATAAAACATGTAAACTTAAGGTATACAACATACTAATTTGATACATTTATGTATTGTAATGTGATTGCCATTGTAGTGGTAATTAGCACCGGTATCACATTACATAATTATTTTTTCAGTTTATTGGTTGTGATAGTTAAATTCTAGTCTATTATCGTTTGGTGATTATAGTGCAGTATTGTCTATATTCATCATGCTGTGCTTCAGATCTCTATTTACTACTCAGGTTGTACAAAATCTTTTGTATTACCTCACCCCTTATCCTCTGGTTAACCACAATTTCTTACTCTGTTTTTACAGATTTTGCTTTTTTAGATTCCACATGTAGATGATTTGTTGTTGTTCAGTTGCTCAGTCTTGTCCATCTCTTTGCAACCCCATGAACTACTGCAAGCCAAGCTTCCCTGTCCTTTACCATCTCCCGGAGTTTGCTCAAATTCATGTCCATGGATTTGGTGATGCATCCAACCATCTCATCCTGTCTCCCCTTCTCCTCCTGCTGTTAGTTTCCCAGCATTATGGTCTTTTCCAGTCAGTCACCTCTTTGCACCAGGTGACAGAGGTATTGGAGCTTCAACTTCAGCATCAGTGCTTCCAATGAATAGTCAGTATTGATTTCCTTTAGGATTGACTGGTTTGTTCTCCTTTCTGTCCAAGGGACTCTCAAGAGTCTTCTCCAACACCACAGTTCAAAAGCATCAATTCTTCAATGATCAGCCTTCTTTATGGTCCAGCTCTCATATCCATACATGACTACTGGAAAAACCATAGCTTTGACTAGATGGACCTTTATTGGCAAAGTGATGTCTGCTTTTTAATATGCTGTCTAGGTCTGTCATAGCTTTTCTTCCAAGGAGCAAGTGTCTTAATTTCATGGCTGCAATCACAATCTACAATGATCTGGGAGCCCAAGAAAATAAAATCTGTCACTGTTTCCATTGTTTCCCCATCTATCTGCCATGCAGTAATGGGACCAGATGCCATGATCTTGTTTTTTTGAATTTTGAGTTTTAAGCCAGCTTTTTCACTCTCCTCTTTCACTTTCATCAAGAGACTCTTTAGTTCCTCTTTGCTTTCTGCCATAAGAGTGATGTCATCTGCATATCTGAGGTTGTTGATATTTCTCCTGGAAATCTTGATTCCACCTTGTACTTCTTCCAGCCCGGCATTTTGCATGCTATACTCTGCATATATGTAACAATATACAGCCTTGACAAACTCCTGTCCCAATTTTGAATCAGTTCACTGTTCCTTGTCCAGTTCTAACTGCTGCTTATTGACCTGCATACAGGTCTCTCGAGAGGCAAGTAAGGTGGTCTGGTATTCCCATCTCTTTAAGAATTTTCCACAATTTTTTGTGGTCCACACAGTCAGAGGCTTTAGTATAGTCAATTAAGGAGATGTTAGATGTTTTTCTGGAATTCTCTTGCTTTTTCTATGGTCCAGTGCAGGTTGGCAACTTGGTCTCTGGTTCCTCTGCCTTTTCTAAATCCAGCTTGTACATCTGGAAGTTCTCAATTCATGTATTGTTGAAGCCTAGCTTGAAGAATTTTGAGCGTTACCTTCCTAGCATGTGAAATGAGTACAATTGTGTAATAGTTTGAACATTCTTTGGCATTGCCCTTCTTCAGGGTTGGAATGAAAACTGACCTTTGCCAGTCCTGTGGCCACTGCTAAATTTTCCAAATTTCCTGGCATATTGAGTACAGCAGTTTAACAGCATCATACTGTAATGTATTTTTCTTTTTCTTTATGACTCATTTTTCTTAGAAAAATGTATTCAGGACTTACCCATGTTGTCTCAAATGGTAGGATGTCCTTCTTTCAAATGGCTGATTAATACTCCATATATATATATATATATATATATATATATATATACACACACACACACACACAAATACATACACCACATTCTTCTTTATCCATTCATCCATTGATGGACTGTTAAGATATGTTCATATCTTCCTGTTGTAAATAATACTGAGAAAAAAATATAGGTGCATAAAGCTCCTCAAAATCCTGTATTTATTTCCTTCAAGTAGGTACTTATAAGTAGGATCAAGGGATCAGAAGTTCAATCTACTTTTAATTTTTTGAGGAAACTCCATTTCCAAAGTGGGTGGGCCAGTTTACCTTCCCTCTTCTAAATCACGTCAGTCATGTCTGACTCTGTGCGACCCCATAGACGGCAGCCCACCAGGCTCCTGTCCCTGGGGTTCTCCCAGCCAGAACACTGGAGTGGGTTACCATTTCCTTCTCCAATGCATGAAAGTGAAATGTGAAAGTGAAGTCGCTCAGTCATGTCTGACTCTTTGAGACCCCATGGACTATAGCCTACCAGGCTCCTCCGCGTCCATGGGATTTCCCAGGCAAGAGTACTGGAATGGGTTGCCATTGCCTTCTCTGATACAAATATTCCCTTGTCATTGTATTCTTGCCAGCACTGTGCCTCTTGTCTTCTTGATAATAGCCATTCCAGCTTGTTTGAGACGGTATCTCAATGTGCCTTTGATTTCTTTGTGCATCTCTCTGAGGATTAATACTCTGATCATATTTTCACATACTTGTTGACCATCTGTATGCCTTTTTAAGAAAAGTATTTAGTTTTTCTGCACATTTGAAAAATTGGATTGTTTGATTTTTTTGTTATTAGGCTGTATGAAATCTGTCTGTTTTAGATATTAACCCTTTATCTGATACATGATTTCTAAAATTTTCTCCTATTTCATTGATTGCCTTTTCATTGTGTTGTTTCTTTTACTGTGCAGAAGCTTTTAACTTTGAAGTAGACCCATTTGTTAAGTTTTTCTTTTGTTGTTTGTGCTTTTGGTGTTACATATATTAAAAAAAAATCATTGCCAAGAGCACTGTCAAGGAGTTTCTTCCCTACATTTTCCTCTAGCAGAATCAAGTCTGATGTTTATAAGTCTTCGCTCTATTTCAAGTTAATTTTGTGAGTGGCATAAATTAGGGGTCCAATTTCATTTCTTTGCATGCGTATATGCAGTTTTTTCAACATAATTTGTTGAAAAGACTATCCTTTTCCCACTGGGTGTTCTTGGAACTCTTGTTCAATAGTAGTTGACCAAGCATTTAATTTGCCTGGACATTTAATTTGGGGATCTTTGCTCTCTTTCATTGGTCTGTGTGTCTGTTTTTGTGCCCGTGCCATAGTATGTTTATTGCTATAGCTTTGGAGTGTAGTTTGAATCAAGGAATATACTGTCCCACTTTGTTCTTTCTCAGGATTGCCTTCATCATCTGATTTCTTTTGTGATTGCATATACATTTTAGGATTTTTTTTCTTCTAGTTCTGTGGAGAACCCCTTTGATGTGTTTATGGGATTGTGTTGAATCCATAGATAACTTTGGATATATAATATGAACATTTTAACAAGATTTTTCTTTTAGTACTTATACATGGGGTATCTTCCCATTTCTTTATGTCTTCCATTTCTTTCCATAGAGCCTTATAGTTTTCATTGTATAAATCTTTCATCTCCTTGGTTAAATTTATATCCAGAATTTTATTTTTTTTAATTTATTTTTGACTGTACTGTGTGGCACGCAGCATCTTAGATCCCTGACCAGTGTTTGAACCTGCACACCCTGCAGTGGAAGCATGGAGTCTGAACCATGCTGTTAAGTCGCTGTTCCCAGTATTTTATTGTTTTTGATGCTACTTTGAATGGTATAGTTTTAGTTTTTTTCAGATATTTTATCATTAACATGTAGAAATGCAACAGATTACCATATGTTAATTTTGTATCTTGCAACTCTACTGAAATCATTGATTAGTTCCAACAATTTCATGGTTGAGTCTTTGAGGTTTTCTATATATAAAATTGTATCATCTGCAAATCACAGGAATTTTCTTCTTCCTTCCCAAGCCTGTTTGTTGAGGATTTTTATTGTGAAAGAGTATTGAATTTTGTTGAATTTTGTCAACTGTTTTTCTGCAGCTATTGAGATGATAATGCAATTTTATCCCTCATTCTCTGTCAGTGTGGTGTGAAAGATTGATTTACTTGCAAATGTTAAGCCAAACCATTCTTGCATCTCTTGTATAAATCCCACTAGGTCGTAGTATATGATCCTTTTAATGTGCTGCAAAAATTGGTTTGCTAATATTTTGTTGAGGATTGTTGTATCTATTTTCATTAAGGAAATGTCAGTACCTTTAGTTTTTGTTTCTTGTAGCTTTTTTGTCTGGGTTTGGAATCAGGATAATGTTGGCATCATGAAGATTTTAGAAGTGTTTCCTTAACCAGAATTGAAAGGGACACGTGTACGCCAAAGTTCATCGCAGCACTGTGTTTAATAGCCAGGACATGGAAGCAATCTAGATGTCCATCAGCAGACGAATAGATAAGAAAGCTGTGGTACATATACACAATGAAATATTACTCAGCCATTAAAAAGAATACATTTGAATCAGTTCTAATGAGATGGATGAAACTGGAGCCTATTATCCAGAGTGAAGTAAGCCAGAAAGAAAAACACCAATACAGTATATTAACGCATATATATGGAATTTAGAAAGAAGGTAATGATAACCCTATATGCGAGACAGCAAAAGAGACACAGATGTATAGAACAGTCTTTTGGATTCTGTGGGAGAGGCCGAGGGTGGGATGATTTGGGAGAATGGCACTGAAACATGTATGTTATAATATGTGAAACGGGTTGCCAGTCCAGGTTCAATGCATGAGACAGGGTGCTTGGGGCTGGTGCACTGGGATGACCCAGAGGGATGGGATGGGGAGGGAAGTGGGAAGGGGGTTCAGGTTGGGGAACACATGTACACCCGTGGCGGATTCATGTCAGTGTATGGCAAAACCACTACAATATTGTAAAGTAATTAGCCTCTAATTAAAATAAATAAATTTATATTTTTTTAAAGTGTTTCCTTTTGTATTTTGGGGGAGAGTTTAAGAATAATTCCTGTTAATTCTTCTTTAAATGTTTGGTAAAATTCATCAATGAAGTCATCTGGTCCTGGGCTTTTTTTGTTGTTGTTGGTAGGTTTTTTATTACTGCCCAGTCTCCTCCTTTGTTACCAGTCTGTTTAGTCTTTCTGTTTCCTCATGATTCAGTCTTGGTAGGCTGTATGTTTCTAGGAATTTATTCCTTTGCTCATAGTTGTTCAATATGTTGGTGTATACTTGTTTATAATGGTACCTTATAGCATATTTATTTCTGTGGTGTTAGTTGTAATGTTTTCTCCTCCACTTCTCATTTTCTTTGAGTCTTTATTTCTTAGACAGTCTAGCTAAAAAGTTTGTCAATTTCTGTGTGACTTTTCCAAAAATCACCTCTTAGTTTTATCATTTTTTTCTTACTGTTTTTCTGTTCCCTATTTCATTTATTTCTGCTCTCATCTTTATTATTTCCTACTTCTGATAACACTGACATTAATTTGTTACTGTTCCTTTGGGTGTAATCTTATGGTCCTTGAGATATTTCTTCTCTTTTAATCTAGGTGTGTATTACCATAAACTACCCTCTTGGATACTGTTTTTGTACATCCTATATGTTTGGGTATATTGTGTTTCCATTTTTGTTCTCTGGAGATGTTTTCTAATTTCTCTTTTGATTTCTCCTTTGATCCAGTGGTTGTTCAAGATTGTATTGTTTAATTTCCATGTGTTTGTGAATCTTTCATTTTTATTCCATTATTTATTCATAGTTTTTTTTCCCACTGTGGTTAGATAAGATACTTGAAATGATTTTAATTTTAAACACATTAAGATTTGTTTTGTGACCTGGAATGTGATCTGTCCTGAAGAAGAATGCTTTTGAAGAATGTCTTATTTTACTGCTCTTGAGTGGAATGCTCCGTAGATATCTCAAGTCCATTTGCATTCAAATAATCCAAGCCCTCTGTTTCTTTATTGAGTTTACTTATCTTTACTGAGTCTTCGTTACATATTTTTTGTCTGAATGATCTATCCATTATTGTAAATGGAATATTAACATCTCCTTCTATTCTTGTTTGCCATCTATTTCTCCCTTCAGATCTGTCAGTGTTTGGTTTATATATTCAAGTGAGCCATTATTGGATGCATTTATGTATTTGTAAGTGTTATAGCCTATTGAATTGATTCTTTTATCATTTTGTAATGACCTTCTTTGTGTCTTGGGGCAGCTTTCTATTAGTCTTTTTTGTCTAATATAGCCACCTCTGATCTCTTTTGGTTGCCATTTTCTTGAAATATCTTTTTCTCTCCCTTCACTTTCAGCCTGTGTGTGTCCTTATATCTAAAGTTGATCTTTTATTAATAGCATTTTAATTGCATATTGTTAGCATGTAATTACATCTTATTTTTTCATTCATTCTCCAACCCATGTTTTTTGAGTGTAATTTATTTATGTTTAAAGTAGTTCTTGGTTGTTAATGACTTTGTATTGCCATTTTATTGTTTTTGTCACTTTTGTAGTCCTAAGTTTTCTGCTTAGAAATCCATTGTAGTCTTACTGAAGTTCTTTTGTCTGAAATAAGTTACTTTTGCTGCTTTCAAAATTATTTCTTTGTCTTTGACCTTTGACAATTTAAGTGTATGTCTCAGTGTAGATCTCTTTGAGTTCAATCTATTTGGACTTCTTTGGGATCCATAAGTTTGTATGTCCACTTCCTTCCTCAGTTTTGGGAATTTTACAGCCATTATTTCTTTGAAAATGCTTTCTCTCCTTTTCTTATTCTCTTCTTCTGGAATAACTATCTGGCATATATTTGCTTGATGCCATCCCGTATGTCCTATAGACATTTTTTTTCACTCTTTTTCATTCTTCTTTTCTTTTTGTTGTTCTAGATGGTAGTTTTCGAATTACCTGTCTTTGAGATCACTGAGTATTTTTCCTCTGCTTGATCATGTGTGCTACTAAAAAGCTCTCTGTTAAATTCTTCAGTCATTGTGCTCTTCAGCTCCAAAATTTCTATTTGGTTCTTTTATATTTTCTGTCTCTTGTTGACCTTCCCAGTTTGTATATGTATTTTTTCCCTGATTTTATTTAGTTGTCTATTTGTGTTCTCTTGTAGCTCACTGAGGTTAAGATTACAATTTTGATTTTTTGCCATATAAAAACTTTTATGACAAATCTGTATGTTTAATAATACATATAAGAAATATTAGCTGAAAATCATCATAATTGCTGATCCATATATTTGTCATACCAACTTTACCAGAACTAGGTAATTGTTAAAATGATAATGATTCACATTCTGATTTTGTTTATCATTTTAATGGAGATATATTTTGGTGCTTCAACATAAATCAAGGTCTTAGCTGTTGGATTGACACAGAAATATATTCTATATTAAGACAATAATGTCTAGAATAAATCTGTAATTCTGATTTTTCAGAGTTTTATCAAGAGAAGAAATTGAAGTCTGTTAAATGAACTTCAAACATTTATTGAGTAATCATTTTTCTCTTCTTATTGATGTAAGAATATTTTCCTAAACTAAAGACATTATAATCTCCTTGGAATTAAGCCATAATGTGTAGGTTTCAATAGTGTTTCTGTATTTAATTGAAAGTTTTCTTCATGTTGGTAGATCAAGATGTGGATGAACTCTCAGATGAGAAATTTTCACTTGAAGATCTAGTAAGAACTAAAGAATACAAGGATAAAACTCAACTAAGTGGAATTTACCAGCCTCAGATATTGAGAAGTATGAATTACACTGATATGCATATTTTAAAAGTTATCATAAAATACTTGACAGTTTAAAATTACATTTTAATGTGCACCAACTTTATGTTAGTTGAACTTTGATATTTTACAACATAATTTAACAGAAATTGAAGTTCTACAGAATTAGTAAATGCTGTAATGCTATTAGCACCCCTCTTTTCTTGGAGTATTTAATATTCTAATTATTATACTTTATTTCTTAAATTTGTTGAGCAAGAAACACTGTCTTTCTCTTTCTTTGAAATAGTGTTTCATAGAGAACAAGTTTAGGAGACATTTTTCTAGGAAACTTATGGAATTGTTGCAGTTATTTCATTTTTAATAGCATACATTTACCCAGCATTTACATTTCAGTTCTTATCAAGCATTCAGTTCAGTTCAGTTCAGTCTCTCAGTCGTGTCTGACTCTTTGCGATTATTATCTGCTAAAACATATTTGTTGTTATCCAGTAGAGCTATTCTTAATATTGTTACATAGTTTCAAGAAGGGAAGAGAAACGTTTGTTTTTTATCTATTGGACATTACTCTTGATATTTTATATTTTCTACTATAACTCTTTAGTAGTGTATTTTTTGGTGTATGTTTTAAGTAAATTTATCTATTTTTTATGTTTGCTTCAAAAATGGATTTCTAGAAAAATGGACATTATTAGAAAGATTGTTGTTCAGTCAGTAAGTTGTGTCCAACCATATGCGACCCCATGAACTGCAGCACACCAGGCTCCTCTGTCCTTCACCATCTCCCTGAGTTTGCTCAAACTCATGTCCATTAGAAAGACTGGAAATTTTTTATTTGGATTTTTGACTTAGTATAACAGAAAATTTGATTTATATTTGTGCTTCTTAAGAATCAAATAAAACATAGGTGCACAATTTATTTGATGGAAATTGTTGCTTCATGTATTGCTGAAGCCTAGCCTGAAGGATTTTGAGCATAACCTTACTACCATCTGAAATGAGGGCAATTGTGCAGTAGTTTGAACATTTCTTGACATTGCCCTTCTTTGGGATTGGAATGAAAGCTGACCTTTTCCAGTCCTGTGGCCACTGCTGAGTTTTCCAAATTTCCTGGCATATTGAGTGCAACACTTTATCAGCATCATCTTTTAGGACTTCAATAGCTCAGCATTATTATCTCATAATAATGCTTCCCATGGCCCACTTGACTTCACACTCCAGGATGTCTGGCTCTAATTGAGTGACCACACCATCATGGTTGTCAAGGTCAGTAAGACCTTTTTTGTAACATTCTTCTGTGTATTCTTGCCACCTCTTCTTAATCTCTTCTACTTTTATTAGAAGAATTTCTAACAATTCCATCTCTAAGAATTTTCCACAGTTTCACTTTTATTTACTTTTGTTAGGTCCTTAGTGTTTCAGTCCTCTATGATGTCCATCCTTGCATGAAATGTTCCCTTTATACGTTCAGCTTTCTTGAGATCTCTAGTCTTTCCCATTCTGTTGTTTTCCCTCTATTTGCCTGCATTGTTCATTTAAAAAACCTTCTTATCCCTCCTCACTATTCTCTGGAATTCTTCATTCATTTGGGTATATCTTTCCCTTTCTCCCTTGCCTTTCACTTATCTTCTTTGCTCAGCTATTTGTATATCCTCTTAAGACAAGCATTTTGCCTTCTTGCATTTCTTTTCCTTTGGGATGGTTTTAGTCATTTGTACAGGATTGTCTCTTGTACAGTGTCACAATTCTCCATCCATAGTTGTTCTCTCTGTCTACCAGATCTAATCCCTTGAATCTATTTGACAGTTCCACTGTATAGTCATAAGGGATTTGATTTAGGCCATACCTGAATAGCCTAGTGATTTTCCCTACTTTTTTCAATTTAAGCCTGAATTTTGCAATAAGGAGCTGATAATCTGAGCCTTAGTCAGCTCCTGGTCTTGTTTTTGTTGATTGTATAGAGCTTCTCCGTATTTGGCTGCAAAGAATATAATCAGTCTGATTTGGGTATTGACCATTTAGTGATGTCCATATATAGAGTCATCTCATTGTGTTGTTGGAAAGGAGTGTTTGGTTTAATCAGTCTGTTCTCTTGGCAAAATTCTGTTAGCCTTTGCCCTGCTTCATTTTATACTCCAAGGCCAAACTTGCCCTTTATTCTAGGTATCTCTTGACTTCCTCCTGGTGCATTTCAATCCCCTCTAATGAAAAGGACATCTTGTTTTAGTATTAGCTGTAGAAGGTCTTGTAGGTCTTGAACTGGTCAACTTTAGCTTCTTCAGCATTAGTGGTTGGGACATAATCTTGGATTACTGTGATGTTGAATATCTTCCTTGGAAACGAACTGAGATCATTCTGTCATTTTTGAGTTTGCACCCAAGTACTGCATTTAAGATTCTCTTGTTAACGATGAGGACTACTCCATTTCTTCTAAGGGATTCTTGCCCACAGTAGTAGATATAATGGTCATCTGAGTTAAATTCTCCTATTCCCTTCCATTTTAACTCACTAAATCAAACAACATCTTTGATTCCTAAGCTGTTGATGTGCACTCCTGCCATCTCCTGCTTGACCAGGTCCAATTTACTTTGATTCATGGACCTAACATTCCAGATTGCTATGCAGTATTGTCCTTTACAGCACTGGACTTTATTTTACCACCCAACATATCCACAACTGGGCATCATTTCCACTTTGACCCAGACACTTCATTCTTTCTGGAACTATTAGTAATCCCCTTCTGTTCTTCCCTAGTATCGTATTGGACACCTTCCAACCTGGGGGCTCATCTTCTATGTCATATATTTTTGCCTTTTCTCATTGTTCATGGGTTTCTCGCAGCAAGAATACTAGTGTGGTTTGCCATTCCCTCCTCCAGTAGACCACACATTTTGTCAGAACTCTTCACTGTGACTTGTCCATCTTGAGTGGCCCTGCATAGCCTAGCTCATAGCTTCACCAAGTTATGCGAGCCTCTTTGCCACAAGGGTGTGAGCCGTGAAGGGGAACTGTTAGGTAACATCTCTCTAATTAACTTTATGTAGTATAATTTTACCCTCACAAAATATTAGTTATGCATTAGCTAATCTGGCAATCTATTATTCTTACAGTTAAAAGGGAAACAACCACAGAACATCCAGATATAGCAAAGAATCTTCCAGAAATGAATCCATCAATTGATGACTTAATATTTCAATTAGATTTAAACAAAGTAATAGGTGAGTAGAGATTTATAATGTTTTGGTACAATAGAGAACACATTCTAAGAGTTAAAGCATTTCCACTGTATTGTACAGTTGCTAAAATAAGATATTCAAACATAAGGTAACCTTTCTCAGTTTAATAATCTGAGTCAGCCTTCTGTATCTATGGGTTTCACATCTACAGATTCAGCTGACCACAGACCAGAAATATTTATAAGAAAATTTTTCAGAAAGTTCCAAAAAACAATGGTTAATGCACTGGCAGCGGTTTAGATAGCATTTACAACTATTTATATAGCATTTTCATTGTATTATGTATTATAAGTAATCTAGAAATGATTTAAAGTATATAGGAGAGTGTTCATTGGTTACAGGAAAATATTGCAGCATTTTACTCAAGAGACTTGAGCATCTTCAGGATTTGGTATCCACAGGGGATTCTGAGAACTCTCCCCTGTGGATACCAAGGGAAAGCTGTAATAATTTTATTCTTTTATTAAACAGTCTATATATCAATTTAATATGTATCTTTAAAAGAATTCATCATCTGCTTATTACTTCATCAAACAAACATTAATTAGGTAATGCTTAAGAGTTTACCTGCTTATGAAAAAAAAAAAAGGTTTTTCCCTACATTGTAAATTTTCATGATATAAATTAGATGCTATATGATCAGTTCTTTAGAAAACACAGTTTTTGTTACTTATCATCTGTTGTGATAACAAGGCAATGAAAAAATAGAACTATCACTAGATAGGCAATATGTCTACTTTGTGATCTTTGTATCACAAAGTTGACAAAAGTCTAATAGTTAAAAAACCTATGCTAGGAAAGTCCCTGGTGACCTAGTGCTTAGGATTCTGGACTTTAACTGTCACGGGCCAGGTTCAGTCCCTGGTCAGAGAACTGAGATCCCACAAGTTGTGTGGCACAGCCAAAAACAAAACCTATGCTAAAGCTCGTGTGACCAAGTGACTAAATATTTAACTAATTTCTAATAAGATAATTTTAAGTGTAACATTGGCAGCTTCCGAGCAGCCATTTTAAGGCAGATATCAGAAAAAATGATAGACTAGGAGGCCCCAAGCTTTTAATCTCTGAAACAATGAAAAAGGGTGAGGAGAGGGAAAGGCCGAAAACCATTAGAACTAACTTTGTCAGAACTTTGGGAAACAATAAAATATTTACAGCAACCAAGAGGATTCTCCAGTTAAGAAAAAGTCATCTTCAAAATGGTCAGAAAATTTTGTAGAAATATGAAGGATTGCCCAGCACAAAACCAACCAAAAGAATAGGAGAGCTTCTAGGGTTAGCAAGATTACCATTAGACCTGCTCTATAACATTCAGAAAATGAAGATCATGGCATCTGCTCCTATCACCTCATAGGAAATAGATGGGGAGACAGTGGAAACAGTGTCAGACTTTATTTTTAGGGGCTCCAAAATCACTGCAGATGGTGACTGCAGCCATGAAATTAAAAGACGCTTATTCCTTAGAAGGAAAGTTATGACCAACATAGATAGCATATTAAAAAGCAGAGACATTACTTTGCCAACAAAGGTCCGTCTAGTCAAGGCTATGGTTTTTCCAGTGGTCATGTATGGATGTGAGAGTTGGACTGTGAAGAAAGCTGAGTGCCGAAAAATTGATGCTTTTGAACTGTAGTATTGGAGAAGACTCTTGAGAGTCCCTTGGACTGCAAGGAGATCCAACCAGTCTATCCTAGAGGAGATCAGTCCTGGGTGTTTATTGGAAGGACTGATGCTGAAGCTGAAACTCCAATACTTTGGCCACCTCATGTGAAGAGTTGACTCATTGGAAAAGACAATGATGCTGGGGAGGGATTGGGGGCAGGAGGAGAAGGGGAAGACAGAGGATGAGATGGCTGGATGGCATCACTGACTCGATGGGCATGAGTTTGAGTCATGCCCATGCCCAAAGAGTCAGATACGACTGCGACTGAGCGACTGAACTGAACTGAATAGAAAATGCTAAGGGGAATCCTTGAGGTTGATGTGAAACAAATTGTTATACAGTAACTTGAAGCTATATGAAGAAATGAAGATCTGCAGTGTAGATAGTTCAGTTCAGTTCAGTCGCTCAGTCGTGTCCGACTCTTTGTGACCCCATGAATCGCAGCACACAGGCCTCCCTGTCCATCACCAACTCACAGAGTTTACTCAAACTCATGTCCATCGAGTCGGTGATGCCATCCAGCTATCTCATCTTCTGTCGTCCCCGTCTCCTCCTGCCCCCAATCCCTCCCCAGCATCAGGGTCTTTTCTAATGAGTCAACTCTTTGCATGAGGTGGCCAAAGTACTGGAGTTTCAGTTTCAAGATCAGTCCTTCCAGTGAACACCCAGGACTGATCTCCTTTAGGATGGACTGGTTGGATCTCCTTGCAGTCCAAGGGACTCTCAAGAGTCTTCTCCAACGCCATAGTTCAAAAGCATCAATTTTTCAGCACTCAGCCTTCTTCACAGTCCAACTCTCACATCCATACATGACCACTGGAAAA
This sequence comes from Odocoileus virginianus, assembly GCF_023699985.2. Classification (NCBI taxonomy): domain Eukaryota; kingdom Metazoa; phylum Chordata; class Mammalia; order Artiodactyla; family Cervidae; genus Odocoileus; species Odocoileus virginianus. Next base: position 17,912,286 of record NC_069682.1, on the reverse strand, counting down.
ACCATAGCCTTGACTAGACGGACCTTTGTTGGCAATGTCTCTGGTTTTTAATATGCTATATATGCTTTATACGATAAGTACATCTCAAATATAAAAGCCAGTATTATTGTAGTTTTAGTTTGTAGTTCTACTTTTAATTTCATATAATAGTTTAAAGGAAAAATATACAAAAGTAATGATATGTCTGTATTATTGGGCACACAGTGTATAAAGATATGCTTCATAACATCAGTATCAAAAAGGATTGAGCCATATAGGAAGAAGTACAGCTTTTGGATGTTATTGAAGTTAAGTAGGCATCAATTTAAATTAGATTTTTATAACTTTAAGATGTTATGCATAATTCTCTTAGTAACAAAAAAGAAAATATGTATAGAATATGCACAAAGGAAATGAGAAAAAAAACAAAACTAGTCCCTTAAACTATCAGTTGAACATGAAAGAGGGCAATATTAGAGGAAATGAGGAAGAAAAAAATGTAAGAAATACAGAGAACAAATAGAAACATGGCAGAAGTAAGTTCTTTCCTTTTCATTAATTACCATAAACGTAAATGATTAAGCTTTCTAAACAAAAGACAAGATTGACAAAATGGAAAAGAATTATCCAACTATATGCAGTCCATAAGAGACTCACATTATATCAACAAAATTAACAAAAGTTTAACTAGACTGATGAATAATAAAGAAAGAAGACTCAAGCTATTAAATCAGACTAGAAACTGGGAATATTACTACCAACTTTACAGGAATAAAAAGCATTATAGGAAAACATTGCAACATTAGTGAATTAAGAAAAAAATCATTAAACTTCAACAAAACTTTGCTCATAATATATCTTTGACACTTATCTTTTAAAAAATACAAATAGATTTCAGCAATTTACTGGTAAAATATTTCCCTCAATATTAGGAATGAGACATGTATGTTTGTTATCACTATTTCTACTCATTTTTGTACTGGCAACCATAGATATTACAAAAAATTAATAGCGCAAGTTGTAAGGATTTAAAGAAATCTCATAAATTTCAGACAATGTAAGGAGATATGTAATCTAAAAGAATCTATAGTTTACAGATAAACTCTTGTATCAACTGTATTTATTAAAATTACTGCCTATAGAATAAAACTGTAGGAAACTCAATTCTATTTCCATATACCAAGAACAAAAAATTGAAAATGAACATTTTTTAGTGATGATGAAATTTGTTTTAGTACTAAACAAATACAATATATAGGAATAATTATTTTTTAAAGACTTGCAAAACTTCTTACCAGTTTAACATGTAAAAAACTTGGAAGTCCTCATTCCCACACTCCAAACCAAAAAAAAGCTAAAGAATCTTAAAGTCAACAACCCTTCTCAGTTCCATCAAAGAATTGAGGTTAAAGAGCAAATTTCCCCTCTCAAACTGAGGAGATAGATGAATACTGGAAATTACATATTTTTAGAAACAAACTAACACTGGAGCCAGCAACTAGTAGGAAAACTTAAAGAGTAATTCAATAATTGTTGGAAACTGGACATGAACTAGGTTGAGCAATAAAAAAGTTCTCAATACAACCTTGGATATACCATACACTTTCAGGTACCTTGGGTAAATATCAGAAATAAAATCTACTCATGCATTCAGCAAAGGGGAGAAAAGTGAACATCTAAAGTTGCATTCTTCTTAACACAGGCCTACCTTTAAGAAAAACTACTTTACTGGAACCTGACAGATGTTCAGAAAAAAAAAAAAATGCCAGAATCTAACCTCTTGAACTTTCAGCATCAAGGAAGGGAGATATTCAAGTCTAGTCCTCTTTAGCCTTTCCATTTTATCTAATTCAGTAAACATGCTGAAAAGCAATTGTGAAAGTCACATCCCAGACGAAAGTGTAAATAATAGACTGAGAACTAATCATAGGTTTATAGAATGCTTTCCCTCTCTCTCATACCTTACAACTACTTTACTAAGGCCCCTTAATAAACAGAGGGTTACCAATGGAAAAACTGCAGTGCTCAGGGCCCGTTAAAGTATTCCTTAGGGAAAACCAAAGATCACAGAGGAGACCAGAAAAGGAAAATAAAAGAAATTTTAGCCTGTGACACCTGCTACATTAAAACAGAAATATAGCTGAACTCCTCTCCAGAAGAACATAAAACATCATAATAAAAACCTGTATACTTCAGTTATTTTACCTGATACATCATGTCTAGCTTTAAAATAGTATATGGCATGCTAAAAGAGCAGAACATGCAAGCTGGACACAAAGCAATCATCAAGACCAGATGCAGATATAGCAGAAATTTTGGCATTATCAAACTGGGAATTTAACTTAACTATGACTAATATAATAAGGGCCCTTGCAAAAATGTAGACTATATGAAAGAATATATATGTAATATATTCATAGAGTAAATCTCTAAGAAATAATCAAATGCTAGAAATCAAAAGCACTGTAACAAATTAAGAATGTATCTAAATGACTAATAAACATTTGAAAATGGTACAGTCTTATTAGTAATCTAGAAAATTGGAGTTAAATTCATGAGGATTTTATGACATACCATAATTGAGTTTAAATCAAAGAATGACAGAATCAAGTCATGATAATATTGTAGAGCAACTAGAACTTTCAGAAACGGCTGGTAACAGTATATATCAGTATATACACTCTGGAAAACTGCCATTTCTACTCTATTGGGAACTCCAATAAGATTGATGGCTGACTTTTCATTAGAAACTATGGAGAATGAAATGCAATAGGATGACCAAAATGCAAAAGAAAAAAAGGGATAAACCCCAAATTTTATATCCAGCCAAATTACCTCTCAAAAAATAAAAGTGAAGTAAAGAGATTTTAAAACATAAAAAGCTGAAAAAATTCATTGCTAGCAGACTCACTTTATGAAAAGTACAAAAGAAAGTTCTTCAGGCTGAAAGCAAGTGAACCCCATAATCTGAACCCCATAAAAAAGAGACTGGGTTAAAGTAATTCTGTCATTATAAAAGATAGTATTAAAACATATACATAGATAATAATTATAAATTTAACAAAGCAATGAATATATTTATAGGTTATAAGTTATTATATTTATAATATATGTAACAATGGTGCAAAAATATAGAGGAGGGAATAATGCTATAAAAGGGTAGCGTTTCTATACCTCACTGTAATTACTAGAATTTACTCAGCATAATTCTGATGTATATTCTTTTTTTATTGTGAAGAAATTGATCTATAACATTGTGTTTAACATTTATGATATGTTGATACATTTGTACATTGCAATATGATGACCACCCCAGTGTTAGCTAACACTTCCATCATGTCATATAATTTTCATTTTTTGGTAAGAACACTGTTAGTCTCTTCTAAAATTAATTGTGGTGATGGTCATATAACTGAATATATTTTTTAAAACATTGAAATGAACACTTTAAATGGGCAAAATTATATAATATATTATATATTTTTTAAAACTAACTCAATGAATGTCAAGAAGAATAGAATAAAAAAGGATTTGAAAAGTGGGAGGATATGATAAAAGAGAAAACTCTGACTTTTCTAGATTATACATTTCTCTAGCATATGTCTTTTAATTGATAGTACTTAACCTAACCTTCCCTCAGATGCTATCCTCATTGCCTCTTACTTATCTAAGGAATCTTTGCTTCCTTAATGCAAATGAGCAAGTCCTTGTTACGTATACCATTTGGAGAGAGAACCAGAGAAACTAAAATGTATTTGCTAATACTCCCCAGTTTCATTTTGCTATACATCTTATCACTTTCACAAAATGTTGTTAATTATGGAAAACTTGTTCTGCCTAACCAGGCACACTGTTTTTGCATTTTGGCGGTGGTGCTGCAGCAGGTAACCACCTCTCCACAAATAGCACAACCTTTTAAATATTTACTGGCTCATACATTCTCCAAAGAAAGACTTCCATCTGGGCATCTTAGTCGTAACAGGTTTCTAACTTCAGGTACACACTCTGCTAGAAACAAATTAGCCACAATATTTTAAATCCAGTAGTTCATCATTCCTCATTATTCCTTTCAATATAAACTCTCCTTTAATAATGTTAGTGTATTTTTCTCATAATTGGACCTAGTTGCAATTTAAATCAAGCAAAAATTTCAAATGACATAAAACTCAAAAGAGACCCAGTCTCAATCCAGGTACTTCTACAAGTTTAACCATTTCTTCCTCCAGGCTACCAGGTCTACATGCTAAAGGGACCTAGGAAAGCACGTTTTTTTCAGTCTACAACATACTCTGATATTCTTTTACATCACTGATGCCTACTTTGTTTATGCTTAAGTAACATAAAAGGGGTATTAAAATATTCCTGGAAAATCTAAGAATTTCTGCCCCATAGTAAATTTCCATGGAGACCCTAGTTTGTAACATAGCCTGAGGAAAAAAATGTGTTCCATATCACTAGTATATATCCCTATAGTATGATTTTGATTTTAATTTAAACTTAACAGTTGATTATTATCATAACCTCTCCAGGATATTTTAATTTAGTTCAAGAGGTGGCACTGTATGGAAAAAGCACTGGTTAAAGGCATAAGGTTGTGCATCAGGTTTTTCATTATCTGGATAAACAGTCTTGGTCAAATTGTTAATGTCTCTAAGTCTCAATATATGGAGACTTAATGATTGCTAACAGCCATTCTAATTCTAAGGTTTAATGATTCTGCAACCAAAATATTCCATTATAATGCATATTAATAACTAGGCTAATTAAGATAGTACCACACATGAACACACACACATACAAAGAGAAACACTCATATGTTAGGGTTACTTTACAAAGTGTTTTGGTATGTTTATTTCCATAGAAATTGATCTAGAACACTTGAAAGATACTGTTGGAAGACATATACAGATAGTGGAAAATAAGACCCTAACCAAGTTTCCCCCTGGTAAGTCTAATCTTTCCAAGTCTGATCTTTATAGTTTCTTTACCTTTTTTGGAGTTTGAGTATGAATTTTTAATGATAAGAGTACTTGAATGTTGTTATTATATAGGTAAAATCTTCATGAATATCCTCATAATTAGTTGTACTATGGTATTTACTAGAAATCTAAAAGTTAGCTAGATATGATTTTTCAAAAGGATCCATGTAAAAATTAAACCATAAAATGAAATGCTGTAATAAACTTGGAATATACTTGATGCATCCTGGCTTCCCTGGTAGCTCAGATAGTAAAGCATCTGCCTGCAATGCAGGAGACCCAGGTTCAATCCCTCAGTTGGGAAGATCCCCTGGAGAAGAAAATGGCAACCCACTCCAGTATTCCTGCCTGGAAGATTCCATGGACAGAGGAGCCTGGTAGGCTACAGTCTGTGGGATTGCGGAGTCAGACACAACTGAGCCACTTCACTTCAAGTGTATTTAATTCTATTCTAATCTCTCTTTCTAGTTTAGATAGAAAAGGAGAAAGTCTTCCTGATGAATGTGATAATAACAAGGTGAATTTAACACAGAGTTAATTCATTGGTTACCATTTCTCTCTATTTGATGGAACTATCAGGCATATTAGCCTTCTCATCTGTGATAGAGTCATTAGTTGTGTTAATGTAGCTCAGAGATTGTGCTACAGCCTTTATTCTTATAAAAGTGATAGACACACTGCCCTTTGATTTTGTGGGAAGAACTGATACTGAAGCTGCAACTCCAATACTTTGGCCACCTGATGCAAAGAATTGACTCATTGGAAAAGACCCTGATGCTGTGAAAGATTGAAGGCAGGGGGAGAAGGAGACGACAGAGGATGAGATGGTTGGATGGCATCACCGACTCGATGGACGTGAGTTTGAGCAAGTTCCTGGAATTGGTGATGGACAGAGAGACCTAGCATGCTGCAGTCCATGGGGTCACAAAGAGTCGGACACAACTGAGTGACTGAATGAACTGACTGATAACATCAAAAGAGAGACCATATAACAGAGATGTAAAAAAGACAGCACTGCTAAAACCACTATATCCAATAATTTTTCCCTTGAGGAGCAGTAGTTGTGCCTTCAAACTGCAAAGGAATACTTCAGTAAAATGTTTCAGCTAGATAGCTAAGAATATAAGCAAGAAAATAACAATAACATGCCTTGGAAAAGGAAGTCAGTATTCAGAGATGCTATATTGCATATCTGAAATGCTCAGTTTTCACCATAAAATTATGGGTCATGTAAAAAAACCCAGTAAAATGTGACATATAACAAGGAGAAATGCATACAACAAAAACTGCTTGTGAGGATCCAAGCTATTGTACTTAAATAATGAAACTAAAAAGAAGTTATTATATATATGTTCAAAGGACTAAGTGTAAACATTATTAAGAAGGGAAGGAAGATCTCATGACAGTTCTTCATCAAATAGGGAATATATATGAAGAGAAATATATCATTTTGAAAAGGAACACATAGAAATTGGGGTTGAAAATATAACTGAAATTTTAAAATATCAATAGAGATGTTTAGTATTTTTACACTATCGAAAGAATGAGCAAATTTAAAGTATGGAAATATAGCATGGACAGCAGAGGGATTAAAGAGCAGAAAATGTCATTTTAAATAATGACAAAAAAACAGGTATTATAAATAAAATGGTGAAAATAATAAATGCTATACATACATCCTTTGTCTTCTCTTGATAAAGCACAAAATTATGTAAATAATTTAAAAGCAATTTTAATAAATGAATTCATTTTTACATGCTTCATATATAAAACTGGAAAAAGATAGTAAGAATTACATTATAAAAAGAACTATATATGTAGAATATGAAAAAAATTTCTACATCTTCCTGGAATTTCATCTGTTTAGTATAAATCTAAAGTAGACTATAAAATTGACTGTGATTATTACACAGCTCTATGAATATACTAATAAGCATAGAATGAACATTTAAAATGGATCATGTTACATTAAAAAAAAAAATAGCTCAACAAACTCCCAAGCAGAGTAGGATTTAAAAAACAAAAACAGAAAACTTAAAAGCAGTGGGAGAACATTGTGAAGGAAGAAAATTGTGGCTCTTAATAGATTAGGTTTCTCTGCTCTATATCATTTATTGCCTCCCTGCTTGCCTAAGGATCCTTTGTTTTCTCAAATCAAGTGAATCAGTTCTTCTAATTTTATCTTTGGAGAAAGACCAGAGAAGAGAGCTAAAGTATGTCTGCTAATGTTCTCCAGTTCTGTGTTGCTACAGTACATATTACTTTCACAAATGCTGTAACTTAGTTACTAAAACTTGTTCTGCCCAATCCAGCATGTCTTCAGTTTTAGTAATGATGTCCCATGGTCTTCGCCTCTGTTTAGATTACAGTGGTGATAAATTTGTGCTGCCTCAGTAATAGTGCACACTTGAAATATTCATGGGCTCAGCCAGTTCTCCAAAGCAAGACTTATAATGTATAAGTTCTGGATGTAACAAGTTCAAGCTTTACTTACTTGCTATATTAGAACCAAATTTTGCCCACCCAATACTTTACCTAACAGGTTGACCCAGAGTCACCAATTCTGATTATTCCTTTCACAATATAAAATTCTTTTAAATAACTTTTTTTCTGATACCAAACATAGATCATCATTTCTGAATCCAGCAAAAAGTAAAAACCATGTAAAGACTCAAATGGAAAGGGATGCAGTACCAGTGCTCACATTCCTGCAAATGACCCATTTCCTCCTCCTCAGGGGAGAAGGTCTATGTGCTAAGAGAACCTGGGAGAGTATTTTATCTCTGTCCACAAATTACTTGTTTTTCTTTCCCATCACTGATGCTTACTTGACTTAGCTATATAACCTTTTAAAAAAAATATTCCTGGACAAGTCAAAGAATTTCTGGCTCACAGTAACTTCCTGTGACTATGATGCCTATCATTTGCATCTTGACCCTGGGGAAAAATATTATGTTCTACATCACCAGGTATATCCTTACCATGTGAATGTGTTCTTAATGTGCACACTATTTATTAAGATTAACTCTCTAGGATGACTTTTGTTTGCAAAAAGTTTGTATTTTATGGAAAAAGCTCTGGTTAAAGAACTATGAAGTATCAATTTATAGATCAGCTTTGTTGTTACCTAGATATGTGGCCTTGGTCAAAATTATTTCTCTGTGTGTTAGTCATTTGGTCGTGTTCGATTATTTGCGGCCCCATGGACTGTAGCCCTGTAGGCTTCTCCATCCATGGAATTCTCCAGGCAAGAATACTGGAATGGGTTGCCATTCCCTTCTCCAGGATATCTTCCCAACCCAGGGATCAAACCTGGATATCCTGCATTGCAGGCAGAAAGCCTCAGTATAACGAGGCTTATGTGATTGCTTACAGCCCTTCCAATTCTAAGGTTCTGTGATACTACAATCCAGACATTTCATTTTAATTCTGTTCTATAATATTAAAACAATAATTAAAGAAGTACTACACACATAGAGAAACACATGTTAATATATACCTTACAAAAGTGTTTTGAAACTGTTTATAGAGACTCATACAGAGCGCTATGCAGAAGCTACTGGAAGTATTCTAAAGGGCAAAATCAAGACAAAATCCAAGAGCCATCTTGGTAAGAACAAGAGTATTTCAAGTCTATTTCTGCTTTATTTATCTTCTCTGGAGTTTAAATTTGTGTCTAAATGAGTATAGTACCTATATTCTATTATTACAGGCCGCAGTGGTTTCATCAGTTCATCAGGCGAGTGTATGCTGCTCGGTTCTGTCTCGTCACAAAGATTTGGGGTGACAGACACTAAAGCCCTCTGCATGTCACAGCTCTCAGGTCTTGGACAGACCCTGTTCTAGCTCTCAGGTCTCGAATGGACCGTGTTACAGCTTTTAGACAAATCAGCGTTACAGCTCAGTGTCACAGCTCTATTTTATTTAGATAATAGCAGGAAAATCCATCTTCCAGGCATGAGGGCATGTCGACCCAAAGACACGAAGAGAAAAGCACCCCAGCGCGCAGGAGAGAGAGAGCCCTTTGGCTCCTCTTTTTATATGTTTTTTTCTTCCCCCTGGGCCTGCCCTATGCAAATTGGGCTTAGCCAGGAGTGCTGTTCTACCTGAAGTCCTCACGCAGGTCCTCGGACCTTCCTTTGACCTTTCTTTGTTCTATTTTTGCAGGATTTTCCCTTCCTTGTCTTTTGTGTGTGTTAGCCGCTCAGTCGTGTCCGGCTCTTTGCTACCCCATGGACTGTAGCCCACCAGGCTCCTTTGTCCGTGGGATTCTCCAGGCAAGAATACTGAAGTGGGTTGCCCTTTTAGCCACCACCAATTTGGACTCCTGTTTTCTATTCTAACTACCTAACACTCCTATTATTAGTGGAATTCCGGCAGTTACTAACAGTAGAAAATTAGCTACACAGTATAAGTTTTAAAACTCATTCACTTAAAACTTATCCTTAGAAATTCAATGCTATGGTAAGTTTGGAATATGCTTGCCAGAAGCATTTGAAATATTATTCTATTCACTTTCTTTTTCAGGCTAGAAAGATAGCTGCTTTGTATTTGCATAAGCAGAAAAGCTAGTTTTATCAATGGAATTAAAATGGAGATTTCTCTGCTTACTAATTCCCTCTAAGTCATTAAAATACCTGGCACAGTTTCAGTAACTCTGGTGAAATATTGATCTTTAATCTTGTTGTGTAGCTCATAGTTTACACTGCTGCCCCTTGTCTTGGTGTAATGGTATTTGACACACTGCTCCTTGGTCTTTGATGTGATATTAAGGGAGGCAGAGAGCTTGACAGAAAAGTAAAGGAAAAGATACTCACAAGGAAAAACAGCTGTCATCAAAGGTAACTCTTTGCCCAAGTCTGTGCTTCCGGAGGAGCAACATTAGAAGCTTCATGCTGTAGAGAAGGAGACTTCTCAACAACAGAATATATGCTTCCCTGGTAACTCAGGTAAACAATCTGCCTGCAATGCAGAAAACCCAGGTGTGATCCCTGGGTTGGAAAGATCCCCTGGAGAAGGGAATGGCTACCACCAGTATTCTTGTCTAGGAAATCCTATGGACACAGGAGCCTCATGGGCTAATGTCCATGGGGTCACAAAGAGTCAGACATGACTGAATGACTAACAGTTTCACACTTTCACACATTCCAGCCAAGTCACTAAACAAATAATGAGGCAAGCAGCAACAACATGCCTCCAAAGAGGAGGGGAACTCAGTATCTAGATTTCTTATATTATCCAGAATGCCCAGTATTTATCCCCCAAAATTTGGCAGGCAAAGAAACAAAGTTTGAATCACATACTAGAAACTTCAGGAAAAGTCGGTGTAAAAAATAAATTAAGCAGTGAGAAAGTATTGTGAAGGAGGAGAATTGTAATTCTTACTAGATTACAGATTCCTCTAGCACGTACCTTTTTTCCCTCATCCTTAATTCTGCTATTAGATGCTCTTCTTAATGCTTCCTTGTTTATATAGGCATCAACTGTACTTGTCATTCTTACCTATACCAGGTGGAGGAAAACCAGAGAGCTTTAGTTATGTCTCCTCTGTAGGATCTTTAATACTTTCTCCTGCTCTCAGCCATTACAACAAAGTATTAATAGTAAGATCCCCTTATGGTGTCAGGTTCAGGATAGGTTTCCAACTTTTGGTTTGTGTTCTTTGGAACCACCTTCCATCCACAAAACATTGGACACATTATTTGACCCAAGTCACCAGTCCTACTTACCACTTTTTCAATATGAATTTTTGTTTAATAACTTTCATGCAGTTTCCTCTCCTCTGACCTAGTTTGTAGTTACTAAATCCTGCCAAATCTACAAATCACATAAAAACTCAAAGGGAGTGGGATACAGTCCTGGTGCTGGTACTGCAGCAGATTTACCCACTTCCCCCTCCCCCACGGAAAGTATACATTGTAAGAGGACCTATAGGCAGTTCTTCTTAGACCACAGAGTATCTTGTTGTTCTTCTGCATCATTAATGTCTACTGGACTTACATAACCTTAAAAATGGCATAAAGCACTCTTAAGAGAGTCAAAGGATTTCTGCCTGGTAATAACTTTCTGTGACCATGGTTTGTAACTTGACCAGTGGGCAGGGGAAAAATGGCATGTTCCACTCATAGGTATATTCTTAAAGGATGAGTGTCCTCTTAGTGTAAACTTGGCAGTTATATCATTAATGTGAACTCCCCAAGATGATTAAGGTTTGTGTGAGACATGGCATCACGTAGAAAATCACTGGTTAAGGAATTATGGGGCCTCAGCTTGTGCTTAATTTTGTATTTTCTTGATGTGTGTTCTCAATCAAATCTCAAAACATCTCTAAGCTTCTATATCATGAGGCTTATATGATTGCTGATAACCCTTCAAATTCTAATGTTTTATGACCATGCAATGCAGATGTATGCTTTCTCTTCTGTGATAACAAATACTAATTAACTTGGTACTACACATAGATACAATGATAGACATACATGTGTGTTCATGGTTACCTTAGAAAGTGTTTTGAAATTTGTTTTATATCTATAGAGACTGATATAGAATGCATGACAGATACAGTTAGAAGAGAAAAAGTAATTGGTCAAAGACACAAAGAATCACACTGATAAGAACAAGAGTTTTTCAAGTAATACTTATGGTTTATGTCTTTTCTGGGATTTAATTAACTATGAACAATTAATGACAACAGTAACTATATTTTGCTATTAACAGGGAAAAAGATGAATTCCCTCTAATAATTAAACTCTAGTATTTACTATCAGTGGAAAATTAGCTGCATGTTATTAACTTTAAAGTATTTGTAAAGTAATACATATAATCCTGTGCTCTAATGACTTTAGAAAATGATTGGTTTCAGTGTTTCCAACTGCTCTTCTAACCACTTTCATTGCTAGCTTAAAATGGAAAAAGCAAAACAGAAAAAAAGCCAGTTGATGAGATAAGGAATATAACAGTTACTTCATTGGTTACCAATTTCCTCTACATAATTAAGATGGCATGTAAATTCGTATCTCTACTAAGTAGAGTTCTCTAGCAGAGTTTACAGTTCACTAACACTGCTTTAGTCCTGGAATAACAGAGTTAGATCATTTCTCTTTGGTGCAGGAACTCCTATGGTCGTGAACTTTCTACAGAACTAATGCTGAAAACTAGACTTGCAAAGTAATTGAACCCTCAGAGAAAAGCATAGAATTGTGTTTTCACTGAAGTTTAATATTTAAGCAAGGTTTCTGAAATTTATTTGCTTTTGATTCGTTTATTTTATTACATTCTCATTTTAATTTCTAAAAAAAGTAATGTTAAAAATGAATCAAATAAAACTTATTTACTCCAACAACTTTTAAGTGGGGAAAAGCTGGTGGTATAAAAGTGAAATTGTTTGAACCATGCAGTTAAATGTGTTTTATGTTTTACTTCAGAGTATTTTTGATTATGTTCTCTCAATTAATTTTTGCTTCAGTGTTGCTTATTAATAGAGGTCCTTGTCAGTTTTGAATGAAAACCTAGACACAGCATAAGTGCTTTCTTTTATATCCATTCATTTTAAAATGTCCTGCTATTTAATAACAAAATTGTTAGTTATTTCATACTTATTTATTAATGGTAAATTTATAACTAAATGCTCTAAATGAAATTTGAAAGTCAGAAACTAAGAGGAAAGAAGTTGAATGTACTGCCAAATGTAAAAATGAAAAATTGTTATATCCCACCTCACCAGGTACATCCCTGCCATATGAATGTTTTCTAATATACACAAGAAAGTTATATTTATTAAGTAAAAGTGAAAAATGAAGTCTCTAGGGTGACTTCAATTTGTGAAAGACTTTGTATTTTATGGAAAAGTTCCTAGTTAAGAAACTATGAGGCATCAGTCTTTGGATCAATTTTGTTTGTTGTTACTAGATATATGGCCTTGGTGAAATCACTAAACATTTCTGAGCCTCAATATAATGAGGTTTATAAGACTTCTAATTCTTAAGTCATATGTGTGCAGTCCAGGCATTTCATTTATAATTCTTCTCCTATAATAAAAATATCTAATAAGAATACACACATATTCCATGCACACAAATAAACATACACATGTTAATGTTTAGCTTACAAATGTATCTTGAAACTGTTTATTTCTGTAGCGTCTGATACAGAGCTATTACCAGATATTATTGGAAGACGTTTTTTGAAGAGTGAATTCAAGACGCAACCCAAGAACTATCTTGGTAAGAACAATATTTTGAGTCTGTTTCCTGTTGTTTTCATTAATAGCTTCTCTGAAGTTTATTTAACTTTGCATCTTTAGTGACTACAGCGCCTATATGCTATTATTACAGGATTAAAAAGTGTCATCAATTCCCTCCTATAATTACTAGAATTCTAGCAGTTACTGTCAGTGGGGAATTAGCTACATTTTGTTAATTTTAGAATTTACTCAATTCAAAAGTGATCCATAAAAAATTCAGTGATACAGTGAAATAAACCAAACAGAGAAAGACAAATACCATATGATTTCACTCATGTGTGGAATTTTAAAAGTTAACCATATGTTACTTTAATAATAAACAATAAGTTGTCTCACTTGGGAAACAGAAAACAAACTTGAAACAAAAATAGTGCTCTGAAGTTCTAAACACTCAAGTAATTAGAGTGGCCCTGATGGCCAAGGTATAAACTGTATTTACATAGTAACCTAGACTGTAGTCTGAAGAGCAAGACTCTTGGGTGGCATCCTCTTTTGTTCCATCATCTTTCTCCTCCTGTGCAGCTTTCCATAAACAACCATATTTTTTTCAGTTTTTTCTCCTCCTTTGTGAAACAAAATACATATTTCCAATGTACTTTATAGCTACTACATGAATAAGTTCATGTCAAAAAAAAAAGAAGGAAATGAATTAAAGTTTAAAAAAAAGAATTCTGTGCTTCAAAAGACAATATGAAAGCGTATTTTCTGTCCTTCTATTAATTGACTTAAAAGACAGTTGTATAGAACAGTATAAAAAATATGGAAAAGTTATATATGCTGTCGTTGTTCAGTCACTAAGTCATGTCCGACTCTTTGCAACCACATGAGCTGTAGCATGCCAGGCTTCCCTGAACTTCACCATCTCCTGAAGTTTGCTCAAACTCACTGAGTTTGCACATTGAGTCAGTGATGGAATTAAACCATCTCATCCTTTGTTGCCCCCTTCTCCTCCTGCCTTCAGTCTTTCCCAGCATCAGGGTCTTTTCCAGTGAGTCTTCTCTTTGCATCAGATGGCCAGAGTATTGGCTTCAGCATCAGTCCTTCCAGTGAATATTCAGGACAGGTTTCTTTTAGTATTGAATGGTTTGATCTCCTTACTGTCCAAGGGACTCTCAAGAGTCTTCTCCAGCACCACAGTTTGAAAGCATCAATTCTTCAGTGTCAGCCTTCTTTATGGTCCAACTCTCACATCCATATATGACTACTGGAAAAACCACAGCTTTGACTATATGGACCTTTGACAGAAAAATGATACCTCTACTTTTTAATACACTGTCTAGGTTTGTCATAGCTTTTCTTGCAAGAAGCAAGTATCTTTTAATTTTATGGCTGTAGTCACTATCTGCAATGATTTTGAAGCCCAGGAAAATAAAATCTGTCACTGTTTCCATCTTTTCCCCACCTATTTGCCATGAAATGATAGGAACAGATGCCATGATCTTAGTTTTTGAATGTTGAATTTTAAGCCAGCTTTTTCACTCTCCTCTTTCACTTTCATCAAGAGACTTTTTAGTTCTTCTTCACTTTCTGCCGTAAGGGTGCTGTCATCTGCATATCTAAGGTTGTTGATATTTCTTGCAGCAGTCTTGATTCCAGCTTGTGATTCTTCCAGCCTGACATTTTGAATGATGTACTCTGGATATAAGTTAAATTAACAGGGTGGCGATATACAGCCTTTACACACCCCTTTCCCAACTTTGAACCAGTCTGTTGTTCCATGTCCGGTTCTAACTATTGCTTCTTGACCTGCATACAGGTTTCTCAAGAGATAGATAAGATGGTCTGGTATTCCCACCTCTTTAAGAATTTTTCACAATTTGTTCTGATCCACAT
Source organism: Odocoileus virginianus (assembly GCF_023699985.2). NCBI lineage: Eukaryota > Metazoa > Chordata > Mammalia > Artiodactyla > Cervidae > Odocoileus > Odocoileus virginianus. The sequence goes on along the minus strand of NC_069682.1, from coordinate 17,897,253 downwards.
AGTCAAAGGCTTTAGCATAGTTAAGGAAACAGAAATAAATGATTTTCTGGAATTGTCTTGCTTTTTCTATGAACAAGGATGGCAATTTGATCTCTGGTTCCTCTGCTCTTTTTAAATACAGCTTGTACATCTGGAATTTCTTGGTTCACATACTGTTGAAGCCTAGCTTGAAGGATTTTGAGCATTGTCTTGCCAACATGTAAAACGAATGCAGTTATATGGTAGTTTGAACATTCTTTGGCATTGCCCTTCCTTGTAATTGGAATGAAAACTGACCTTTTCCAGTCCTGTGGCCACTGCTGAGTTTTCCAAATTTGCTGGCATATTGAGTACAGCACTTTAACAACATCATTTTAAGATTTTCAATAGCTCAGCTGAAATTCCATCACTTCATATAGCTTTCTTTGTAGTAATGCTTCCTAAGGCCCACTTGACTTCACACTCTAGGGTGTCTGGCTCTAGCTGAGTGACCACACCATCATGGTTATCTGGGCCATTCAGACCTTTTTTGTAGAGTATCTGTGTATTCTTGCCACCTCTTCGTAATCTCTTCTATTTCTTAGGTCCTTACCATTTCTGTCCTTTATTGCGCCCGTCTTTGAATGAAATGTTTCCTGGGCATCTCTAATTTCTTGAAGAGATCTCTAGTCTTTCCCATTCTATTGTTTTCCTCTGTTTCTTTGCATTGTTCACGTAAGACTTTCTTATCTCTCCTTGCTCTTCTTTGGAATTCTGCATTCAGTTGGGTATATCTCTCCCTTTCTCCTTTGCTTTTTGCTTCTCTTCTCTTCTCAGCTATTTGTAAGACAGCCTCCTCAGACAAAAATTTTGCCTTCTTAAATTTCTTTTTCTTTGGGATATTTCGAAGATTTTTCTAGTGCAAACCTTTTAATTCATAGTGCTTAAACTCAATCTTCCCTCAAATGCTATTCTTTTTTTAAATTGGAGGATAATTGCTTTGCAATGTTTTGTTGGTTTCTCCTATATAGCACTGTGAATCAGCCATAAGTATACATATATTCCCTCCCTGTTGAGCCTCCCTCCCCTTCATCCCCATCCCACCCCTCTAGGTTGTCATAGAGTACCAATCTGAGCTCCCTTTTTAGACAGCAGTTTTCCACTAGCTATCTATTTTGCACATAGTAGTGTTATATATTTCAGTGCTGCTCTGTCAATTTGCCCCACCCTCTCCTTCCCCCACTGTGTCCACAAGTCTGTTCTCTATGTCTCCATCTCTATGCCTGCCCTGGAAATAGGTTCATCAGTACCATTTTTCTAGATTTCATATATATGCATTAATATACCATGTCAAATACTGAAGGAAATCAACCCTGAATACTCACTGGAAGGACTGATGCTGAAGCTCCAATCCTCTCTCTGGCCACCTGATGTGAAGAGCCAACTCATTGAAAAAGATCCTGATGCTGGAAAAGATTGAAGACAAAATAAGAGGGCAGCAGAGGATGAGATGGTTGGATAGCATCACCGACTCAATGGACATGAACTTGGGCAAACTCCGGGAGACAGTGAGGGACAGGGAGGCCTGACATGCTGCAGTCCATGGGGTCACAAAGAGTCAGACACGACTTAATGACTGAACAACAATGGGACCAAATGCTGTTCTGATTGCCTCCCAGCTTCTCTGAGGATCCTCTGCTTTCTTGAGTCAAATGATTCCATTCTCCTTATTAATTAATTGGAGGAAGACAAAAGTGGCTAAAATATATATGCTAATCCCTAATTTTGTGTGGCTATAAATTTTATTACTCCCACTAAGTATTATTTATTGAAGACTTGCCTGGCCAGTCTGATTCATTTTTGTTCATTTTTTTATTGATGTTCCAGGTGGTATTCTGTAAAGAATGCAATGTAGTACACTTGGGCTGCCAAAATCATAGTGCCACCTTTTGCATTTATGCATGGGCTCAGCCCTTTTTTCAAAGTGGTCTTTTAGTCAATAGTGTCAGGATCATGACAGGTTTCCAACTACATTTACATGCTCAACTGGAACCAACTTTCCCGCACTAAACTTCTGATCCAGGAAAACAGGTATTCAAACAGAGCCCTGTTAAAACCACTAGCATCAAAATGCAACTGCGTGCATGCCCTTTAGGTCCCCAATCCTCATTATCCCTTTCTCAGTGTGAATATCTTTAAATTAACTTTCATGTATTTTTTAATGTCATCTAATCTTAGTTAATTGCTATCAATTATAGCAAAAACTTTAGACCACATAAAAACTCAAATGAAAATGGATCCTAACAGAGTCCTGGTTCTGGTACAAATATTGCCATTTCCTCCTTGCAAGACATGAAATATATATGCCCAAGGAATCCCCAAGGCACTTTTTGTTTTAAGTCAGGGATACCCACATGATTTACAGTTCTGTAGCCTAAAAGGGAATTAAAGTTTTCCTGGGCAAGTCAAAGAATTTCTGATTCATGGTAAGTTTCTATGACTAAGAAAACTCTTGTTTATATCTTATCTTTATGGGGAAGAAAATGTGAAGTTGTTCCTCATTGGGAACATCCTTACAGAGTAACTGTACTTTTGATGTGAACTTGGAAATTATATTACTGTCATAAATTCTCTGGAATGATTTCAGCTTGTGTAAGAGAGAGCATTATATGGAAAAAATCACTGCTTAAGGAATTAAACACTGGTTAAAGAAAAGATACTGGTAAAAGGAATATAGAAAAGACACTGGTTAGGTACAAAGTGGTACATCCATTTGTCATTCCCTGAATGTTTGATTTGGGTCATATCCTGAATATATCTAAACTTCAATATAATGTAACTTACATATTAATAATTGCTTCCTGTGTTCTAATTTAAGGTTTTGTGATTCTCTAAACCAGACATTTCAATATAACTCATCTTTCATAACAGCAAATACTAATTAGGTCAGTCATACACACACACATGTGCACAAACACACACACGCAAACACACACACATGTTTGTATGGAAGTAGTTACCTTGTAAAGTGTTTTGAAATTTGTTCTTTTCTACAGGGACTAATATACAAGGCTTGAGAAGTAAAACTGGAAGAGGTGTAATAAAGGGACAATTCAAGATGCAATCAATGAATCTCCCTGGTAAGAATAGGAACTTTACAAATTTAAGTTTTCAGGTTTACTTATCTTCTCTAGAGGTATTTAAATAAGAGTCATAAATAACATCAGTATCTATGTTTTATTATTACATGGGCTGAAATTTTCAAGAATTTTTTCCTTGAATTAGTTTTATATTAAATATCAGTGTAAAACTATCTACATATTATTAATGGTAGAACTCATTCATTTAGGATGTAATCCATAAAAACCAGTCCTTTAATAAACTTAGCATATGCTTGGTAAAAATATCCCCAATTATATTCTGTTCACTTTCTGTTTTCAGCTTAGGTAGACATTTCTCTTGAATTTGCAAGTGCAGAAAGGCTAGCTAAGGAATGTGATAAGACTATAACGTCTCAGTGGTTATCAGTTCCCTCTTTATTAGACCTGTAGTAACAGCATTACACACGTTTCTTTATGGTGTTTTCTGTGATATTGAAAGAAGATGTCTAAATAGAGATAAAAGGAAAACAGACACTCAGACAGAGCCCTGTTACTACAGACACCAAGAAGCTGCTGTGTGCATGCCTGAAGATGTGCCCTCTAAGGAGCAATGGGTGAGGCGTCACACCTCAGGAGAAAAGAGATGTTAGCAAGACACTTCTGAGAAATCACTGTAAACAAACAAGCAAACAAGCAAGCGAACACACTAAACAACAAGCCTTATATGGGGAGACAAATCAGAATCCAGAAATACTGTGATATATTATCTAAAATATCCGTGCTAAGTCACTTCAGTCATGTCCAACTCTTTGCAACTGCATGGACTGTAGCCCACCAGGTTCCTCTGTCCATGGGATTCTCCAGGCAAGAATACTGGAGTGGGTTGCCATGCCCTTCTCCAGGGGATCTTCCCAACCCAGAGATTGAACCCGGGTCTCCTGCACTGCAGGCAGATTCTTTACTGACTGAGCTACAAGGGAAGCAAGTGAGTAAAAGTGGTATTAAATGCATGATACTCTTCTCCACCTTGAAAGTATTCATTTGTTCATCCACTCAAGTTTTAGCAGACCTCCTGTTCACCAGCAACTGTGTCCGGAGCTGGCGGCATTGGGGGAAGTCTTACCATATGAATGTAGTTTTAATGTACACAAGAAAAGTTATATTAAGATAAACTCTCTAGGATGAATTAAATTTGCAAAGAGACTGTGTGTTTTATGGAAAAAGTCCTAATTAAAGAATTATGAGGCATAAGTCTATGGATCACTTTTATCACTACTTGGCTATGTGGTCTTAATCAAACTAATAAACATTTCTAAGGTACAATATAATGAGGCTTATATGGTTGCCAATGGCTCTCCCAGTTCTAAGGTGTTTTGCTTCTGTAAGTAAGACATTTCACTATAATTCTTCTTCTATAATAAAATGCTAATTAAAGGATTATTACACACAAACTCACACAACTACATGTTGATATTTACCTTATGAAAGTGTTTTGAACTGTTTATTTCTATAGACACTGTTACAGAGCACTTCCCAGATGCTGTTGGAAGAAGTATACTAAAGAGTGATATCAAGACACAATTCAAGAGTCATCCTGGTAAGAGTAAGAATATTGCAAGTCTATTCTGGCTTATTTATCTTCTCCAGAGTTTGAATTTGAATCTGATTATAGTACCTATATGCTGTTATTACAGGATACAGTATCTTCATAAATTCCATTCTAGAGTTAGAACTGCTATAACTCCAACAGTTATTATCAATGGAAAATTAGTTACATATTTTAAATTTCAGAACTCCTTCTTTTAAAAAGTGATCCTCAAAATTTCAGTGGTATAGTGAGCTTGGAATATACTTAATGAAAGCATTTCAAGTGCTACTCTCTTTTTTTTTTTAATTTTCAGGCTAGTTGCTTTATATTTGGAAAAGCAGAAAGTCTAGTTTATGAATGAGATTAAAAGACTTACTGGATAGTTATTTCATTGCTTACTAATTCCCTGTATATAATTAAAATACCAAGCATATTTTCAGTATCTCAGGTGAAGTAGAGATCTGTAGTCTTGTTACATAGTTCATAGTTTACACTTGTTTCCGCTTGTCTGGTGTAATGGTGTTTGACACACTGCTCCTTGATCTTTGATGTGATATTAAGGGAGGCAGAAAACCAGAGAGCCTCAGTTATATCTCCTCTGTAGGGTCTTTAATACTTCCTCCTGCTCTCAGCCATTACAACAAAGTATTAATAGTAAGATCCCCTTATGGTGTCAGGTTCAGGATAGGTTTCCAACTTTTGGTTTGTGTTCTTTGGAACCACCTTCCATCCACAAAACATTGGACACATTATTTGGCCCAAGTCACCAGTCCTACTTACCACTTTTTCAGTATGAATTTTTGTTTAATAACTTTCATGCAGTTTCCTCTCCTCTGACCTAGTTTGTAGTTAACTAAATCCTGCCAAATCTACAAATCACATAAAAACTCAAAGGGAGTGGGATGCAGTCCTGGTGCTGGTACTGCAGCAGATTTACCCACTTCCCCCTCCCCAGCGGAAAAGTATACATTATAAGATGACCTGATAGGCGGTTTTTCTTAGACCACAGAGTATCTTGTTGTTCTTCTGCATCATTGATATCTACTGGACTTACATAACCTTAAAAATGGCATAAAGCACTCTTAAGAGAGTCAAAGAATTTCTGCCTGTGACCATGGTTTGTAACTTGACCAGTGGGCAAGGGGAAAATTTCATGTTCCACTCATAGGTATATTCTTAAAGGATGAGTGTCCTCTTAGTGTAAACTTGGCAGTTATATCATTAATGTGAACTCCCCAAGATGATTAAGGTTTGTGTGAGACATGGCATCACGTAGAAAAAGCACTGGTTAAGGAATTATGGGGCCTCAGCTTGTGCTTAATTTTGTATTTTTTTGGTGTGTGTTCTCAATCAAATCTCAAAACATCTCTTAAGTTTCTTGAGGCTTATATGATTGCTAAGAACCCTTCAAATTCTAATGGTTTATGATTGTGCAGTGCAGATATTATATTGTCATCCATAATAACAAGTACTAAGTAGCTTAGTACCACATACGCAGACACACATACATGTGTGTTAATGGTTACCTTAGAAAGTGTTTTGAAATTTGTTTTATATCTACAGCAACTGATAAGGAATATATGACAGATACTGTTGAAAGTGAAAAAGAAAATAGTAAAATCAAGACATATCATAAAAGTCACCCTGGTAAGATCAAGAATTTGTCAAGTCTAATATTTATGGTTTATGTCTTCTCTGTGATTTAACTAATGATAGCAATAACTGTATGTTAATATTAATGGGGAGTAATCTTCATGAATTTCATCTTATAATTAACATTAAAGTCTTGTATTTGCTATCAATGGAAATTTACCTAGATTTTATTTAGTTGTAAGCTCATACATTTGGAAAGTAATTCATATAATCCAATGCTCTAATGACCTTAGAATATGCTTGGTTTAAGTATTTCAAACTGCTAATCTGCTCACTTTCTTGCTGGCTTAGAAGAGTGTTGCTTTGAAATTGAAAAAGCAAAAAGGCTAGTTGATAAGTGGTATAAGAATAGGAATATAGCATTTATTTTATTCAATTTTCCCTACATAATTAATCTTGTGTGTAGATTTATCTCTACTAAAGTGAAGTTCTCTAGCTGAGTTTACAATTCACAGAGACAGCTTTAGTCCTGGAGTAACAGGGTTAGATACATTTCTCTTTGGTGGAAGAATGAACTTTTTGCAAAAGTGATGCTGAAAGTCAGAATTTGAAAGTAACTGAATCCTCAGATTTAAGCACCAAAATATGTGTTTTCACTGAAATTTAACATTTAAAGTGAGATTTATGAGACTTTGCTTTTGAATGCCTTATTTTCTTACAATCTCACTTCTATTCCTGAAAAAAAATTGTTAAAAATAACCGAATAAAAATTATTTACTGACAACTTTTAACCGAGAAAAACCCAGAAGTGTAAAACTGAAATTGTAGGAACTAAGCAGTTAAATTTGTTTTCTGTTTTGCTGTGATAAATTTAGTATATTAGGATAAGACATTTTTCCATGTCTTTAATTTTCAGAGTATTTTTATGTAGGTTCTTTCAGTTACTTTGGCTTCAGTGTTGCTTATTAATCCTTCTCAATTTTGAGTAACATCCTTAGGCACACCAAGAATTTGCTCTTATTTCCATCCGATTTGAAATGTCATGCACCTTAAGAATGAAATTAATTTATTTAATTATTTTATACCTACTTATTAATGAGGAGTTTATAATTAAATGCCCTGAATAAAATTGAAGCAATATAAACTGTTAAGGGAAAAAGTACTGAAAGGAGAATACAGATCAAATATAGAAATGAATATGCAAATATAGAAATGAATATAAAAGGTGATTGGATTAAATTTTGAAATTAAGTGAGATGCTATCTAAGAAAACAGAACAACAAAAAGGAAGAGAAAATGAAGAAATTGTTTATAGAAATTGGAATGATAGAAAAGTGGCCACATATATGTGGAAAGAAAAATTTACAGTTGCCAAAATGAAGACTAATGCATGAAGGATGGGGAGTAGTGTGCAAATAGTTATAGTGTCTTTGTGAAATTTCTCTTTTTAAATTTTACATTAGGAGTGAATGTATTTAAAAATAAAGATATGTCCACACAACATCAAGCAGAGTTTTTTACTGGGCACATCGCAGGAAGTAAATTCCCAATGAACGTGATCAATTTTTCACAACTTGGCAATCAAGGTAAAAGATATAACAGTATAAAATAGATATCTAATTATTTAGATTACTTTTGTAGTATGTTTTTAAAATTTATTCTATAAAATATTTTAAACATCCAGAAAATAAGAAAATTAACAGAAAACACACAACATTCTAATGGTTCCCTTTGTGTGATTTTACAATCCCAATCCCTCCTTTCTCAGCTTTTATTATACACAGTCATAAAGAATATATAATGATGATCTGTACAAATATATTCTAAAATGTTTTATTGTGCCCTCTTTATTTTTTTATTATTCTTTATTGTGAAACTTCCCACCTGTCTTCCTCCCCACTACCCACATTACTGTAGGTCAGTCAAATTTATTAAAAATGTACATGCATACAAATATATATACCCCTTTTTAGCAGAAATTCTCAAGTTAAATGCTTTAATTCCTTTCTAGTCTCTAGAGAATGTTTTTATGCCATCTCAGCAATACTTTTTAAAAGACATTTTTAATCTAGCATTTTATCAGTCGTCAAACTCACAGAACCAGAGAATAAAATGGTTGTTTCCAGGGGTAGGGGTAGAGAGAAGTGGGTAGTTGTTCAATGGATATAAAGTCGCATTTATATTAGTTGAGTAAATTCTAGAGATCTCTGTAAAACATTACGTCTACAGTTAACAATGAAGTATTGTGCATGTAAAAATTGTTAAGACAGGAGTGCTTTGTGCTAAGTGTTTTTATGACATACACATAAAAAAGCAAGGAGATAGGAGAAGTCTCTTATAGGTGATAGACATGTTTATTACCTTGATTGTGATGATGGCATCACAGGTTGTATGCCTATTTTAAAATTCATCAAAATGTACACATTACATCTGGGCAGTGTTTTTATATACTAAGTATACCTCAGTGAAGTTGGAAAAGAAAAAGCAGGATGCTACCAAGGAACCACAGAATAAAGAAAAGGAAGAGAAAATGATGAAATATTTATAGAAACTAGACTAATAGTCATTGACAAGTGGCTAAACTATGGGAAGGAAACATTACAAATGCATAAAGACTAATACATGGGGTTTGGAGAGTAGTGTATGAATGTTAGACTTCATATAATTTTTCTTTTTAAATTTTATTATAGATTTACTTAAAGGCAGAAATACATTTTTACAGCAAGAAAATGTCTATGCCAGGCACATTGCACCAAGTAAATATAAAACAAAAGTAATTACTTTATCACCCTTTGATGATGAAGGTAAAAATTTATATATAAAGATATTAAAATACTTTATAACTACCTAGAATAATTCTTGTGGTATTTTTTTAATTCTTTTTATATCTAACTTTTTCTTCAGAAATATCTTAGATAAACCCTTGCAAGCCTGAAAATGAAATAACTTTAATTTCTCCTTTTTACTGGCAGTATATTTCATAATATAGAATTCTTTATTTAATCATTCTTCTATTGAAGTTCATTGATTTTTTACACTTTTCACCCTACTAAATGTGTCCATGAATATCTATTCTTGCATATGAATATTTTTATCTCTAGTATCTTAGGATTGATATTGTTAAAGTATTTATAAGCTTTTAATATTGAAAAATACTTTCAGATTGTTTACCTAAAGGGCTGTTAACATTTTTACCAGCAATTGAGGAAAAATATACTTTTCTCTGCATAACCTTCAGCCACATAGATTAGTGGGTTTTTATTTGCTTTTTTCCATTTATGCCCAAAGTTACTAAATCTTATCTCTCATATCTCAATCTAATTTTAATTTTTCCCACATTTGTTAGTGTTATTTTACTGGATAACTACAAAGAAAACTATTTAGCCTAAAGCATAACTATTTATATAGTTCATAATTGGGAGTTTGCAATGTAGACTGGTTTGAGCTGGGATAATTTATATGTCCTTGGTCAGCTTGTGGCCAGTGGCTTCACTGCATGTCTAGCAACTGGCTTTCTGTTATTTCAGACAATAGAGGTATATGGTTTGGTTTCATCAGAAGATGGAGATTATGCTAGCTGTTTGAAAAGAGAGCAAAAATAATAAACCTAAGTATAAAATTATGAGCTGCATAACTGAAAATGTAAGAAGAACTCTGAAATAACATGGAGAAAGCAGTTTCAGAAGTTTCCACTATTAGGGCTGAAAGAGACTTCAGGATAGGATGTTACTTGGCTGGTGCTGGTGTCTGATTTTTCAGGAAGTCTCCTATGTACTTCTGAAGACAAAGCACTGCTAGTGTCTCGGGTGGTGAAAGTTTAATAAAACTTGTTCTTCTCATGTTGGAAAGAACACCTGTCAGGGAATGTTTGACGGGAGGATTCCTATGTGCTGTCTCTCGTGAGTCCTTTGTCCCTCTTTAAGAGGAACAGCACGCTGCTCCCAGGGACTGAGGTCATTGTGTGAGGCAGGCTTGGGTCTCCTTTAGTAAACATTCTCTTTAGGACAAAACTGCTTAGTCTTGCTGCCCTTTCTTGAGATATGGATTGTCTCCTGACCTTGTGACTAACATTACCCCTTGTTCCCTTGGTAACGGTTGCTGTACGTTTGGTTTTCTGATCTCTATCATTCCCGAAAGAAGTTTCTTGTACCACCTATATATACTCATAGAAAAATCATTAAAGCACCTTTGCCTCATCAGAGCTTACGTCCCCATGTCTTTTTTGTTTCTCTCTCTCTCTCCCTCTTTTTTTCTGGCTGATTCTCTGGAGCGTGGAGACCCATCATGCTCACTTTCCTGCCCAGGCTTCTAAGACCCTTTCAAGAAGGCACTTTGTGCCTTCACCCCCTCGAGGGGGTGCCTGGTGCCTTCATGAGCAATGCAAGTCCTGTGTCAAGGGCTTTATTGGTCTCTGCGTAAACCAGGGAATATCAGCCTCTTTCTCTCTTTTACTTTCTTATCGTCGACTCCGTACCACCAGGTTCCGGTCCATTAAAGGACCCCAACAAATACAAACAATTTGTGCCATGCAAAGAATTTCTGCTCCTGGGGAAAGGTACATTGCTGGCATGGTGTTCACCAGAGCTGAAAAGGGACATGAGCTCTTGGGAAGCCCTTTGGTAACCAGGTGGGAGAAACAGATTCCTTGGTTCTTTTCCAGAAGTCTCCCTCTCGCAGGCCCTGTCTGCACAGCCTAACTCGGTGCTGCCTGGCAAAGCATAAATGTAGTTTGTAGGATTCCAGATCCAGTACCACAAAGCAGAATGTAAGAGTGGTTTGGAACCTAAGAGAAAATAAGCTTCTCAAGTGTTACTGGAGGTAACCTCACTACACGTCTCTCATCTTTCATCTAGATGGCTTAGGGGTCTTCACATTGTAACCTCCGATCCTTAGCACAGCATGGGGCAAATCTCAATCAATGCACAAGCAGTTTTCAAGTCTCTGCCTGCATTTGTCTGCTTTTCTTGCATTCATTGAAGTCATATTACCAAGATCAGAGTTGTGTGGGAGCACATGAATACAGGTAGTTAAGAACATGTTGAGCCTGTTATTGAATCCAGTCCACCAGTGCTTCTTCTGGTTGCAAATACCCATGATTCCTACTTCCCTCCCATGCAAAATACATGTGCTCTTCCAAGAATTCCACAAATTCTCATTAAAATTTGATATCAGTGCCAAAGACCACTGTCTTAGGATCTATAATCTCTTTCAGAGGCAGCTCCTGTGCTTCCCATAAAACACACACAATACAGTAGCACAGACAAGGATAGACTCCAAAGTTTCCTGGTGGCTCGGACAGTAAAGAATTCTCCTGTAATGCAGGTCTGTAAGTCAGGAAGATCCCCTGGAGAAGGGAAAAGCTACCCACTCTAGTATTCTTGCTTGGAGAATTCCATGTACAGAGGAGCCTGGCAGGCTACAGTCCTTGGGATCACAAAGAGTCAGACACGACTGAGCAACTAACACCACAGTAGACACTCCCCTATAAAATGTGGGGAGAAAAACAGGCATATAGCAGTGAACCATACATTTAGGTCATCTTTTCCATCATTTGATTATATTTTAATTATAATTTTATCTGTAAAATATGCATTCAGAAACAAACCAGGAACTTCACTGGTAGTCCTGTGGTTAAGACTCCATGCTTCCACTGAGGGGGTGTCGGTTCAATCCATGATCAGGAACTAAGATCCTGCATGCCAATTTGCATGGCCAAAAATAGTACAACAAATAAAGCCAGGAGGGAATGCAGAACTGACTGTACTGCAGATGTATGACAGGTGACATCAGCATCATGATGGCACAGGATACTGCTCCTAATCTGCCTCTTATCAACAATAAAAATTTGTCATGTATCCATGAACAAAAGTGATACTGTGGGAGTCTGGGATCCATCATCATTCACCAAGGGACTTGGAGGAGTTCCATATGCCTGTGCATCAGGTAATAGGAAGACAGACCTCCATCCCGATTGTGGACATTCAGTAGCTTATAAACTGATTGCAGCTCCTCTTGGCCATGGTCCAGGAGAATCTGGACCATGGTCCAGGATAACCCTGACTGGGGCAGTCATCACCGACAGAAGAGCCTTAATGGAAGTCTGGATTTCTCAAGGAGAAGTTCCAGCACTCCATTGGAACAAAAGATGAGTTTGGACACATTAGAGTGAATAAGAGGGACAGTTTGACTTTGCTGACCTTCCCTAAGATGGAACAGGTAGGGCCAAGCAAAAGCCATCCTGTGAGGAGATGAGAGGTAGGTCAGAGGAAGAGCAAGTGAATGAGCATCAGGCTTCCACAGCTGTTTGGGGTGCAGCCAAAAAGACTCATTTCTTCTCTCCTGTAGCATTCAGAGCACTAAATTACAGGACAATATGAGGTCAGGAGAGGCAGATAAGACTTTTGGAGAACATTAAAGGAATTGGGTTCCTTCTGACTATGCTGTGAACTCCATCAGAAAGCCCACCTATGAACTTTCTGGGAGAGCCTCACCTGCAGATACCCCCAGCTAGCCTTTAGCTCCCCCAGGTTCAGGCATGCCACATCCACATGCCCTCATTCTACAGCCAACTCTCTGTGGATGCTCCTGAGTGTGGCAGCCAGAGCATACTTTGTTGGACAGCTATGGAGCACTTTCTGAAAGCAGGCCAGTGTCTGTGGACCAGAGAGAAACCAGAAACTTGAGATGTAACACCTCTTTAGAGAAGCAAAAGGGAGGTTATCAGCCTTGGACCTGGTGCATTGCAGAATCCAGAGATGATATACAAGCTTAAGAATTCTGCCACAAGTAGGAGCAAGAAATGTGAGCAGATGTATTCACTCAAGGTCTGAGAAAACCTCCAGGTCTCTAACAGGGCAGATGGAAAGCACTTCTCCCCTGAAGGCAGTAGTAAGTCTGAAGGAGGGGACTGCTGCTTCAGATGTGAAGCATCTAAAGCCCAAGGAACACAAAGAATCAAGGCAACATGATACTACCAAAACATCACAATAATCTTCCAGAAACCAACCCCAAAGACATGGAGATCTGTAATTTACCCAATAAAGAATTTAAAATTGTATATATTGTATTGTATAATATATATATAATATATATGTTGATCAGTCACTAAGTCTGACTCTTTGCGATGCTATGAAGTGCACCCTACCAGGCTTCTCAGTCCTTCACTATCTCCCTAAGTTTTCTCAGACTCATATCCATTGACTTAGTGATGCCATCCAACCATGTCATCCTCTATTGTCCCCTTCTTCTCCTGCCCTCAATCTTTCCCAGCATCAGGGTCTTTTCCAATGAGTCGGCTCTTCACATCAGGTAGCCAAAGTATTGGTGCTTCAGCTTCAACATTAGTCCTTCCAATGAATGTTCAGGGTTGATTTCCTTTAGGATTGACTGGTTTGATCTTGCAATCTAAGGAACTCTCAGGAGTCTTCTCCAGCACCACAGTTCAAAAGCATCAATTCTTCAGCTCTCAGCCTTTTTATGGTTCATCTCTCACATCTGTACATGACTGCTGGAAAACCCATAGTTTGACTATATGGACCATTGTAGCCTAAGTGATGTGTCTGCTTTTTAATACACTGTCTAGGTTTGTCATAGGTTTTCTTCCAAGGAGCAAGTGACTTTTAATTTCATACCTGCAGTCACCATCTGCAATGATTTTGGAGCCCAAGAAAATAAAGTCTGTCACTGTTTCCATTGTTTCCCCATCTATTTGCCATGAAGTCATAGGACCAGATGCTATGATCTTCATTTTTTGAATGTTGAGTTTTAAGCTAGCTTTTTCACTGGCTTTCACCCCCATCAAGAGGCTTTTTAGTTCCTCTTTGCTTTCTGCCATTTGGGTGGTGTTATCTGCATATCTGAGGTTATTGATGTTTCTCCCGCCAATCTTGATTCCAGCTTGTGATTCATCCAGCCAGGCATGTCACATGATGTACTCTGCATATAAGTTAAATAAACAGGATGGCAACATACAGTCTTGACATACTCTTTTCCCAATTTTGAACCAGTCTGTTGTTCTATGTCCTGTTCTGTTGCTTCTTGGCCTGCATACGGGTTTCTCAGGAGGCAGATAAGGTGGTCTGGTATTCCCACCTCTTTAAGAATTTTTCACAGTTTGTTCTGATCCACACAGTCAAAGGCTTTAGCATAATCAAGGAAGCAGAAGTAGATGTTTTTCTGGAATTCTCTTGCTTTTTCTATGATCCAGCAGATGTTGGTAATTTGATCACTGGTTCCTCTGCCTTTTCTAATCCAGCTTGTATATCTGGAAGTTCTCAATTCATGTACTGTTGAAGCCTAGCTTGAAGGATTAGAGCATTGCCTTGCTCAGTTTTTTTTTTACTCTCCTCTTTCACCTTCATCAAGAGGCTATTTAGTTCCTCTTCACTTTTAGCAATTGAAGTGATTATCATATGCATATCTGAGGTTGTTGATATTTCTACTGGCAGTCTTAATTCTAGCTTATGAGTCATCTAGCCCAGCATGTCACATGATGTACTCTGCATGTAAGTTAAACAAGCAGGGTGACAATATACAGCCTTGACGTACCCCTTTTTCAGTTTTACAATGTTCATACATATATATATATATATATATATATATATATATATACACAAACACACAATGGAATACTATTTAGCTAATCTATCAACACTGAGTTTATTTATTTAGAGTTCTTTAATTTCCTTCAGCAATGTTTTTTTAACATTTACTACAAGCTATTCCCCTTCACTGAATTTATTGCTATTTTATTATTTTGATGCTTTCACAAATAAAATTGTTCCCTTAATTAAGTTCTTGGATTATTCTGTGCTCTTATATAGAAATAAAATTAAGTTTTATTTTATATGTCCAGCAATACAGTTTTATGACATAGTCTTTTTAATCAGTTAATTGAAGAAGAGGTAGAAATGTATATTGTCATTTATATTTACCTATATAATTACCTTTAAAGTACTTTTTTATTTCTTCATGTGGATTCGAGTTACCTTCTGTTGTCATTTTGTTTCAGCCCGATGTATTCCCTTTAGTGTCCCACTCAGTCAGTCTCTCCCATGAGGAAGTTTTCATAAGCCTCTTATCATTCTCCATCAGAGGGCAGACAGACTGAAAACCACAATCACAGAAAACTAACCAATCTGATCACATGGACCACAGCCTTGTCTAACTCAATGAAACTATGAGCCATGCCATGTAGGGCCACCCAAGACGGACGGGTCATGGTGGAGAGGTCTGACAAAACGTGGTCCACTGGAGAAGGGAATGGCAAACCATTTAAGTATTCTTGCCTTGAGAACCCCATGAACAGTATGAAAGGCAAAAAGATAGGACACTGAAAGATGAACTCCCCAGGTCGGTAGGTGCCCAATATGCTACTGGAGATCAGTGGAGAAATAACTCCAGAAAGAATGAAGAGATAGAGCCAAAGCAAAAACAACATGCAGTTGTGGATGTGACTGGTGGTAGAAGTAAAGTTCAATGCTGTAAAGAGCAATATTGCATAGGAACCTGGAATGTTAGGTCCATGAATCAAGGCAAATTGGAAGTGGTCAAACAGGTGATGGCAAGAGTAAATGTCGACATTTTAGGAATCGGTGAGCTAAAATGGACTGGAATGGGTGAATTTAATTCAGATGACCATTATATCTACTAAGGAAAGAATCCCTTAGAAGAAATGGAGTAGCCATCATAGTCCACAAAAGAGTCTGAAATGCAGTACTTGGATGTATCTCAAAAACTACAGAATGATCTCTGTTTGTTTCCAAGGCAGACCATTCAATATCATAGTAATCCAACCAGCTTCTATGCCCCAACCAGTAATGCTGAAGAAGCTGAATGGTTTTGTGATGACATAAAGACATTCTAGAACTAACACCCAAAAAAGATGTCCTTTTCATTATAAGGGACTTCCTACTTTTGTAGGAAACACCTGGAGTAACAGGCAGATTTGGCCTTGGAGTACAGATGAAGCAGGGCAAAGGCTAATAGAGTTTTGCCAAGAGAACCCACTGGTCAGAGCAAACGTCCTCTCCCACCAACACAAAAAAAGATTCTACACGTGGACATCACCAGATGGTCAACACTGAAATCAGATTGATTATATTCTTTGCAGCCAAAGACGGAGAAGTCAGCAAAAAAAGAATGGGAGCTGACTGTGGCTCAGATAATGAACTTCTTATTGCCAAATTCAGACTTAAAGAAAGTAGGGAAAACCACTAGCCCATTCAGGTATGACCTAAATCAAATCCCTTATGACTATACAGTGAAAGTGAAAAATAGATTCAAGGGACTAGATCTGATCTACAGAGTGCCTAAAGAACTATGCACGGAGGTTCGTGACATTGTACAGGAGGCAGGGATCAAGACCATCCCCAAGGTAAAAAAAAAAAAAAAGGCAAAATGGTTGCCTGAGGAGGCCTTACAAGCAGCTAAGCAAAGAAGAGAAGCAAAAGGCAAAGGAGAAAAGGAAAGATATACCCATTTGAATGCAGAGTTCTGAAAAATAGCAAGGAGAGATAAGAAAGCCTTCCTCAGTGATCAGTGCAAAGAAACAGAGGAAAACAATCGAATGGGGAAGACTAGAGATCTCTTCAACAAAATTAGAGATACCAAGGGAACGTTTCATGCAAAGATGGGCTCAATAAGGGACAGAAATGGTATGGACCTAACAGAAACAGAAGATGTTAAGAAAGGTAGCAAGAATACATAGAAGAACTATACAAAAAAGATGTTCATAACCCAGATGACCACTATCACTCACCTAGAGCCAGACATCCTGGAATGCGAAGTCACGAGGGCCTTAGGAAGAATCACTCCAAACAAAACTAGTAGAAGTGATGGAATTCCAGTTGAGCTATTCAAATCCTAAAAGATGATGCTGTGAAAGTGCTGCACTCAGTATGCCAGTAAATTTGGAAAACTCAGCAGTGGCCACAGAACTGGAAAAGGTCAGTTTTCATTCCAGTCACAAAGAAAGGCAATGAAAATAGTCCTCAGACTACCACACAATTGCACTCATCTCACATGGTAGTAAAGTAATGCTCAAAATTCTCCAAGCCAGGCTTCAACAGTACATGAACCGTGAACTTTGAGATGTTCAAGCTGGATTTAGAAAAGGCAGAGGAGCCAGAGATCAAATTGCCAACATCTGTTGGATCATTGAAAAAGCAAGAGAGTTCCAGAAAAACATCTACTTCTCTTTATTGGCTATGCAATGGCCTTTGACTGTGTGGATCACAAGAAACTGTGGAAAATTCTGAAAGAGATGAGAATACCAGACCACCTAACCTGCCTCTTGAAAAACCTGTATGCATGTCAGGAAGCAACAGTTAGAACCGGACGTGGAACAACAGACTGGTTCCAAATAGGAAAAGGAGTACATCAAGGCTGTATATTGTCACCCTGCTTATTTAACCTATATGCAGAGTACATCATGAGAAACGCTGGGCTGGATTAAGCACAGGCTGGAATCAAGATTCCTGGGTGAAATATCAGTAACCTCAGATATACAGATGACACCACCCTTATAGCAGAAAACTAAGAAGAATAAAGAGCCTCTTAATGAATGAGGAGAGTGAAGAAGTTGTCTTAAAGCTCAACATTCAGAAAACTAAGATCATGGCATCTGGTCCCATCACTTCATGGCAAATAAATGGGGAAACAATGGAAACAGTGACAGACTTTATTTTTTTTGAGCTCCAAAATCACTGCAGATGGTGACTGCAGCCATGAAATTAAATGACACTTGCTCCTTGGATGAAAAGTTTTGACAAACCTAGACAGTGTATTAAAAATTGGATACATTACTTTACCAACAAAGGTCTGTCTAGTCAAAGCTATGGTTTTTCCATTATGGATGTGAGAGTTGGACTATAAAGAAAGCTGAGTGCAGAAGAATTGATGCTTTTGAACTGTCGTGCTGGAGAAGACTCTTGAGAGCCCCTTGGACTGAAAGGAGATCCAACCAGTCTGTCCTAAAGGAAATCAGTCCTATATATTCATTGGAAGGACTGATGCTGAAGCTGAAATTCCAATACTTCAGCCTCCTGATGGGAAGAACTGACTCATTGGAAAAGACCCTGATGCTGGGAAAGTTTGAAGGCAGGAGGAGAAGGGGACGACAGAGGATGAGATGGTTGGATGGCATCACTGACTCAACAGACATGAGTTTGAGTAAACTCCGTGAGTTGATGATGGACAGGGAGGCCTGACCTGCTACAGTCCATGGGGTCCCAAATTGTCGGACACGACCGAGTGACTGAACGGAATTGAACTGATTCCTTTTAGTATTTCTTTTAAGACATGGCTGATAGTATAAAAACAAAATCTCTTGCGTTGATTTGTTTGTTTTAATCTGGGAATAGTTTGTTTCATCTTTATATTTGAATGGTAGTTTTTGTAGGTATAAAATTCATGATTGTGAATTCTTGCTTTCAGAACTTTGAAAATATAATTCCACTACTTGTGTGGTCTAATCCTCATATTCCTCCAACCCTAAGCATCAACTTATCTAATTCCTGTCTCTATTACAATTGAGGCTTTTTGTGACTTGCTTCTTTCATTTAGCTCTGATCTCCAAACTAATCTTCTAAATATATATCTTTATTATTCTAATTGAGTTAATGTTCTCAAAAAATTAATTTTCATTATATAAACTTCTTTATTTCTATTGACAACTTACTGTGTGAGTATTAAAAATAAAAATGGTTATGAATATGATCCATCTCACAGCTAACATATTTTCTAAATATTTCTAGATGCATCTTTTGAGGAAATTTCATCTTACATGACTGAACTTCCAAAAGTACTTCATGGGACATCTAAGACTGGGCCAGGTGTTTATAAAGCCGTCAATTTTCCTTCACTGAATAAAGAACATTCAGGTAATTCATAATATTTTTCTTGTACAATGTGATGTTTTTAATGAATAAAGGTTTGATTATATGGAAATTACCAGATTGTACTAGCCTTAGTCATATAACCAGTTTAACAAAAATAAGTGAAAATAAATGCTAAAGTAAGGTCATCTGACATATATGCATTCTTGGCAGGTAAGTGGTGTCTCTGGCATGGCTCCCTTGCCCACCACTACTAAATTGGAACTCCATTATTTTTTTCAACATTCCCCTCTTGCACACTATTATAGATCCTGCAGATGACTGAGATAAATGCACCTCATGATCCTCTTCCTTATGTTTAAACATTCCTCTTTTTATCAGTCCCAAGCAGGGTCAGTGGCTTCCCTGGTGGCTCAGGTGGTAAAGCATCTGCCTGCAATGTGGGAGACTCAGCTTTGATCCCTGGGTCTCAAGGAAAGATCCCCTGGAGAAGGAAATGGCAACCCACTCCAGTACCTCTTGCCTGGAAAATCCCATGGACGGAGAAGCCTGGTAGGCTACAGTCCATGGGGTCACCAAGAGTCGGACATGACTGAGCAACTTCACTTTGTTTCACTAAGCAGGGGCAATAGAAAGAGTCAAAGTGAGGGTAAGTGTGAAGGATGATAAATAATATGTTCATTTTTCTTCCTCCATTACCATCTTCCAACTGTCTAATCCATTCATGTCTAAGATCTAATTTACAGACCCTATTTCTTATCCATTACTTCAGTGGTATTTATAATCATTCAAGATATATATTGTAGAAACTAAGCACATTAATGCAATTTTTTTCTACTAACTTTGAGAGTAGCATCTAAATGTGCCACATTCTGCTTTTTATTTTTCTCCAAGTGACCATTTTGAAACTATTTTCATTATTACATAGTTTTGTTTTTAAACAGTGCTCAAAATATATATCTTTGAAATAGTGTTTTTTTAGTATCTCTCCTTCCATTGTGGGCTTCCTCATAGCTCAGTTGGTAAAGAATCTGCCTGCAATGCAGGAGACCCTGGCTTGAATCCTGGGTCAGGAAATCCCCTGGAGAAGGGATAGGCTACCCATTCCAGTATTCTTGGGCTTCCCTTGTGGTTCAGCTGGTAAAGAATCTGCCTGCAATGCAGGAAACCTGGGTTGGTTCCCTGGGTTGGGAAGATCCCCTGGAGAAGGGAAAGTACCCACTCCGGTATTCTGGTCTGGAGAATTCCATGGACTGTACACTCCATGGGGTCACAAAGAGTTGGACGCTACTGAGCAACTTTAACTTTCCTTCTGTCCTAGCACTAGATTTTTCACTATAGGAATACAAACTTCTTTTTTAGAAAATGAAGATATGCTGTTTCATAGAGAAAAACTTTACTTGAGAATTTATTTATTTAATTGCTTAAATTTTTTTACTGACCTACTATTAAAAAAAAAAACCTCTAACATTTTTACAGTTTTTTATTATTTTTTTCTTGATTCACACTCTTACTGTTTATGTTTGTTGTTGTTGTTATTCAGTCGCTAAGTCATGTCTGACACTGCAACCTCGTGGATTGCAGCACACTAGGCTTCCCTGTCCTTTACTATCTCCCAGAGCTTGCTCAAATTCATATCCATTAAGTTGGTGATGCTATCTAACTATCTCATCCTCTGCTGCCCTCTTCTTTTGCCTTCAATCTTTCCCAGCATCAGGATCTTTGCCAATGAGTCAACTCATCACATCAGGTAGCCAAAGTATTGGAGCTTCACCATCAGTCCTTCCAAGAATATTCAGGGTTTATTTCCTTTAGGATTGACTGGTTTGATCTCCTTGCAATCCAAGGAACTCTCAAGAGTCTTCTCCAATACCACAGTTCAAAAGCATCATTTCTTTGGCACTCAACTTTCTTTATGGTCCAACTCTCACATCCATACATGACTACTAGAAAAACCATAGCTTTAACTTTATGGACCTTTGTCAACAAAGTCATATCTCTCTGCTTTTTAATATGCTGTCTAGATTTGTCATAGCGTTCCTTCCAGGGAACAAGCATCTTTTAATTTCGTGGCTGCAGTCACTCTCTGCAGTGATTTTGGAGCCCAAGAAAATAAAATCTGTCACTGCTTCCACTTTTTCCCCTTCTGTTTGCCATGAAATGATAGGACTGGATGCCATGACCTTAGTTTTTTGAATGTTGTATTTTGAGCCAGTTTTTTTTTTTTTTACTCTCCTCTTTCACCTTCATCAAGAGACTATTTAGTTCCTCTTCACTTTTAGCCATTGAAGTGATTATCATATGCATATCTGAGGTTGTTGATATTTCTACTGAGGTTGTTGATATTTCTACTGGCAGTCTTGATTCTAGCTTATGAGTCATCTAGCCCAGCATTTCACATGGTGTACTCTGCATATAAGTTAAATAAGCAGAGTGACAATATACAGCCTTGACATACTCCTTTCCCAATTTGGAACCAACTCATTGTTCCATGTAAGGTTCTAACTGTTGCTTCTTTACCCACATATAGGTTTCTCAGGAGACAGGTAAGGTGGTCTGGTATTCCCATCTCTCTAAGAATTTTCCACAGTTTGTTGTGATCCACACAGTCAAGGTCTTTGGCACAGTCAAGGAAGCAGAAGTGGATGTTTTTCTATAATTCCTTTGCTTTCTGTATGATTCAACGAATGTTGTCAATTTGATCTCTGATTCCTCTGCCTCTTCTAAACCCGGCTTGTACATCTGGAAGTTCTCAGTTCACATACTGCTGAAGCCTAGCTTGAAGGATTTTGAATGTAACCTTACTAGGATGCAAAATGAGCACAGTTTATGCTTGCATGCTAAGTTGCTTCAGTTGTGCCTGACTCTATGTGACCCTATGGAATGTAGCCCACCAGACTCATCTGTCCTTGGGATTCTCCAGGCAAGAATGCTGGAGTGGGTTGCTGTGCCCTTCTCCAAGAGATCTTTCTGACCCAGGGGTTGAACTTTCATCTCTTATGTCTCCTGCATTGGGAGGTGGTCAAATACCCACCAAGGAAAAATTAGGCAATATTTGTGTTAGTAAAGCTGCTTTATCTAAAATATTGAAAAAAAATATACAGAAGCTGTACTTTAGAAGTAAATTAGTAAGATTTATTTTAATTTTTTTGAAGTTTAAATGAGGTTATTTCTAGGTTATAACACCATCCTCATTTTTTTAGGGCATCAAAAAAAATCAACCTTACAAAAAAAGAAAATTGAACATGAAGAGACTCTGCCCACTGTGGTTGCTACAACTAGAAAACCTATCTATAAAGGTAAAAGTAATGGTATGTTACTTAAGTAGGCCTCTGTTAAATGGGGACTTTGGTTGTTTTCAAACACTGTTTATAACAGTGTGGCAACAAACATCATTGGACATAATAGATATTTCATAACCCTGTCTTGCCTCCATCAGCTCAGAGTTAAATCTTTCACCTAAAAGGAATTGTCACTATTTCTTTCCTGATGCTGATTTCTTTTGGTCCTTTCCTTTGCAGCTCAGACATTGACTTCTCATTTAAAACTGACCGATTTTTTGAAGAACCATAGATATATTAAGTATATGCATTTTATGTATTCCAAAAAACAACATTCTAGTGAATTTAAACTTTTTGATTCCTGTATAAATGCTTCTCAAAGTGTGGTCCCTGGACTAGCAACCTGGGCATTAACTAGGAACTTACTTAGAAATGCAAATCCTTGGACCTCACTCTGGACCTACTGAAATAAAAGCTGTGAGGTTCAAGTCCCTTAATTTGTTTAACAAGTTCTCTGGGTGTTTTGATGCAGGGTAAAATTGGAGAACCATTTCTATAGAAACTTAGGTAGATTTATGTACTCCTTTTCCATTTCCATTGTTAATTTCACATACAGTATTCTATTTTCCATGATGTCACATATAAATAAAAAGTATATCAAGTACAATGAAATTAAATAGAACTATTTTTTTAATCACACAACAATTTTCCTTTAAAGTGCCATATACTACTGCCTGAAAATCTCCACCCCACCCATACTTTTGAAAATAAATTAACTCTGGGCAAAATAAATAATGTGAGCAAACTCATGGAGACAGCAATGAAATTGCAGGAGTGGAAGCCTTATGAAAATAACATTGTCTTGAGTGAATGGTGTTTATTGAACAATACTGAGAAAGACCCTGAATTAACAGGGTAGGCCCAGATCATGGAGGACCTTGATCGGCAGCAGGTGAGTTTTAGTGAATTTTCTTTTTTCTAATTTTGGAAAAGTTACAGTTTTCCTTTACATATCAAATGATGAAAACATTCCTCTAATTTGAAATAGTCATGTTTGAACACTGCACAACAAACTTCAAAAAAGAGGAAGTAAAAGTAAATGCCTCATGCCTCAGCTTGTAAAGAATCCACCTGCAATGCAGGAAACCTGGGTTTGATTACTGGATTGGGAAGATCCCCTGGAGAAGGGAAAAGCTACCCACTCCAGTGTCCTGGCCTGGAGAATTCCATGGACTATATAGTCCATGGGGTCACAAAGAGTCGGACATGACTGAGCGACTTTGACTTTCATGGTAATAACCTAATTGATATGTGTTGTAGTATATTCTGTGGAGTTTGTAATGGCACAAAATACAAGTGATAGAATTTTAAAAACGTGCTTCTTACCAACAAAAGTTAATAACATTGTTAATAGCAATCTTACCATAATCGTAATATTATACATATTGCATATAATATTACAAGTAATAATCAATGTTCTTAGCAACTTAAATAATAATTAAGATAGTATGTTTAACCACTTTTTTACTGTACCCTGGAAAGCATAAATATTATTGGATGAAATAGCCTTAAATCCAATCTGGATTATTACTGACATAGGTATTTAAACTCCTATATAATTCTTTTGTACCTTAAATGTTACTGTATTTCTCCAGCAAGAATTTGAACAATGAGTAGTATTGACCTAAGTATTTTGGAGTTCTGTTTTGTATCAGTATTTAATAAGGAAAATTGGATTTCTACAAAAACAATATAAAGTAGAATAAAATTAATGAAATAGTGGCTATCTTCTATAACTCCTCACTATAAAGATATTATTTATACTTTTTGCTGTAGTAGAACTGTACAACTTATATGGCAAGAAGAAATCATGAACTGAGCATAGAATATCAATCAAGAGAAGATAAATGGAGTAATTCTTCACTAATTACTGATTATTCTCTGAAACTGAGAAAGATCCAAGAGGTAACATAGAAATTATGTGTATTAATAATTTTTGTGAAGGTTTTGGAGAGAATACATGCAGAAATGAATAGGAGAATTGTTGCAAGCTGCCAAAAATTGGGGTGTGAGCAATGCAAAATTATTTTTCCAACATAAGTTCAGCATAGCATCCTGCCCCCATGAGTGGTGATTGCTGGACCCAGTCTAGCCTCTCAGTTTGCTTCTGTGGACTATCCAGATAACAGTGAATATAATTTATTCATTAATTATGTGATCATTTGATTAGATGAGCTGATATATGTGCTAAATCAGTGCTTTTCAAGCTTGTCTACAAAATAGGCTTCACCTAAGGTGCTTTTAAAAGCTACTAATTCTCTGCCTCAGGCACAGACTATTTAAACCAGATTCTCCATAGGTGATTATACTGTGCAGCCAGAGCTGAGAACCGTGATGCTTACTATTTGATGATAAAAGGGAAATCAAAGAATACCTCAGTCCATACACAAATGGTAGTGGCTGTTTTGTTTTTAATCTGGATCTTGTAGCTACTGGCAAAGGGGTGCCCAATGAATAGATTCAGTCTGTATCGGATCCATGTAAATTTTCCTTCTCCCAAACCTTGTTGTTCATGGCTGTTGTTCATGGTGATTATAACTTGACCTCCACAGCACTCCCCAACAGAATTTCCTGTGATAATGAAAGTGTTCTATGTCTGTGCTCTCCAGTATGTGAGCTATGAGCCATATGCAGCTGTTGAGCTCTTGAAATGTGGTTAGTATATCTGAGAATCTAGACTTTTAATTTTATTTACTTTTTTTTTTCAGGGATAAACAATTTTTTTCATTTTATTTGAAATAATATACAAGAATATAGTGTGCAAAATTTAGGGGCAACATCATGAAGAAGTGTAATGAACTGAAATCAATTTTATAGCTGTGATTCCTAACCAGAAACACCACTTGGTAAGTAACATGAAAAGCCATGATTGTAGCTCAGAGCAAAAGCAGCTCTATTGCCAATGTGTTTGCCCTCATTGTAGACAGTTGGAGGAAAGTAAAGTGCAAGTGTTGCACTGCGTAAGTGCAAAGTCCGCCCCCACCATAGATACAATGACAAATAACAATATTAAGATACGTGGCTGAGGAGATATAGGACACAAAATTAAAAATACAATGGTGTCAACTGTTAATAGCACCGTTACAGTGACTATATCCCAATGCTATTAACTAACTTTACCTTGGCCTGGGCTAGGTCTCCACTGAAGTCAAGGGTGGGTGTGTCCAACTCAGCATGCTCCAGGAGCCGAGGCAGGTGGTTCTTAGGTTGGCATCGACACCATCCACCGGCCCTGTGTCCTGGCAGCCTCTTGGCACCGGCCAGACTAGGAGCCCCCATGTTTGGCACAGATGCTGAGCCATAAGAACTGTGGCTTGCCAGGGTCGTCGCAGCTCTCTCCCAGTTCTTTGTATGCTAAAGCTGTCAAAACCCACGGCTCAGGGACTGTGAGTGCCACTTCTCCTAACAAGTGCAAAAGACCAATGAATGCCTTCATGCTGTTTGCCAAAAAATAGAGTTGAATATACTCAGATGTATCCAGGGAAAGATAACAGAGCCATAAGTGTGATCCTTGGTGACAGGTGGAAGAAAATGAAGAATGAAGAGAGGAGGATGTATACATTAGAAGCAAAGGCTTTGGCTGAAGAACAAAAACGTTTAAATCCTGACTGTTGGAAAAGGAAAAGAACCAATTCAGGCTCACAACAACATTAAACAGGATGCTTATGTTCTTAAGTCTGTATTTGCTTAAACATTGACTGTTGATGGAAAGATTTAAGAAGATGAAGATCTCACTATTTGTCCTGAATCTGTGTGACTATAAGATACCGATAGCATTGAGCCTTGAAATGATTTATTTACTTTTAATTAGTTTAAATCTAAATAGCCATATGTGGTTTGTGGCTTCTATATTGGACAGCTTAACTCATGAATGATCCAACAACCAATCAGGACTTGGAAAGGCAGTGAGCTCTCCATAAGGTGACATATAAGAAACCTTTATGCTGATTAATGACAGGTACAACTAAACATATCTCCTGGGAGAAGTAGGAGCAGGAAGAGTATTTCAGCAGAGCTATTGGATAAGATGTGATGCTTCTTAGAATGGCAGGATGATATTGAGCAGCAATGTCAGTTTCAACTACAGACTCTGACTAGCTCAAATTAGGCCAGGATTAGTGGGCAAAAGCAAAGGATCTACAGCTGTTGGAAGGCTTTGGTTGCCTTCAAAATTAAGGCAAGTCTCATCCCTTCTTAGCAGAGAAGGCAATGGCAACCCACTCCAGTACTCTTGCCTGGAAAATCCCATGGATGGAGGAGACTGGTAGGCTGCGGTCCATGGGGTCGCTAAGAGTTGGACATGACTGAGCTACTTAACTTTCACTTTTCACTTTCACGCATTGGAGAAGGAAATGGCAACCCACTCCAGTGTTCTTGCCTGGAGAATCCCAGGGATGGGGGAGCCTGGTAGGCTGCCGTCCATGGGGTCGCAGAGAGTCGGACACGACTGAAGTGACTTAGCAGCAGCAGCAGCAGCAGCATCCCTTCTTAGAGTCAGATAACGAGTATTCAGGGTGCCCTTATGAGAATGAATATCTTAACAACCTCTAGAAATCCAATAATTCCTTTGATTTTTATTGTGATTCGCTCAAAACTTAAAAACTTACTAGAGATTATATTAATGCTATAAGTAAGCTGAAAAAGACTCAAGAGAGTATTTCTCTGGTCTTTTGAATACATTTTTTGCTATGGTCAGTCTAAAAATGATGCTTCTAAAGACAGATCTGGACTGCCTAAACCAAAGGTTGATGTGAGGCCTGTTTTCCTATGTATATTAGAATATCAACTTTGTAAACATGCTCTGCCCATAAGGTAGTAGAAGAGTAATTTTTTGTTCATAAAAATGCTATTGAAAAAAAAAATGCTGTTGAAGCTTATTCAGTTGGTAAGAGTATCTCCAGCATTTCATTTTCTGTTTGTCATAATCTCTAAGTCAAATTGTTAGTGTCCTAAACATTTAGTTACAAAATGTATCCTAGAGCTAGCTGGTCCAGGAGATTAGAGATCAACAAGAGCACATAGTAATCTAAATGTAACCACTTGATAACTTAGTATTTAATGAAAGGCAAAAATCTTTTTTTTCTTTTCAAGAAAAACATGAGATTACTTTACTTTTGGGGGGTATGGTTTGAGGAATATATTTCCCCCTCTGTATATTGGTGGCTAACTTTTTGCACAGGGCAATGATTTCAGGTACAGAAAGAGTATATTCACTTGAAGTTTCCTAGACACTAGTTGATTACACAATTAGATTCCCGAGGCAAGGAAATCATGTGATTTTGTTTTCTGATTTAGAAGAAAGTTCTCAATATATTTTGTTCTTCTGTAGGTCAATGAACACCACAGTGGCAAATAAAATAGACTTTTAAAATAGGGTGTGGACATTCAATTCAATCAGTTCATTCACTTAGTTGTGTCTGACTTTTTGAAACCCCATGGACTGCAACATGCCAGGCCTCCCTGTCCATCACCAACTCCCAGAGTTTCCTCAAACTCATGTCTGTTGAGTCAGTGATGCCATCCAACCATCTCATCCTCTGTCATCCCCTTCTCCTCCCGCCTTCAATCTTTCCCAGCATCAGAGTCTTTTCCAATGAGTCAACTCTTTGCATCTGGTGGCCAAAGTATTGGAGTTTCAGCTTCAACATCAGTCCTTCCAATGAATATTCAGGACTGATTTCCTTTAGGATGGACTGGTTGGATCTCCTTGCAAGGGACTCTCAAGAGTCTTCTCCAACACCACAGTTCAAAAGCATCAATTCTTCAATGCTCAGCTTTCTTTATAATCCCACACTCACATCCATACATGATCACTGGAAAAACCATAGCCTTGACTAGACAGACCTTTGTTGCAAAAGTGATGTCTCTGATTTTTAATATGCTGTCTAGGTTGGTCATAACTTTCCTTCCAAGGAGTAAGCGCCTTTTAATTTCATGGGTGCAGTCACCATCTGCAGCGATTTTGGAGGGGAAAAAAAAAAGTCAGCCACTGTTTCCCCATCTATTTCCCATGAAGTGATGGGACCAGATGCCATGATCTTAGTTTTCTGAATGTTCGAGTTTTAAGACAACTTTTTCACTCTCCTCTTTCACTTTCATCAAGAGACTCTTTAGTTCTTCTTCACTTTCTTCCATAAGGGTGGTGTCATCTGCCTTTCTGTGGTTATTTGTATTTCTCCCAGCAATCTTGATTCCAGCCTGTGCTTCATCCAGCCCAGCATTTCTCATGATGTACTCTGCATATAAGTTAAATAAGCAGGGTGACAATATACAGCCTTGATGTACTCCTTTTCCTATTGGAACCAGTCTGTTGTTCCATGTCCAATTCTAACTGTTGCTTCTTGACCTCCATACAGATTTCTCATCTGATATTCCCATCTCTTTAAGAATTTTCCAGTTTGTTGTGATCCACACAGTCAAAGGCTTTGGCGTAGTCAATAAAGCAGAAGTAGATTTTTTTTCTGAAACTCTCTTGCTTTTATGATGATCCAACAGATGTTGGCAATTTGATCTTCTAACAACACAAGAAAAGGCTCTACACATGGACATCACCAGATGGTCAATACCAAAATCATATTGATTATATTCTTTGCAGCAAAAGATGGAGAAGCTCTATACAGTCAGCAAAAACAAGACCGAGAGCTGA
This sequence comes from Odocoileus virginianus, assembly GCF_023699985.2. Classification (NCBI taxonomy): domain Eukaryota; kingdom Metazoa; phylum Chordata; class Mammalia; order Artiodactyla; family Cervidae; genus Odocoileus; species Odocoileus virginianus. The sequence goes on along the minus strand of NC_069682.1, from coordinate 17,868,190 downwards.
CTGTGGCTCAGATCATGAACTCCTTATTGCCAAATTCAGACTTAAATTAAAGAAAGTAGGGAAAACCACTAGATCATTCATGTACGACCTAAATCAAATGCCTTACGACTATACAGTGGAAGTGACAAATAGATTCAAGGGATTAGATCTGATCGACACAGTGCCTGAAGAACTGTGCATGGAGGTTTGAGATATTGTACAGGAGGCAGGGATCAAGACTGTCCCCAATAAAAAGAAAGGCAAATGGTTGTCTGAGGAGGTCTTATAAACAGCTATGAAAAGGATAGAAGCAAAAGGCAAAGGAGAAAAGGAAAGATATACCCATTTGAATGCAGAGTTCCAAAGAATAGCAAGGAGAGGTAAGAAAGCCTTCCTCAGTGATCAGTGCAAAGAAACAGAGGAAAACAATAGAATGGGAAAGACTAGAGATCTCTTCAACAAAATTAGAGATAACAAAGGAACATTTCATGCAAAGATGGGCAAAATAAAGGACAGAAATGGTATGGACCTAACAGAAGCAGAAGATATTAAGAAGAGGTAGCAAGAATACACAGAAGAGCTCTACAAAAAAGATCTTCACAACCCAGATAACCACGATGTTGTGATCACTCACCTAGAGCCGGACATCCTGGAATATGAAGTCAAGAGGGCCTTAGGAAGCATCACTATGAACAAATCTAGTGGAGGTGATGGAATTCCAGTAGAGCTATTTCAAATCCTAAAAGGTGATGCTGTGAAAGTGCTGCACTCAACATGCCAGTAAATTTGGAAAACTTAGCAGTGGCCACAGGACTGGAAAAGGTCGGTTTTCATTCCAGTCCCAAAGAAAGGCAATGCCAAAGAGTGCTCAGACTACCGCACAATTGCACTTATCTCACATGGTAGTAAAGTAATGCTCAAAATTCTCCAAGCCAGGCTTCAACAGTACATGAACCGTGAACTTCCAGATGTTCAAGCTGGATTTAGAAAAGGCAGAGGAACCAGAGATCAAACTCCCAACATCTGAAGGATCATTGAAAAAGAAAAAGGAATAGGGTGTGGTGGTAACTAATTTATAGGATTTGTATTTTCAACAAAAATGGCTGAATCACTGGGCCAGTGAATAAGGGTATTGATAGCTTCTTGAGTGAAATCCTGGTGCATGCAACTGCCCAACACTTTGAAGTCTATCATTGCTTAACTGAATGGCAGAAACCCACAACCAAGAGTTTCACTGAGAAATAGACTGCTCTCTCTGAACCCGCAGACTGGGAAGAGAAAAAGCATTGTGACTGTTCTCTCTCCCATATCTTTCCTACCCTCCTATCACTTTCCTGACAGCCAGTCAGGTGACTGAGTAGCAGATGGAAAGCTACGGGCTATGTGCCCACAATCAACATGTTCAGTTCTGCAAAGCACAAGCATAATTCATATCTTAGGAGGACAGAAGTACAAGACCTTTCAGTTTGGACATGGGTCAGAGTGGTAGAACTATGTATGAATGACTCTTGTGTTCATATGGTCTCATAGGTTAAGTCTATCAGTTCAAAGCATGTATTCATCAAGGATCAAGGTCAGAAGCTCATTTAAATTGTTCAAGATTGTAGAGCACATTAGAAGCAAAGAGAGGGAAACCCATAAAACTGGACTGTATATAAAGTCCATGATTTTAATCTCTAGTATATATCCCATTTAGGAGAACGAAATGGCAACACACTCCAGTATACTTGCCCGGAAAATTCCATGGACAGAGTAGCCTGGTGGGCTACGATCCACGGGCCCACAGAGAGTCAGACATAAATGAGTGACTGAGCACATATATCCCATTACAAGGTCATAGTCCATAATACCCAGCTTTACAATGTTGTTTAAAAGAATTATTCTGACATTTGTTTAAAATGGTAATGAAAACTATTTGAAACTATTGTGATAACAGAGGAAGGCTGAACTCAACTCCAAATATAGCAGAAACAGCTGGGATTTATGGCCAATGAGCAGAGTGAGTGAGTGAGCAGATGTGACATTACTAAGAGGCAGCATCAAGTGTGGGGGATTCCTGCTAAACAAGCCTAACAGTCTTCTTGCCAAAGGCAGACCAAGGACAGGGCCAAGCATGAAGCCTAGTTGAAAAGAAGTCTTAGAGGAACCAAACTAAATTTTGCTTAAGAAGGAAGTTTTTGTCAATGTTCAGCTAAAATAAACTTTCTAGCATTGAGACAAAGATAATTGATTTTGAAAACCAAAAGCTCCAGATAATATTTTGAAAAATGCTATGCAATTAGTGTAAAATTTACTCTAGTGATGAGAAATATACAAAACTGAAAGAAATGCTTATGTATATATTAGAGGTTCAATTAAATGAAAAATATAGTAACTTGGTTTATTTTCAGAACTCTTCTTTACCATCTGGAACACATTTGAAACTCTTTGAGATCATAGCCACTGTTGCTGATGTTAAGAAAGGAGCTGTTTGTCGAAATTCTACCTTGCTTCAATTCATTCATGTCCCTGTAATGCCTTCTGGTGTGGTATAAAAGCAATTAAATTAAATCTTTCCTCCGAATGCTTTGATAAGGTCTTAATTATTTGTGTCAACTATTTGCAAATCTTTTCTTTATGATACTATGTAGAAAAAAGTCACCTCCATACCTTTGTTACACTTCCAGATAGAGGAAATAAATTTAGAAAAAAGTCTTGTAGTTTTTTTATATTAAACTGAAAATTCATTGAAGATATCAGAGCAAAGTCTTTATATAATATTTATTAAACCTAGTAAGACTACAAATCATACTGTTAGCTTTTTAACTGAACTAAAAAAGATATTATTTGTAAATTCAAAGAATTTATTCTGTGTAGGAATGTTATTAATATCATTTAATTGGTATTAATTTTTAAAGGAACATTGAAAAGAATAAGAAGAAAAAACCTTGTAAGTATTGATTGAGTTAGTAGTCCAATATCTTTATTGTTGCCTTGCTCTCTCTTTTGGCCCTGAGATGGATGAATTTTCAGGACTGTTTATTATCTAATCAAGTGTCTGTTTTTATGTGAAGGTTTCTTTTATTTATTTTTTGAATATTTTTATCAGCTTCTAATATTTCTAAATATTATTAATAAAATTTTGGTTCCTTATCTTTCAATTTCATTTCAAAACAGAAATCCATGGCTAATTCATTTCAATGTATGACAAAAACCACAAAAATAAATAAATAAATAAATAAAGTCTGAAAAAAAAAAAAAACTAAATGAAATAATACTCATATATTTAGATTTTCTTCCAAAATCTAGAATTAGAATACCATTTCAAAATATGCATATATTGATAGGCTACTGATTTAGTGAAAAAATGTGAATAGGTATTTAAAATTTTGCATTTAAGAATTTAATCTTTAACCTATAGGAGCTCAGTATATAGTCATTGTGGACCCAAGATAGAGGCAAAGTATTTTCATTGTCACATTCTTGTGTCTCTCAGTGATACACAGATTTACATATTTTATACACAGATATATATTTATATATATAAATATTAAGTCTTTATATAAACATTTATGTATATTGACACATACACACTCCATCAACACTAATTTGTTGATATCAAATATCACTAATTTGATAAATGTGAAACCTGAATGTGAGATGTAGGGGGAGGATAACATTTTATGCTACTTCATCCGCCTTCATTTTGTAGAATATATCTCTTTAAACAACCCTAGATTTTAGAGCATGACTTGTAACAAATCATAAAAACATATAATTGTTCTCCATGTAGAATTACTTTCACAACTTAATATTTGAAAGATGATCATTTGGCCTCTACTTAAGTATATCTAGTTACAGTGGCCTCACTGTCTTAATTCTAAGAAGTCTATCAGTGTCAGAAATAGTTATTAACATTGATGGAGAGTGAAAGCCAAGTTTCTCACTGTTGGAGAAAGAAGTTTTAGATAAGCAAGATGGAAAATCTAGCATAAACCCCAGGATAATGGGTATGTTAAGAAATCATACTATTTTTGCAACATGTATGTATGTAAAATCACTTTTTCAGTAATCACCCAGAGAGTATTTGTATGAACAGTAAATTCTGTATTTAAGAATTTGGACAGAAAAACAGGCTATGTTGTTTTCCATTTACTTATTCCTTCAATTAAAACTTTAGTATTTATTATGTCCAGGCACAGTGTTGTTAGGTTTACAAGGGTAAACTAATTGTCATTTCATCAACTCAAAATCTAGTGAGGGAGGCAAATGTTAACTGACTATGTGTATAGAAAGGTAAATTACATATAGAATTTATGAATACATAAGTTTGTATAGTATACATATCTATGTATAACACTTTAAAATCTGATTTAAAATATTTAATCATTGTTGATTTACAATGGTTAGTTTCTGGTGTATAGCAAAGTGATTCAGTTATATGTAGGTGTGTGTGTATATATGCTTGTCCTTATTCTTTCCCATTTTAGTTTAAGATACTGAATATAGTTCCCTGTGCTATACAGTAGAGCATTATTATTTATCTATTTTATATATAGTAGTTTGTATCTGATCCAAAACTCTTAATTTATCACTCCCCACAAGCCCATCCCAAACTTTCCCCTTTGATAACTATAAGCTTGTTCAGACCAATAGAACCCCAGAAGAAAGGAAAAGGGGGATTAAAAATGTGTTTGAGTAAAATGAAACCCTGTTACATGTTTTTAAGGAAAACATGCACACAGATACATGTGTGGGTGTGTTCCTCCTCTTCCACTGTGTTTTCTAAATCATGGCTTACTTATATAACCTGTTCATACTTGTGTGTGGTGTGGTGGGAGTTGTGTGTAGATTTTCAATTAGCCTGGTTGCAGGCTCCTCAAAGACACAGTATTTTGAGTTTTCTGTCATTGTGGTGTTTCTCTTCAAGGCCAGTTTGTTGTAGTGCTTTGGTAGGATTCTCATAAATGGTGATCTATAAAATAGGGCATTTTTCCTAATAAAAAAAATTCAATTCAAAAAAAAATAATAAGAAGAAGAAAAATGTGTTTGAAGAAACTCTGCCTAAAAACTTCCCAAACCTAAAGAAGGAAACAGATCAGATATCCATGTATAGGAAGCACAGAGGGTCTCAAACAAGATGAACCCAAACGGGTCCACACTAAGACATTATAATTAAAATGGCAAAAGTTAAGGAGAGGATACTAAAGACAGCATGAGAAAAACAAAGAGTTAGTTACAAAAGAACCCCCACAAGTCTATCAGCTGATTTCTCTAAAGTGAGAGATTATCTATATGGAGTGAAGTAAGTCAAACAGACAAAGATAAATACCACATGATATCAGATATATTTGGAATATTAAAATATGATACAAATTAAGATAAATAAAAAATGATACAAATTAAATTATTTACAAAACAGACTCATAGAAAACAGACTGTACACTTAAAAATAGTTAAAAGTATTGATTTTTATTTTGTGAATATTTTACCCATGAAAAAGATTTATGTTGTTTTCTAATTATAATTTTTCAAGGTAATTTGCTAATTTGTTTAGAAACAAATGAAAATCTAACAAACGTTAAAATATTCTAGAGGAACAAAGACTCTAAACTTGTAGAAGAATTTATAAATTTGTTTTCCAAAGGAGAAATATAGAGCAGGGTCACATTCAGGTAAGAGTATTACAAAATTTCATTTCTGGCTCACTTAATTTTAGCAACTTATTTTCTTAAATTTTAATTTAAAGAATTTTAAATAGCAGCATAATAAACTGATGTGAATTCAGAGATATCACTGAATTTTCTACCTATCACTAGATTTTGTTAATTTTAATATTAAAATTTTACATAAAACAGTAACCTTAAATGGTCAGTGTTGTTCTGTACTCAAATAGAAAGATAAAAATTCAATACTGAGTGACTTTTCCTTGGATGAATTGTGAATGTGTATACTTCTGACCTTGTTTTTTCTTTTTTGTGGATAAAAGGAAGGGAGATAGAGTTGAACTAATCATACTACTACCACTGTGGTGTGTTATCATCACTAGCTTATTCAAGTTCCCTCTCTTATTTCTACATTATTACATTTGTCCCTATCCTTTTCCCACTTCTTTGCTACTCAGCTACAGGTGTTCACTCTAATGGATTTAATGTGTCTTTAGATAAATTTGAAGTTTGAAAAAAAGTCATGTCTTTTTTTACAGAAGTAGTTTAAGTTTGCATAAATAATGTGCTACTGTAGATCTCTTGATTTTTTCTTTTCAACAGCCATAGTTTTTCAAGCACTGTTCTGTAGTTGGAAGTATGTCTGAGCCATTGTTTCTCACCGATGCGTCTCATTCTAATGCTCTAATCATCCAGTTCCCTTGCACAATAGGATCCAATTATTTGTAACCACATGCCTTTTCCATGTCTGCAGGGTGAATATACCCACAAGAGTGAGATTGCTGGGCTAGGGTATAATTTGTTTTCCTGAAGTTCTACTCAACTGTCCCAAAGCAACGGTACTAGTTTGCACTTTCAGTGGCAGTACATGAAGGTGCCCATCAGTCAACCACTCACCAACGCTTGATGTTACCAGGCTTCCTAATCTGTCTGAATCAGTTGAGCATAAAGTGGCATTTCTTTATTTCAAACTGTATTTTTCTAATTGTCATCATCTTTAAACAATTTCCTTTCATATATATTTTTATCCATGTACCTTTTTAGTAATACAGACATTCCATTCTAAGGAGGGGTTTGATATATTATCTATTTGTGTTGATGTGCCAGAGGTTCCTTACATAGTCTAGATATTTATCTTACTAATTTTAAATATTGCCAATATTTTCAGCCACCTATGCCATTAACTACATCTGTATCGTCCAGTTGATCAGAAATCTTTGTTTTTGATACAGTGAAATACATTAATTATTCTATTATGATTTAGGTTTAGGGGCCTTAGAAAAGGTATGAAAGTATCCTTTACATTGATTTATATTAATTTTATACCTTTGTTTTTCATGTTTTGAACTTTACTCCATGAGAAGTCATTTTGGTATGTGACATGCTATAGGGATCCCATATTGTTTTTCTCCATATTATGAGTCTTTTTTTTTTCCCAGTTCCATCTACTAAAAGAACCATCCTTTTCCTGACTGATTTATGAAGCCACATCTGTGGTGTGCTAAGTTCTTACAGAAGTGGGTGTAGTTTGGTTAGTGAAGACCTTCTCTGGTTGGGTATTGAGATGATGGGATTGCTCTGGTACTGTAGTTGCACGTGACAGGAGCCAGATCATATGACTGCTGCTGCAGATATAGGCAGGCATGACTCCCAGCAGATTCCTGGGCTGGCAGGATCAGACTTGCTCTTCAGGTGAAAGGGACTGGAGCCAAATAACAGGCTGACACAGTGTCAATAGCCAGACCAAGGTTGGAAGGCCTGCTACCCACAGCAGATAGGTGTGACTCCTCTCAGGCCCTTGGTGGATGTACTGTTTGCAGAAAAAGTCCAGGTCTGTAGCAAGGACCACAGTTGGCAGGCTTGCACCTGAGTACACACAACAAAAGGGCCTTTCTTGGTCTTGAGCTCCACTAAGGTTCACAAGTTCCTTCCTGGATCCCACAAAGGCACTATTGTCCATGGGTAGCTGCCAAATTACTGAAATGTTGTTTGCAAATATTTTGTCCGTAAGGTGCTCATTTTCTTTAGAGTTTTCTCCAGCAACTGATTAAAGCATTATATTAAATTACTAGACCGTCTCAGTATTCTTGCATTCCATCTTTTCTTCTGTGAGTGTCAACTTTTGCCTATCCTTTCAAATGTATGTCTTTTAAATGACCTGTTTTGATGCCACTTTTTTTCCTTCCAGTTATCATTTTTGTAACAGCTGTTACATTATGGCTTCAGTTCAGTTCAGTCTCTCAGTCGTGTCCTACTCTTTGTGATCCCACGAACTGCAGCATACCAGGGCTCCCTATCCATCACCAACTCCCGGAGTTTACTCAAATTCATGTCCATTGAGTTGGTGATGCCATCCAACCATCTCATCCTCTGTTGTCCCCTTCTCCTCCTGCCTTCAATCTTTCCCAGCATCAGGGTCTTTTCAAATGAGTCATTATGTCTTATTTCTCTATTAGTTCTTATATATTATATTGTAGTTTCTATTTATTACACTTCTATTTATAGTTCCATGGGTTTCCCTGATGGCTCAGCTGGTAAAGAATCCACCTGCCATGTGGGAGACCTGGGTTTGTTCCCTGGGTTGGGAAGATCCCCTGGAGAAGGGAAAGGCTACCCACTCCAGTATTCTGACCTGGAGAATTCCATGGGGTTGCAAAGAGTTGGACACGACTGAGCAACTTTCACTTTCAGAGTCAATCCATTTCTGCCTTACCCATGACTCTGCTAATGAACAGTTTTTAATCTGGTTTCCTGATTGGCCTGAATAACTCTGAGATGCACTGTAGTTTGATACTCTCCTAAGTAATCTTCCTTTTTTGTTTTCTTGTGTGTTAAACCTCCATCACAATTTCAAGGCTCTCCTGGTCAACATCTGCTCCATCTCTAGTACAGTTCAAAGTCTGTCAAATCCAGTACAGTTCTGAATTTGTCTTGAGATCTGTTTCACAGCAGACATTTTTTGTTGTTTCTCTCAGAGGAAATACTTTCAACATTTTGTTAACAAGTATGTTTTCTGAGTTACTAATCTTTTTAAATTTATTTAATTGGAGGCTAATTGCTTTACAATATTGTGGTTTTTGCCATACACTGACATGAATCAGCCATGGGTGTACATGTGTCCCTACCCTGAACCACCCTCCCACCTCCCTCCCCATCCCATCCCTCTGGGTTGTCCCAGTGCACCCGCTTTGAGTGCCCTGTTTCATGCTTCAAACTTGGACTGGTCATTTATTTCACATATGGTAATATAAATGTTTCAATGCTATTCTCTCAAATCATCCCACCCTCGCCTTCACCCTCAGAGTCCAAAAGTCTATTCTTTACGTCTGTGTCTCTTGCTGTCTTGCATATAGGGTCATTGTTACAATCTTTCTAAATTGCATATGTATGCATTAATATACTGTATGGGTATTTTTCTTTCTGACTTACTTAACTCTGTATAATAGGCTCCAGTTTCATCCACCTCATTAGAACTGATTCAAATGTGTTCTTTTTAATAGCTGAGTAATATTCCATTGTGTATATGTACCACAACTTTCTTATCCCTTTGTCTGCTGATGGACATTCTAGGTTGCTTCCTTGTCCTAGCTATTGTAAACAGTGCTGTGATGAACACTGGGGTACATGTGTCTCTTTCAATTCTGGTTTCCTCAGTGTATATGCAAGGCAGTGGGATTGATGGGTCGTATGGCAGTTCTATTTCCAGTTTTTTAAGCAATCTCCACACTGTTCTCCATAGTGGCTGTAATAGTTTGTATTCCCACCAACAGCATAAGAGGGTTCCCGTTTCTCCACACCCTCTCAAGCATTTATTGTTTGTAGACTTTTTGATAGCAGCCATTCTGACTGGCGTGAGATGGTACCTCATTGTGGTTTTGATGTGCATTTCTCTGATATGAGTGATGCAGAGCATCTTTTCATGTGTTTGTTAGCCATCTATATGTCTTCTTTGGAAAATGTCTGTTTAGTTCTTTGGCCCATTTTTTTATTTTTCTGGTATTGAGCTGCATGAGCTGCTTGTATATTTTTGAGATTAATCCTTTGTCTGTTGCTTCATTTGCTATTATCTTCTCCCATTCTGAAGGCTCCCTTTTCACCTTGCTTATAGTTTCCTTCATTGTGCAAAAGCTTCTAGGTTTAATTAGGTCCCATTTGTTTATTTTTGCTTTTATTTCCAATACTCTGGGAGGTGGGTTATAGAGGATCCTGCTGTGATTTATGTCAGAGGGTGTTTTGCCTATGTTTTCTTCTAGGAGTTTATAGTTTCTCGTCTTGCATTTAGATCTTTAATCCATTTTGAGTTTATTTTTGTGTATGTTGTTAGAAAGTGTTCTAGTTTTATTCTTCTACAGGTGGTTGACCAGTTTTCCCAGCACCGCTTGTTAAAGAGATTGTCTTTTCTCCTTTGTATATTTTTGCCTCCTTTGTCAAAGATAGGGTGTCCATAGGTGCGTGGATTTATCTCTGGGCTTTCTATTTTGTTTCATTGATCTATATTTCTCTCTTTGTGCCCGTACCATACTGTCTTGATGACTGTAGCTTTGTAGTATGGTCTGAAGTCAGGCAGGTTGATTCCTCCAGTTCCATTCCTCTTTCTCAAGATTGCTTTGGCTATTTGAGGTTTTTTGTGTTTCCATACAAATTATGAATTATTTGTTCTAGTTCTGTGAAAAATACCATTGGTAGCTTGATAGGGATTGCACTGAATCTGTAGATTGCTTTGGGTAGTATATTCATTTTCACTATACTGATTCTTCCAATCCATGAACATGGTATAATTCTCCATCTATTTGTGTCCACTTTGATTTCTTTCATCAATGTTTTATAGTTTTCTATATATAGATCTTTTGTTTCTTAGATACATGTATTCCTAAGTATTTTATTCTTTTCACTGCAATGGTGAATGGGATTGTTTCCTTAATTTCTCTTTCTGTTTTCTCATTGTTAGTGTATAGGAATGCAAGGGATTTCTGTGTATTAATTTTATATCCTGCAACTTTACTATATTCATTGATTAGCTCTAGTAATTTTCTGGTGGTGTCTTCAGTGTTTTCTATGTAGAGGACCATGTCATCTGCAAAGGATGAGAGTTTTACTTCTTCTTTTCCAATCTGGATTCATTTTCTTTTTCTTCTCTGATTGCTGTGGCTAAAACTTCCAAACCATGTTAAACAGTAGTGGTGAGAGTGGGCACCCTTGTCTTGTTCCTGACTTTAGGAGAAATGTTTCAGTTTTTCGCCATTGAGAATAATGTTTGCTGTGGGTTTGTCATATATGGTTTTTATTGTGTTAAGGTATGTTCCTTCTATGCCTGCCATTGCTGGAGAGTTTTTTTTATCATAAATAGGTGTTGAATTTTGTCACAGGCTTTCTCTGCATCTGTTCAGATGATCATATGGTTTTTAATCTTTCAGTTTGTTAATGTGGTGTATCACATTGATTGATTTTCAAATATTGAAGAATCCTTGCATCCCTGGGATAAAGCCCACTTGGTCATGATGTATGATCTTCTTAATATCTTGTTGGATTCTGTTTGCTGGAATTTTGTTGAGGATTTTTGCATCTATGTTCATCAGTGATATTGGCCTGTAGTTTTCTTTTTTTGCAGCATCTTTGTCTGGTTTTGGTATTAGGGTGATGGTAGCCTCATCGAATGAGTTTGGGAGTTTACCTTCCTCTGAAATTTTCTGGAAGAATTTGAGTAGGATAGGTGTAAGTTGTTCTCTCAATTTTTGTTAGAATTTACCTGTGAAGCCATCTGGTCCTGGGCTTTTGTTTGTTGGAAGATTTTTTATTATAGTTTCGATTTGTGTGCTTGTGATGGGTCTGTTAAGATTTTCTATTTCTTCCTGGTTCAATTTTGGAAGGTTATACTTTTCTAAGAATTTGTCCATTTCTTCCAAGTTGTCCATTTTATTGACATATAGTTGCTGATAGTAGTCTCTTATGATCCTTTGTATTTCTGTGTTGTCTGTTGTGATTTCTCCATTTTCATTTCCAATTTTGTTGATTTGATTCTTCTCCCTTTGTTTCTTGATGAGTCTGGCTAATGGTTTGTCAATTTTATTTATCTTCTCAACAAACCAGCATTTAGTTTTGTTGGTTTTTGCTATAGTCTCCTTTGTTTCTTTTTCATTTATTTCTGCTTTTTTTTTTTTTTTTTTTTTGCTCTAATTTTAATTATTTCTTTCCTTCTACTAGCTCTGGGATTCTCCATTTCTTCTTTTTTCTAGTTGCTTTAGGTGTAAAGTTAGGTTATTTGAGTTTTCTCTTGTTTCTTGACATAAGCTTGTATTGCTATGAACCTTCTCCTTAGCACTGTTCTTACTGAATCCCATAGGTTTTGGGTTGTTGTTTTCATTTTCATTTGTTTCTATACATATTTTTATCTCCTTTTTTAGTTCTTCCATGATTTGTTGATGATTCATAAGCGTGTTATTTAGCCTCCATATGTTTGTATTTTTAATAGTCTTTTTTCCTGTAGTTGACATCTAATCTTACTGCATTGTGATCAGAAAAGATGCTTGAAATGATTTCAATTTTTTTTAATTTACCAAGGCTAGATTTATGGCCCAGGATGTGATCTATCCTGGAGAATGTTCCATGTGCACTTGAGAAAAAGGTGAAATTCATTGCTTTGGGGTGAAATGTCCTACAGATATCAGTTAGGTCTAACTGGTCCATTGTCTCATTTAAAGTTTATGTTTCCTTGCTAATTTTCTGTTTGGTTGACCTATTCACAGTTGTGAGCAGGGTATTAAAATCTCCCACTGTTCTTGTGTTACTGTTAATTTCCCTTTTCATGCTTGTTATCCTTAGCCTTATGTACTGAGGTGCTCCTATGTTGGGTGCATATATATTTATAATTGTTACATCTTCTTCAGAATCTGCCTGCAACGCAGGAGACCCTGGTTTGATTCCTGGATCAGAAAGATCCGCTTAAGAAGGGATAGGCTACCCACTCCAGTATTCTTGGGCTTCCCTTGTGGCTCAGCTGGTAAAGAATCCACCTGCAATGCAGGAGACCTGGGTTTGATCCCTGGGTTCGGAAGATCCCCTGGAGAAGGGAAAGGCTACCCACTCCAGTGTTCTGGCCTGGAAAATTCCATGGACTATACAGTTCATGGGGTCACAAAGAGTCAGACATGACTGAGTGACTTTCACTTACTTCTTGGATTAATCCTTTGATCATTATGTAGTGTCCTTCTTTGTCTCTTTTTACAGTTTTTATTTCAAAGTCTATTTTATCTGATATGAGTATTGCTACTCCTGATTTCATTTGGTCTCCATCTGCATGAAATACCTTTCTCCAGCCCTTCACTTTCAGTCTATATGTGTCCCTTCGTTTGAGGTGGGTCTGAAAGACAGCATATATAGTGGTCTTGTTTTTGTATCCATTCAGCCAGCCTTTGTCTTTTGGTTGGGGCATTCAACCCATTTATATTTAAGGTAATTATTGATAAATATGATCCCACTGCCATTTACTTTGTTGTTTTATGTTCGAGTTTATAAACCTTTTCTGTGTTTCCTGTCTAGAGAAGATCCTTTAGCATTTGTTGAAGAGCTGGTTTGGTGGTGCTGAATTCTCTCAGCTTTTGCTTGTCTGTAAAGCTTTTGTTTTCTCCTTCATATTTGAATGAGATTCTTGCTGAGTATAGTAATCTGGGTTGTAGGTTTTCCTCTTTCATCACTTTAAGTATGTCCTGCCATTCCCTTCTGGCCTGAAAAGTTTCTATTGAAAGATCAGCTGTTATCTTTATGGGGATCCCCTTGTGTATTGTTGCTTTTCCGTTGCTGCTTTAAATATTTGTTCTTCGTGTTTGATTTTCATTAGTTTGATTAATATGTGTCTTGTTTATTCTGTTTGGGACTCTGGTTTCTTGGACTTAGGTGGCTATTTCCTTCCCTGATAGCTTTCCACTATTATCTCCTCAAGTATTTTCTCATGCCCTTTTTGTTCTTCTGGGACTCCTATGATTCTAATGTTGGGGTGTTTAACATTGTCCAGCGGTCTCTGAGGTTGTCCTCATTAATTCTTTTTTCCTCTCTGCTTCATTTATTTCCACCATTCTATCTTCCACCTCACTTATCCTATCTTCTGCCTCAGTTATTCTACTGTTTGCTCCTTCCAGAATGCTTTTGATCTCATTTATGGCATTATTCATTATTGACTGACTCTTCTTTGTTTCTTCTGTGTCCTTCTTAAACATTTCTTGCATCTTATCAATCCTTGTCTCTAGTCAATTTATCTGTAATTCCATTTTGTTTTCAAGATTTTAGATCATCTCTGCTATCATTATTCTGAATTCTTTTTCAGGTAGACTCCCTATCTCCTCCTCTTTTGTTTGGCTTGGTGAGCATTTATCATGTTCCTTTACCTGCTGAATATTTCTCTGCCTTTTCATTTTGTTTTTATTGCTGTGTTTGAGGTGCCCTTTCTGTAGGCTGGAAGTTCATGGTTCCTCTTTATTGTGGCACTTGCTCCCTGTGGATGGGGTTGGACTAATCAACAAGCCCCTTGGCTTGTCAAGGTTTCCTAGTTAGGGGAGCTTGCGTCCGTGTTCTGGTGGGTGGAGCTGGGTCTCTTCTCTCTGGAGTGCAATGAAGTGTCCAGTAGTGAGTTTTGGGGTGTCTATGGGTTTGGTATGGTTTTGGTTAGCCTGTCTTTTAATGCTCAGGGCTGTGTTCCTGCTTTACTAGAGAATTAGGATGGTATGTCTTGCTTTGGAACTTGTTGGTTCTTGGGTGGAAGTTGGTTTCAGTGTAGGTATGGAGGCTTTTGGGTGAGCTCTTGTTTGTTAATGTTCCCTAGAATCAGGAGTTCTCTAATGTTTTCAAGTTTTGGAGTTAAGCCTCCTGCCTCTGGCTTTCAGTCTTATTCTTACAGTATCCTCAAGACTTCTCCATCCATAGAGCATAGATGATAAAACATCTAGGTTAATGGTGAAACAATTCTCCACAGCAAGGGACACAGAGAGGTCCACAGAGTTACATGGAGAAGGGAAGAGGGAGGAGGGAGATAGAGGTGACCAGGAGGAGAAGAGGGGGAGTCAAAAGGCAAGAGAGCAATCTAGCCAGTAGTCAGTTCCCAAGTGCTCTCCACAGTCTGGAACACCCACAGAGATTCACAGAATTACACAGAGAAGAGAAGAGGGAGGAGGGAAATAGAGGTGACCAGGAGGAGAAGAGGGGGAATCAAAAGGCGAGAGAGCAATCTAGCCAGTAGTCAGTTCCCAAGTGCTCTCCACAGCCCGGAACACCCAGAGAGATTCACAGAGTTAAGAAGAGAAGACAGGGGGAGGGAGAAGATAGAAGTGACCTGGGGGAGAAAAGGGAGAGTCAGAAGGGGTGAGAGCAATCAAGCCTGTAATCACACCCCTAAGTGAAAATGGATACTGAAGATTAGATTCTTAAAGGTACAAAACTGATAACAAATACCAAAAAGCAAAGATTACAAATCTAGAGGTTAAACTCTCAAAAAAACAATATTAAAAAAAACAAAATCACAAAAATTATAAATATATATATGAAGTTTGCTTTAAAAAATAGGCCCTTTTTGCAAGGTAATAGTAGGTTATAAAAATGAAAATTAAAGAAGTAATAAAGAACTTAAAAAATTAAAAAGGGAGATAATAGTAAAAATCTATCTAGGAATTTTTCTGGCGCTGTTGTGGGCAGTATGGGGTCAGTTCAGTTTTAGATAGTTCTTGTTCCAGCTTGTACTTGCTCTCAAGGTGTATAAGCCGCCTCCAATGTTTAGTCAATGTTCAGTTCATTTGCTCAGTCATGTACAACTCTTGGTGACCCCATGGACTGCAGCACGCCAGGCCTCACTGTCCATCACCAACTCCCAGAGTTTACTCAAACTCATGTCCATTGAGTCGGTGATGCCATCCAACCATCTCATCCTCTGTTGTCCCCTTCTCCTCCTGCCCTCGATCTTTCCCAGCATCAGGGTCTCTTTAAATGAGTCAGCTTTCACATCAGGTGGCCAAAGTATTGTAGTTTCAGCTTCAACATCAGTCCTTCCAATGAACACCCAGGACTGATCTCCTTTACGATGGACTGGTTGGATCTCCTTGCAGTCCAAGGGACTCTCAAGAGTCTTCTCCAACACCACAGTTCAAAAGCATCAATTCTTCAGTGCTCAGCTTTCTTTATAGTCCCACACTCACATCCACACATGACTACTGGAAAAACCATAGCCTTGACTAGACAGACCTTTGTTGGCAAAGTACCGTTTCTGCTTTTTAACATGCTGTCTAGGTTGGTCATTCTGTCAGACCTCTCCACCATGACCTGTCCATCTTGGGTGGCCCCACATGGCATGGCTTAGTTTCGTTGAGTTAGACAAGACTGTCATCCATGTGATCAAATTGGCTAGTTTTCTGTGATTGTGGTTTCAGTCTGTCTGCCCTCTGATGCCCTCTCTTAGCACCTACCATCTTACTTGGGTTTCTCTTACCTTGGACGTGGGGTATCTCTTCATGACTGCTCCAGCAAAGTGCAGATGCCACTCCTTCTCATTATACAGTGGAAGTGAGAAATAGATTTAAGGGACTAGATCTGATAGACAGAGTGCCTGATGAACTATGGACAGAGGTTTGTGACAAGGTACAGGAGACAGGGATCAAGACCATCCCCAAGGAAAAGAAAGGCAAGAAAGGCAAAAAAGGCAAAATGGCTGTCTGAGGAGGCCTTACAAATAGCTGTGAAAAAAAGAGAAGCCAAAAGCAAAGGAGAAAAGGAAAGATATTCCCATTTGAACGCAGAGTTCCAAAGAATAGCAAGGAGAGATAAGAAAGCCTTCCCTAGTGATCAATGCAGAGAAACAGAGGAAAACAAAAAAACAATAGAATGGGAAAGACTAGAGATCTCATCAACAAAATTAGAGATACCAACGGAACGTTTCATGCAAAGATGGGCTCAATAAAGGACAAAAGTGGTAGGGACCTAACAGAAGCAGAAGATATTAAGAAGAGGTGGCCAGAATACACTGAAGAACTGTACAAAAAAATCTTCATGACCCAGATAATTTCAATGGTATGATCACTCACCTAGAGCGAGACATCCTGGAATGTGAAATCAAATAGGCCTTAGGAAGTATCACTCTGAACAAAGCTAGTGGATGTGATGGAATTCCAGTTGAGCTATTTCAAATCCTAAAAGATGATGTTGTGAAAGTGCTGCACTCAATATACTAGCAAATTTGGAAAACTCAGCAGTGGCCACAGGACTGGAAAAGGTCAATTTTCATTTTAATCCCAAAGAAAGGCAATGCCAAAGAATGCTCAAACTACCTCACAATTGCACTCATCTCACATGCTAGTAAAGTAATGCTCAAAATTCTCCAAGCCAGGCTTTAGTAATATGTGAACCATGTACTTCCAGATGTATCAGGCTGGTTTTAGAAAAGGCAGAGGAACCAGAGATCAAATTGCCAACATCCACTGGATCATCGAAAAAGCAAGCGAGTTCCAGAAAAAAAAAATCTATTTCTGCTTTATTGACTGTGCGAAAGCCTTTGACTGTGTGGATCACAATAAACTGTGGAAAATTCTGAAGGAGATGGGAATACCAGGCCACCTGCCCTGCCTCTTGAGAAACCTGTATGCAGGTCAGGAAGCAACAGTTAGAACTGGACATGGAACAACAGGCTGGTTCCAAATAGGAAAAGGAGTACATCAAGGCTGTATATTGTCACCCTGCTTATTTAACTTATATGCATCATGAGAAACGCTGGGCTGGATGAAGCACAAGCTGGAATCAAGATTGCTGGGAGAAATATCAATAACCTCAGATATGCAGATGACATCATCCTCATGGCAGAAAGTGAGGGAGAACTAAAGAGCCTCTTGATGAAAGTGAAAGAGGAGAGTGAAAAAGTTGTCTTAGAGCTCAACATTCAGAAAACAAAGATCATGGCACCCAGTCCTGTCACTTCATGGCAAATAGATGGGGAGACAGTGGAAACAGTGGCTGACTTTATTTTGGGTGACTTCAAAATCACTGCAGATGGTGATTGCAGCCATGAAATTAAAAGACACTTACTCCTTGGAAGGAAAGTTATGACCAACCTAGACAGCATATTAAAAATCAGAGACATCACTTTACCTACAAAGGTCCATCTAGTCAAGGCTATGATTTTTCCAGTAGTCATGTACGGGATGTGAGAGTTGGACTATAAAGAGAACTGAGTGCTAAAGAATTGATGTTTTTGAACTGTGGTGTTAGAGAAGTCTCTTGAGAGTCCCTTGGACTGCAAGGAGATCAGTCCTGGGTGTTCATTGGAAGGACTGATGTTGAAGCTGAAACTCCAATACTTTGGCCACCAGATGCAAAGAGATGACTCATTTGAAAAGACCCTGATGCTGGGAAAGATCGAGGGCAGGAGGAGAAGGGGATGACAGAAGATGAGATGGTTGGATGGCATCCACGACTCAATGGACATGAGTTTGGGTAAAGTACGGGAGTTGGTGATGGACAGGGAGGCCTTGGCATGCTGCAGTTCATGGGGTCACAAAGAGTTGGACACGACTGAGTGAATGAACTGAACTGAACTAGGTTAGTCATAACTTTTCTTCCAAGGAGTAAGCGTCGTTTTTATTTCATACTGCAGTCACCATCTGCAGTGATTTTGGAGCCTAAAAAGTAAAGTCTGCCACTGTTTCCACTTTTTCTCCATCTATTTCTCATGAAGTGATGGGACTGGATGCCATGATCTTTGTTTTCTGAATATTGAGCTTTAAGACAACTTTTTCACTGTCCTCTTTCACTTTCATCAAGAGGCTCTTTAGTTCTTCACTTTCTGCCTTAAGGTTAGTGTCATCTGCATACCTGAGGTTGTTGATATTTCTCCTGGCAATCTTGATTCCAGCTTGTGCTTCATCCAGCCCAGCGTTTCTCATTATGTACTCTGCATATGAATGAAATAAGCAGGGTGACAACATACAGCCTTGATGTACTCCTTTTTCTATTTGGAACCAGCTGGTTCTTCCATGTGCAGTTCTAACTGTTGCTTCCTGACCTGCATACAGGTTTCTCAAGAGGCAGGTCAGGTGGTCTGGTATTCCCATCTCCTTCAGAATTTTCCACAATTTATTGTGATCCACACAGTCAAAGGCTTTGGCATAGTCAATAAGGCAAAAGTAGATGTTTTTCTGGAACTCTTGCTTTTTCAATGATCCAGTGGATGTTGCCAGTTTGATCTCTGGTCCCTCTGCCTTTTCTAAAGCCAGCTTGAACATCTGGAAGTTCACGGTTCACGTATTGCTGAAGCCTGGCTTAGAGAGTTTTGAGCATTACTTTACTAGCGTGTGAGATGAGCATAATTGTGTGGTATTTTGAGCATTCTTTGGGATTGCCTTTCTTTGGGATTGGAATGAAAACTGACCTTTTCCAGCCTGTGGCCACTACTGAGTTTTCCAAATTTGCTGCCATATGGAATCCAGCATCTTTCAGGATTTGAAATAGCTCAACTGGAGTTCCAGCACCTCCACTAGCTTTGCTCATAGTGATGCTGCCTGAGGCCACTGCAGGGCTTTAATCTTCTGCACCTGTCACTTGCAGAGCAGTTCCGTCTTCTTCGTTTATTTTGGCTTCCTCTGTTCTCAGGTCTCTTCAGTGTCTTATTTACACCCTGACACAAGGGGGCGAAGGTGGTCACTTATTTAGGCTCACTTGTGTTGTAGGGAGAGAGGACACTGCCAAAAAAAAAAAAAAAAAAGTGGCATGTGTGGGGACTGCTTGCAGTGTATGGACCACACTGTTTGTCCCAGCTCACAGTGGTCTGTACTTTCCGGGTCTACACTGCTCAGGCTGCAGGGTGCTCTGCAGGGGCACTGTCCAATTCAGGCCCTGCATTTCATGCACTTCCCAGGTCTAAGCTGCTCAGGCAGGTTCTTGGGTACTCCGCAAGGGCACGACTTGCTTGGGTGTGCGTTGTTTGCCATTCCCATATCTGAGCAGCTCCAGAGACCAGGCGTCTGCCAAGCGCACTGCCCCCGGTGGACCGCGCATCTCAGTCACCTCCCCAGTCGCCACCAGTGCCCTATCTCAGGTGTGCCGGGTGTCTCCTGGGGAGCTGATCTCAGGCTGCGGCCCTCCTGGCAGATGTCAACCATGCAGGATCCCAGGAAGACGTGTTTAGCAACTGGGAGCCTGCTCACAGTTTGGCGGGGGATGCCAGTCTCTGGGGCTGAGATTGGAGCAGCCCCTCGCCTTCAGGCTCTGACTGTTGCATGCTTGACTCTCAGCCTCCAGCAGGCAGGCGGTGGGGCCTGTACGCAGCCGGCTAGCTCTCCTTTGGGTGTTCACTCAATCCTTTGTTCTGTGAACAGGCCAGGCTACATGCATTAGAGCCTTTCGTGGGAAAGTTCTTTTTTCTCTCCGGTGATCCCAGTTTGGGTTGCTATCTCAGGTTAGCTCCCTCAGATTGTCCTCAGGGAATTCAGGCCGATTATGCAGCCCACACCTCCCTGTTCAGCCCCTGCTCACTGGTGGTGGATGGGAGTGTCTGGGCTACTTCTGTTGGCAGTTGCAGTTAGGCACGTTTTCTGTGGGTTGTTGTTTTTTTTTTCTCCCAGTTATATTGCCCTCTGAGATTCCAAAACTCCCCAAAGACGCTCCTGTGAGAGGGTTTCCTACTGTTTGGAAACTTCTCCTTCATGACTCCCTCTCCAAGACGGGTCTCCGTCCCTAACTCTTTTGTCTCCTTTTGTCTTTTATATTTTGTCCTACCTCCTTTCGAAGAGAATGGGCTGCCTTTCTGGGTGCCAGGTGTCCTCCGCAGTGTTCAGAAGTTGTTTTGTGGAAGTTGCTCAGCATTCAAATGATCTTTTGATGAATTTGTGGGGGAGAAAGTGGTCTCCCCGTCCTGTTCCTCTGCCATCTTCGGACTACCTCCTGAGTTACTCATTTTTGTAAATTCTCTTTAAAGACCGCCTCACCTTCTAGTATTAGTTTGAAGTTTTTTTTTTAACATGACTGTTCTGAATTTTATCTAATACTTATTTGCATCTATTAAGGTTATCAAATTATACTGCTCAATTCTATAATATGGCAGATTGTATTAAAATAATTTGTTTTCATTGGAGGTATAAAATAGTAAAGGAGGTAAATTACATAATACAAAGTGTACAGTTCAGTAAATTTTCACATTTGTATATAATCATGTATCTACCATCAAAACCACAGTCAAAATATAGAACATTTCCATCACCACAAAAATTTTCCTTTTATTCTTCCCAGTCATGACCCACTCTCACCCAGAACTAATCACCATTCTCATTTCTATCACTTCTGATTATTTTGCCTATATTGAACTTCACATAAATAGAATCATGAAATATGTACTCTTGTGTATGTATTCTCTTATCAACACATATTTGTGAGATTTATCTAAGTTGTTGCATGTATCATTACTCATTCTTTTTCTTTAATCAATTTTGTTGCATTGTATAAACTGATAATGAACATTTGGTTTGTTCCAAACTGTTGACAATTAGGAATAGAGGTGCTATGAAATGGTTTGTTCATGACTTCTAGTAGGTTTATGTACTTGTTTATCTAGGGTAAACACCTAGAAGTAAAACTAAAGGACCATTAAGTTATACATACGATTAAATTTACTAGATAATGCCAAACATTTTTTTTTTTTAAACATTTCCACAAGCCACAAATGAAAAATTGCGCTTGCTGGACATTCTTGTGAATACTTGATATTACCATATTTTTCCATTTCAGCCATTCTAGTGTGTTTGAAGTAGCATGGAATTGCAGTCATGGTGTTAATATGCCTATCCCTGTTGCACAGTTACAGTGAGCATCTTTTTCTCTGTTTACTGGTCACTCAGATCTCTTTAGTGATGTGTCTGTTCAAGTCTTTTGCCACTTTCTCAAAGTGGGTTATTCTTTTACTTAATGATTATAGGAATTATTAACATATTCTGAATATTAATTCTTTATTACATGTATGTATATCCAATTTTGATTTTCCAGTATCTTGCTTAATTTCTCACTCTCTTAATAATTCAATAACCAGAAGTTCGTAATTTTAGTGAAGAGCAGTCTATAATTTATTTAGCTTTGTTTCCAGTATTAGAAATTTCTGCCTACCTAAAGAGATACTTCTCTAGTAGTAGTTATTTCACATTTTGATTTTCGATTCTCCAGCTTCACAGAGTTAGTCTATATTTTTTAAAGAGCCTCTTTCATAGTGAATGTTCTTTGAGCATTAAATGTAATGTATATACTGTGGGGCCTGTGAGTTTATGCATCTAATTTCTTCTAAATTTCTTTTCCCCCACTCTACTTTTATCTCTTTATAGGCTTCTCACCAACCAACCAAGTCATTCACCATTACCAGTGAGCAAGGGTATAATCTCACCTCAGGATCCTTCTCTTGACACAGAGTGGGTAAGCTCTGACCACTCTGGGATTTCTCTTTGGAGGATTACTCGTCTTTCAGCATCACCCGAGTATGAACTTAGAATAAGAATACAACAACCCATTTTTAACTTGTGTCCATATTATTGGTACAGGGTGATCCCTCCGTGAATGCTATTTGGTTTTTTAAACTCTTCCATCTGGTAGACACAGGAACTCCCCCACCTCCTAACTGATTCTGGGTGTGATCTGAGGAGATGCTGATGGTAGATGACATGGAGGTCTGAGTCACCCACTCATCTGGCTTAACTTGAGCCCTCTGGCCTTACTTGTGCCCCATCTTAGATACAGCATCTACCCCAGAACAGTCTGCTATTGGACCCACTGTCATTTTAATGTGAATCACCTGACAAAACTTCAGGTGATGATGGGCAGTTAAAGTTTCATAGAAATGTGATGTCCCACAGTCAGTAGTTCTCTATCAGGTTCCTTTTTTTTTCATGTCAGTCTGGCCCCCAGGGTATAGATTTTTATTTTCCTACTTGAGCTTGCCATAAACTCCACATTCATCTTTCCAGTCACTTCGTATGTGAGAGCCTATCAGTTCATAGGATTCAAGCATCTTGTCTGTTTACCCCTAGACTGCATTTGCTGCAGAGCTCTTTCCCGAGTCCCATTCAAACCTGGCCGTATCACCTGATATATAAGGTCAGGTAAGTACTTTCATACCATACCATTCAGGTATGACCTAAATCAAATCCCTTATGACTATACAGTGGAAGTGAGAAATAGATTTAAGGGACTAGATCTGATAGAGAACCTGATGAACTGTGGACGGAGGTTCGTGGAAAAGAAATGCAAAAAGGCAAAATGGCTGTCTGAGGAGGCCTTACAAATAGCTGTGAAAAGAAGAGAAGCGAAAAGTGAAAAGGAGAAAAGGAAAGATATTCCCATTTGAACGCAGAATTCCAAAGAATAGCAAGGAGAGATAAGAAAGCCTTCTTCAGCGATCAGTGCAAAGAAATAGAGGAAAACAACAGAATGGGAAAGACTAGAGATCTCTTCACGAACATTAGAGATACCAAGGGAACATTTCATGCAAAAATGGGCTCAATAAAGGACAGAAATGGTATGGACCAAACAGAAGCAGAAGATGTTAAGAAGAGGTGGCAAGAATACACTGAAGAACTGTACAAAAAAGATCTTCACGACCCAGATAATCACAATGGTGTGATCACTCACCTCGAGCCAGACATCCTGGAATGGGAAGTCAAGTGGGCCTTAGAAAGCATCACTACAAACAAAGCTAGTGAAGGTGATGGAATTCCAGTTGAGCTATTTCAAATCCTGAAAGATGATGCTGTGAAAATGCTGCACTCAATATGCCAGCAAATTTGGAAAACTCAGCAGTGGCCACAGGACTGGAAAAGGTCAGTTTTCATTTCAATCTCAAAGAAAGGCAATCCCAAAGAATGCTCAAACTACCACACAAGTGCACTCATCTCATATGCTAGTAAAGCAATGCTCAAAATTCTCCAAGCCAGGCTTCAGCAATACGTGAACCATGAACTTCCAGATGTTCAAGCTGGTTTTAGAAAAGGCAAGAGGAACCAGAGATCAAATTGCCAACATCCACTGGATCATCGAAAAAGCAAGAGAGTTCCGGAAAAACATCTATTTCTGCTTTATTGACTACGCCAAAGCCTTCAACTGTGTGGATCACAATAAACTGTGGAAAATTCTGAAGGAGATGGGAATACCAGGCCACCTGACCTGCCTCTTGAGAAACCTGTATGCAGGTCAGGAAGCAACAGTTAGAACTGGACATGGAACAACAGACTGGTTCCAAATAGGGAAAGGAATACGTCAAGGCTGTATACTGTCACCCTGCTTATTTAACTTATGTGCAGAGTACATCATGAGAAACGCTGGGCTGGATGAAGCAGAAGCTGGAATCAAGATTGCCAGGAAAAATATCAATAACCTCAGATATGTAGATGACACCATCCTTATGGCAGAAAGTGAAGAGGAACTAAAGAGCCTCTTGATGAAAGTGAGTGGAAAAGTTGGCTTAAAGCTTAACATTCAGAAAACTAAGATCATGGCGTCTGGTCCCATCACCTCATGGGAAATGGATGGGGAAACAGTGGAAACAGTTTCAGCCTTTATTTTGGGGGGGCTCCAAAATCACTGCAGATGGTGATTGCAGCCATGAAATTGAAAGACGCTTATTCCTTGGAAAGTTATGACCAACCTAGATAGCATATTAAAAAGCAGAGACATTACTTTGCCAACAAAGGTCCATCTGGTCAAGGCTATGGTTTTTCCAGTGGTCATGTATGGATGTGAGAGTTGGACTGTGAAGAAAGTTGAGCACCGAAAAATTGATGCTTTTAAACTATCGTGTTGGAGAAGACTCTTGAGAGTCCCTTGGACTGCAAGGAGATCCAACCAGTCCATCCTAAAGGAGATCAGTCCTGGGTGTTCATTGGAAGGACTGATGCTGAAGCCAAAACTCCAATACTTTGGCCACCTCATGCAAAGAGTTGACTCATTGGAAAAGACCCTGATGCTGGGAGGGATTGGGGGCAGGAGGAGAAGGGGACGACAGATGATGAGATGGCTGGATGGAATCACTGACTCGATGGGCATCAGTTTGAGCAAACTCCGGAAGTTTGTGATGGACAGGGAGGCCTGGCGTGCTGCGATTCATGGGGTCGCAAAGAGTTGGACACGACTGAGCGACTGAACTGAACTGAAGTACTTTCAAGTTTCAAATACACATCCTCCAGAACCCAAATAGGATTACCAAGCACTTTTTAAAATTCTCATCACTAAGATCTGAGACATGTAATTATCTTTCATTTTTGAAGGGATATCTTAGCATGCTCCTAAGAACTTTACTGGTATGGTATGCCATTGAATATTTATAGTTTGTCTCCTACCCCTTGGAATACATATGGCTATAAAGGCAGCCAAAATACTGTGACCTCTTAGCCATCTGTAATAATGAACCTAGTTCTGAAGACATAGCTGATGTGCTGTTTATCAGATGTCTGACTGGGTCACATCTCTTCAGACATATGAGAGGCTGAGAGAGTAAACACTGCCAGATAGACATATATACTGTTGTCCATCCCAAGTGGATGCAAATTCATGATCTTTTCTGGTAAAAATGAAAAAGAACACATATAGTGGCTCAGTGGACACCTGGCATATACCAGAGGCCATGAAAATCTGCTCCAGCACTTCTACCACCTCTCTACTAGCATCTGTCTATGTGCCTACTAGTTGAGTCCAGAGGGGGCAGATTAGCAAATTAAACATATGATGGAGTCCACCATGCCTGTGTCCTTTGAATCATTAGTCTGCATTTATTTCCGCTGTTTCTCATAGATGTTTTTCAAATTTACTGGCTTAGATGGGTCTGAAGTAGGTTCAGAGGCCTCTATTTGGCCTTCCCCACTATATTTGTGTTCTGTTTGTGACAAACCTAGACAGTGTATTAAAAAGCAAAGACATTACTTTGCTGACAAAGGGCTGTATAGTCAAAGCTATGGTCTTTCCAGTAGTCATGTACAGATGTGAGAGTTGGACCATAAAGAAGGCAGAGTGCTGAAGAACTGATGCTTTTGAGACTGGAGAAGACTCTTGAGAGTCCCTTGGACAGCAGGGAGATCAAACAGTCCATCCGAAAAGAAAGCAACCCTGATCACTGGAAGGACTGATACTGAAGCTCCAATAATCTGGCCACCTCATGTGAACAGCTGACACACTGGCAAAGACCCTGATGCTGGGAAAGACTGAGGGCGAGAGAAGCAAGTGACAGAGAATGAGATGGGTTGGATGGCATCACCAATATGAACATAAACTTTAGCAAACTCTGGGAGATGGTGAGGGACAGAGAGGCCTGGCATGGGGCAGTCCATGGGGTCGCAGAGTCTGACACGACTGAACAGCAGTTGCTGTAACAAATTATCACAAAGTTATCAGCTTAACACAAATTTATTATCCTACGTGTGGCAGACTAAAAGCACAACACAGGTTGCACTAGACTAAAAATCAGGGGTCAGTGGTCCTGTGTTCCCTTCTGCAGTCTCTACCAGAGAATCCATTCCTTTGCCTTTTTGGGCTTCCATGTGCTGGTCACATTCCCTCCACTTGTGGCCCTTTCCTTCATCTTCAAAAAAAGGATCTTTCTGATCTGTCTGTAGACACATTTCCCCCTGGCTTTTTCTCCTATTGAGAGCTCTCTTGCATACAGTCTTCTCACATGGCCTTTCCTTAGCATATGTGCACAAAGCGCAAGAGAGCTCTGGTCTCTCCTCCTCTTGTAATGCGCACACTAATCTTATCAAGGCCCTATCTGTATGACATCATTGAACCTTAGTTATTTCCATAAATGCACAATTTCCAAATATAGTCATAATGAGTTTGGAAGACTCAGGCCATATAGGATGAATTTGGTTATTAATAAAGACGTGTCAATATTGGCTCATTAATTAGGACAAATGTACCTTACAAGATGATGGTATTACAGAAGTATATTTATCATGCCTTTTTATTTTCTATATTTTTGATGCATTGACGTCTGGGACCTTCCCAGGGCTGAACAGTTCCTGAAGGTGGTAACTCACCTGAGAGCACTGTTCCAATACAAAGTAACCAATACAGAGCCCACCCCCAATAAATCCCCTATATCAGGCCCTCTGATAATTAAGTCATTTAATTCTATACTAATGTGTTCTATATTGAAATATCTACTTTTGAGTCATTCATTTTTTTCCTTAGAGTTTGTCAACTTTGTTGACAGAAAACCAGCTTTTAGTTTCATTTTTTTCTATTGGTTTTCTATATTCTCTATCATATCAAAATATAACTGGTAAAACTTCAATACATTTAAGGTATACAACATAATGTTTTATGTATATACTGTGAAATATATGTATACACTGTGTTAGGTAACTTTACTTATAACTGGGCTTCCCTGGTAGCGCAGCTGATAAAAAAGCCACCTGCAATGCAGGAGACTCTGGTTCGATTCCTGGGTCCGGAAGATCCCCTGGAGAAAAGGACAGGCTGCCCACTCCAGCGTTCTTGGGCTTCCCTGGTGGCTTAGACAGGAAACAATCTGTCTGCAGTACCGGAGACCTGGGTTCAATCCCTGGGTTGGGAAGATCCAGTATTCTTGCCTGGAGGACCCCCGTGGACATAGGAGCCTGCAGGCTACAGCCCATGGGGTCACAAAGAGTAGGACACGACTAAACAACTAAGCACATACTTACAACTGCTGTATCGTTTAGACCTTATCTTTACATAATGTTTCGAGTCTAGTTTGTCTGACATGAGTATGGCCACTCTTGTTCTTTTTTGGTTGCCATTTTTTCCATTCTTTTACTTTCAGCATGTGTCCTGAAATCAAAAGCAAGTCTCATACACAACATACAGTTGAATTTCTTTTTTCGCCATTCAGCTAATCTATAGCTTTTGATTGGTACATTTAAACTGTTTAAAGTAATTACTGTTTTTTATATGACTTTCATCATTTTTGTTCCTCTTTCCTGTCTTAATTGGTGGTTTTTTTTTAATATATATACACATACTTTGATTCCCTTATTTTCCTGTTTCCTTTCTAGGTATCTTTAAATTGATACCAATGTACAATGTCTTAGCTTCAGTTATATAGCCGAGTGTTTTACATATTTATTCTTTTCCACTTTAGGTTAGTACAAGATATTGAGTCTAGTTCCCTGTGCTATACAGAAGTCCTTGATGTTTACCTATTCTACTATAGTTTACTATATAATAGTGTGTATAGGTTCATCCCAAACTCCTAATTTATCTCCCTGCCCCAATCCCTTTTGGTAACCATAAGTTTGTTTTCTATGTCTGAGTCTATTTCTCTTTTGTAAATAAGGTTATTTGTATCACTATTTTTATAATGCACATATAAGTAATATCATAGGATATTTGTCTCTGACTTAGTATGATAATGTCTAGGTCCATCCATATTGCTACAAATGGCATTATTTCATTCTTTGAGTGGTAGTCCACTGTGTACATGTATGTCTAAGTATCTTTTCAAATTAAGAGTTTTCTCCTTAATATATGCACAGGGTTGGGATGACTGGCTTATAATCTAACTATAAAAACATGTGTCAGGAGAAAAATAATGTATTATAGAAAGTAGACTATGTTCCTATATTATTTTTAAAAATCTCATTAAAAAAAGCAAACTTGTGGAGCAAAAAAATACAAATTCAGTTATACTGTGGGTGTAAGGAAATGAGTTGAACCACACAGCAGTGTAGGTGGTAGGAATGGAAAATGAAGGTGAAATGGATGGTCCTTTTCTCATAAAGAGGTATAATCCTCAACTGAAAGATGATTTACTCTAAGCTAGGAAATACATTTAAATGGGAGAGGTAAAAATGATACCCATTTTTAAAACCAGGAGGGGCACTGCAAATATGCTGGACTTCTGTCTACCACAGTGCTTTCCCCACATCTGACCCTTGCAATGGTCCAGCAAGGGCTCTATTTCTTTCAAAAGCTTCACACAAGTACTTTTTATGGATACACATACTTTATAACATAAATAAATCAAAGACAAATGAAAATTTAAAAAACTCAACAGAAGAGTAACAATTTCCTGTCTCAATCTTAAGTAAAATGATATAGTTTCCAGCTTCAAGTCAACAGCTCTAAGATTATGTTCTTAAAGAGTTAATTCTGCTTAATGTAGGAATGAAACAGAAGCAGATTTGTCCAGTATTTGGAGAGCCAAAAAATAGACTGAAATCTTATTTTACTCTATCTACCTTCCTTCCTTCTGTCTTTTGGCATAAGTAAAATACCAGAAATTTTTTTTGTCAGCCTCTTTAAGCTATAAAAACGTCACATATACAAACTAACAAAATATACAGAGCCCAAACATCTGATTTAAATATTTTAAGCATCTTTATTTAATAAATAACTTCACTAAACAGCATTGTAAAAAGTGAACTGTTAAAATTAAAAGGCACTTAAAATAAGAATGTGAATAGTATGAAACAAAACAGGAAATTCAAACAGTGAGAAGTAAATATACAGTGGTCTGTTATAGCACTAATTTAAAGTAAGAAATGCTTAAGTGATAGCTATTGAATGAGCCACAGTACAACTTCACATGTTCAATAAAAAGGCAAATGTACAGCTAAAACATCAATGAAAAAGTACTGATTTTAAAAAAGTCTTACCCCAAATTGCAAACAAATACATTAAATGATTAGAAGAGGTGATAAAAAGCACCAGGCTTTAAAAAGAAAATGAATAAAATAAAATTCACCCGGAGGTCCCCAATTCAGCAAGTACTATGTAAATTAAGGCTTTTATGTAGATAATGCTAAATCAAGGACTTATTTTTTTGCAGAAAATTTCCCAATTCTTTTATCCAAGACTTGAATTTACAAAGAGAAGGCATAAAAGTTACCAAGATTAAGTAACTCTTAAAATGGCACATAGGTTTTAAAGCTATGTTTTCCCTTCCTAGCTGACTTTCCCCATGGCCTCTGCAGATCAAATATTTCATTACTTTACACCTGTAACTCCTAACATACTCATCTTTCAGGTATGTCATCAGTCATGTCTAACAGGCAAATAGCAAAATAATACATTTAAAACGATTCTAAACTAGCTAGGAGGACATTTACTTTGGATTCTGTATAACTGAAAAATGACGTCTGCAAAGCTAGAAATCAGTTTTAACACTTGATTAACAGAAAGTCTCATATCATCCTCATTAACTACTGCCTTTCAATCACTCTAGAAATACTGCTTAATCCAGTAAGACCTGGATGCACTAGTCCAGGAGAAAAGGTCAAAAAGGCACATTGTGACCTTAGATGACAAGGATAACCATCCTGTCGGCAAGTCTTTTGTCAGTCCCTGGCATTGGTTATAACATTATTTTCAAAATAATAAAAAAATTTTCAAATTATACATATTGTACATTTTCAGAACCTGCCCATGAGAGAACCATGGTGACACTGCCCTGAAGCTACCTTACTATGACTGTGGAATTGCTACTTTGCATTCAGCGCTGTGGGTACACACAGGCAGTGCTCATTTCCCCTCGTACTTCGGATTAACAACAGTTGTCACAGCACTCTTGTAAATAGGATTTTCACCCTAAAAAAAGAAAAAAATTATCAGTTACTCTACTAAAGTCATCTAATTTTAATATCATTTTATAAAATTAAAGACCATTTTCATAAGTCATTTCCATTTGATCTGTCCAGATATCAAAAGCTTACAAAAAATGAAAAATGAAAGCTTTGCCCCACAAGGCTAAAGGTGCCTTTGAAAAGGCACTTTTACTTTCTGAAAAGTCCTTCCTCCACTGGTGATCTGCTGTCAATGGCTTCTCTTTTTTAAACTAGTTTTGAATACTATCTTGAAACTAGTTTTTAACAAACTGTTCTGCCATCAACTGCCTGATTCTTAATCCTCATTGTGCACAAAGGTGCTTGATAATGAACAGACTGCTTGGCTTTCTTGTCTGTGCTCTTCTGAGGCTTGGCCACTCAGGGTGTAGAGATTCTGAGGTAAGACTGTCACAAGTGGGCACAGTGCCAAATGTGCTTAGACAAAAATAATTACCATTCTTCATGAAATAACTGCTATTCTTCAATATGCTGATAAAACATTTTATCTTTGATACTATATTTTACTGAAGTGTTAAGTGATTCCAAGCCATAAACATGAGAGATCTTTCAAGAGTCATAACTTCACTGACAGTGATGTTTAAAACATATCATTTTCTTTAAAAATTCTCATTCTAAATTATACATTTTAATATCTTCCATAGCATTCTTTCTCTATTCTTTAAAACTGAAGATAGGCTTGAAAATCAAATGAGAAATACGGGCAAATATTCCTATCTCAGAGAAAATACATGAGTACAAATCAAATAAATGTTTAAAAATTTTTAAATGCTATTTAGTTTCATATTTTACTATAGAACAATTTGAGGTTATTTTTAAAATATTTATATAAAGCACCTAAAGAGTAATTTTTGCTTTTAAATTTTATCCACACTTCACTTCAGGTTACATTTGGATATAGCTTTCATTGCCACAATTTCTGCCTCCTAGAAGGGCATAGCTTGGTGGATGACAAACATGAAGATAAAGAACTCTCAAACAGTACACAAGGGAACTCATACATAAAATGGGAACAGCATAAGAAAAAAGGGATTGACTGAGATTAAGGATATTGTCAAAATGAAACTGACTACAGATAAAACATTGAAAGGTATATAGAAGCATATACACATGCAGAGTTAGAAATCTATATGGTTGAGTTTTTAAGGGTACATATGTATGTTCTGAGTGGGAAAGGGGAAGCAGATGATGCCATCTTTAAAAAAGAGTAAGAATTCGTTGAGGGAAAGTAAAACATATAAAGGCTGGGACTTGAGAAATACAGAATAAACCTCTCTGACTTCAGTTCGGCAGTTAGTCTGGAACCTGACACTGTGCCTTCACTCCACTCCACAAAGCACAACCTGCCCAGTCATTTCTGAAACACAGAAGAACTCAGGATCCCTCAGAGATAAACATTATATACTCTGGATGACAAAAATCACATCTGATATGAAATTCTGAGCTCTTGTCCCAACTGGATCCCAAATGGCAGACATTTCATAATGGAGACTGACGTATGGATCCTAGCAACTACATTTCTAATGAGTAATCAGTACAAATAAGTGAGTCTATTTCCACTTTCCTATCATGCAAGGCTAGAACTGCCTATTTGTTTTTCAAATATGCTAGGAAAATAAATTACCATTAAGTTTCTTTAATGCATTAGATAAATCTAATAGTTAATACTTAAAAACTGTAAGGTAATAAAACATGGAGAAGCAAAAGAAATGGCTAAGTTATAGATGAAACCGAAGTACAATTTACATCGCAGAACTTACCTCTGGAGAAAACACTGCCTTACACATTTATATTTATTATTTCATATATATTATTATTTCAAAGTCCATTCAAACAAAATTTTAACATGCAAGGTTAGAGGTAAGAGATTAAACCATCTGCGCTGAGCATCATCTTAAATGGAGGTAAGCTAAAATAATGCATATTAGTTCCCATTGTTCAGAGTGCAACCCTTCCCCACCCCAACAAAAAGCAAAAGCCTGTTTAAATCAAGAGGAACAGGGTTACATTCGGCAGGGAAGTCCTGTGTTCTCAGTAAATGTCATCTGTGCTCACTCTGGAAGGGCTGATGTGGCTACAGCATCATTTCTGTTGCATATGAGAAATGCAGTGCACAACTGTGGGAGATTAGCAGCCCACATTCAATGTGTTTACATATGAAGAGCTTTAACAAAGTTGATAATTTTATTTTTTTTAAATGGACCTACATGAATGGTCTTATGTGCTGAAGTAATTAGACTGCCTGCCTATTTATCTGAAATATGTTAATGACATAACTGACCAGCAACCTTGGGTCCCATACTGGAAAAGTGCTTTGTAAGCCATGATTTAATTTCTTAATGCTCATTCATTAATATCTATTTATTTCTACTTACGTTTTTCTTGAGAAAACATCTCAGAATAACCAGTAGCCATTAATTTTCCTGAATTTCACTAACAACTAAAAATTTTTCACAAAACTTTCACATCTTGAATTATCCAAAATGCTTATTTTGGCTGAAGTGATAGTGTACCAAAAATTGACTTAACAATAAAAACATTAAGTTTCACTGTTACTGATAATTTCCTTCAAAACACAATTTAACATATGGCAAGGTAAAAATTTCACCTTTCAATAGGAGATGCAGAAATTTTTTCATGTAAGTATCCATATAAAATGTCAATATCTGATTATGACAGAAAGAGGAAAGGAAAAAAAACCCAGCAAATTAGTTTCCTTATAAAAATAACATTCTTTCTGTAAAGCTCTAAGTGAGGAAGAAAAGAATACTAAGTCTCATGCTACTAAGAAAATGTACCAGACTACACAAGATGAATCTGACAATTTTTTGCCATCAAATTTAACTCTGCCATTTCAAAAGTCTTAAGAGCTGCTTAGAAATAAGAAAAACTCAGACACATAATGGTTTCTAATGTTATCAGTACTCCCTGTACCTCTTAAAAATATAAAACATTCCTGTACTTTAAAATCTTACCGCATAAGTATATGCTCATTCATCAGAGTAAATAAACAAACCTGCATTGATGGGTTTCTGGGTGTAACAGTGACTGCCGCATTCAGTAGTGTCGCAGTAGCACTAACATTCTTAAGCTACCAGAAAATAGCAAAGACTGTCATTTCCTATAGCGATCTCCCTGCACCTAACCAGGTAACAGTGTCTCCTGAAGACATGTGATTGCTACCAGTTCAATCCAGTGGTTAAGAACCTAGACCCTGGAGCCCAGTGGCCTGGGTTTGAATCTTAGCTTTTCCACTAACTAGTCTTGTGAACTTGGTCAAGTTACCGAACTCTTCTGTGCCTCAGTCTTCTCATATGTGAAATAAGAATAAAGGAAAGGAAGGAGTTCAGGATCACCAGTCAGGAGAACTGGTTCTAATCACAACCTTTTTATCAGAGTATTAGGGGCTTACATAATTATATTAAAAACATGCTGGAAACACTTCATGAAAATTCAGTTATAAGGGAAAAGCCTGTCCAGTGTTGATAAAAGAGAAAATGATACATTTGTCACCCAGGTAGAGCATACACTGGCCAAAATAACTTTCCCTTAACTTAGAGAATAGGTTAACCAAGCTTTATTACCACTATGAAATTTTCAGCAAAGTTTTTATTTAAAACTCTAGTAGTGTTTTTCTCTACATGAAATTTAAATTTCATGTTC
The DNA here is from genome assembly GCF_023699985.2 of Odocoileus virginianus. NCBI lineage: Eukaryota > Metazoa > Chordata > Mammalia > Artiodactyla > Cervidae > Odocoileus > Odocoileus virginianus. The sequence continues at coordinate 17,834,313 of NC_069682.1, read as the reverse complement.
ACTTTTCACTCTAAAACTTACAAATAATAATATGTTATATATAATATGATGGAAGGATGTTACCATACAAGGATGATAATACCACCTAAAGCAAGGGACTCTAGTGAGGATTATAACTGACAGGCTGCTATCAAATACTGTAGTCATTAGCCAAAAACAACACAGTACAGTTACTGACTCCCTGTTAAAGCTCTGGGAAGTGAAGTGACCCAGTGCCACTCTACCTAATGGGACTCGACCCAGGTCAGTCTGATCACAATACACGTTCTTTTCACTACAACACAGTTGCTACTTCTATACCATAAAGCTTAATCCAAAGCCCTTCTAAATACTATTAACACACAGAAAGAAAAGCCATAGTATAGCCATATAAATAAAGCCAGACTTTGGAGAGGGAAAAAAAAAAGCGGTAGTGATGAAAGACACGCAGTGCAGTAAAGACATGCAAAGACAGAAAAATGAAAGAAAATACGAACGGCAATTTAGAGACCAGCTTTACGTCCATAGTTTGGATTCTTGAAATTATTAATAGGACTCTTGTAAATCGGATTTTCTTGCTAAAGTAAAAGAAATAGTTTCTAATGATTTCATCAGAAAAAAACTGACATGTATAATGAGTGTTTAAACACTTTTATAAAAGAGAATTTTTACTATTTTTACGCTTCCAAAATTATTTTTTAAAAATCCAAGCAAACTGTTGTAAAATGCAAATGACTAAAGTTCATTTACACCTGAAAAATACTGAATATTGTCACTGCCTTCTTGTATCAAAAGATGAATACAAGACGGCCAACGTTTGGCCACACCAGCCTCCAATCCGTTTCAAAGCACTAATGCTGACATACATTTTCATCACTTACGGCTTTTAGGTTTTGTATAAAACAAGGTTACTGAGTTGTAATTTGCAGAGTAAAAATACCCTTTTAAAATACACAGTTTCATGAATTCTCAAATGTATAAAGACACCCATCTGGGTAATTTAGAGACCACAGGCTTAGTCCCTATCATAAGTCTGCCTTTTCTAGACTGTTACATAAATGGAATTACACAGCATGTAGTCTTTTGAGTGGCTGATTTCTACTTAGGGTTCTTTGTTGAATTATTTAAAAAAAAAAAAAAAGCAGCAGCTTTCCACTGAATAGTCTGCAGTTATTTAGGGTTTTGTTTTTAATTTTTTTGGCCATGCCAAGTATGTGGGATCTAAGTTCCCCAACCAGGGATTGAACCCACACCCCTTCTATTAGAAATGAGTCTTAACCACTGCACCACCAGGGAAGTCCCCAGGATTCTATTTTATATAAGAAGAAAAGGCAAAAGAGCAGATTAAAATTATTAAGAAAATAAAAATACCACAGTAACCTGAAGAAACATTCTTACAACTGTTTTCTTTTCATGGAATGTATTTAAGATGTTTTCTGTCTTTCACTGAATGCAAGCTTCCTGAATAATAAATCCTGGGGGGAAACTGAGATATTTAAAGGACTTTAGTAATCAGCTTTAGAGCTGATAAACAAGTCTTAGAAGCGTTACATTTACTTTATGAAACACCTTCCATTTTAGATGTTTTCCAACTTACCGTGTCCCATTTGGCATTCATTTTTTCCTTTTCAAATTTGGCAAATTCCCTTCTGTCATGAATGATCATTAAAAGCTTCCAAATCAGCAGCAATGCAAGGCCAATAAGAACAATTCCAGCAACCACACCTGCTACAATTGGAATAATGTCTGGACCAGTGGGGCACTCTGTAAAGTAAAAAGCAAAGGATACGCACACAAGGGGGTTAGCCTGTGAAAGTGCAGCCAAAACTACAGAGAGCTATGCAGTCTCACAAAAGACACAGGAATTGAAACTCCAAGATAAGTATCTTGGGGCACACTATCCAAAAGAACCTATAAAAAAAGATACTAGATACAGATAAGTTTACAAGATCATAAGGTACATGATCAATAAATAAACATCATGTATTTCTATGAATTATACCAAAGCTGATTTCTATATATTAGAAACTGAACCTTAGAAAATAGTATTATCTACAATAGCACGGAAATCATGAAATACCTATGTATAAACCTAATAAGATATGTTTAAGATTTATATGCTAAAAATTACTAAACACTGATTTTTTTAAAAAGTCAAAGACCTGAATAAATCAAGAGATTTTATGTATGTTCATTGATTAGATGTCAATCCTCTCCCAACTTGATCTATAAACTCAATATTATCCCAATCAAAATCCTGGCAGGACATGTGTGGATATCAAGCAAGTGAATTCTAAAATTTACAAATAAGTAGGAGAACTAGGAAAGTGTTTCAAAAACACTTTCAGGAAAGAACAAAGTTGGACAACTTACATTACCAGATTTCACAACTAGCCGTGAAGCAACAGTAATTGAGACAGTGTGATATTGGCTAAGGGACAGATGCCTAGATTAATGGAACATAATCAAAAGTCAGAAATAGGCCCACACACATTAAGGTCATCTTATTTTCTCACAAAGTGGACAAAGGTCAGCCTTTTCAAGAAATGGTATAAGAACTGCTGGAAATCCACCTACAAAAAACTAGTCCTCCACTCCAGATACTGAGAGCAGCCCAAAATACGTTATGGACCTAAGTGCAAAGCCAGAAACCAAAACTTTTAGAAGAAAACACAGGAGAAAAATACTTATGAAGCTGAGTTATGCAGAGAGTTCTAAGATAGTAAGAAGCAAGATCTACAAAAGAAAAACTTGGTAAAATTTAATGTTCTGGTCTTCAAAAAACAGTATTTGAAATACACACACCTGAAAATGCAAAATAATAACAGAGGCTTTAAAAAAGTTTGGCTGTTTCTTCTGAAGTTCAATATATGCCCTCTCCCCAATTCCTAATATTTATCCTAGAGAAATGAAAACTACATTCCAATAATAACTTAATCACAAATGTAGAAAATTCCAAAGAATGTATTAAAAGATCCCAGGGAAAAAAAAGAAAGATAAAAATGATTCATCCCTTGAAAACCAGAACAAATTCATGCCATAACAAATTATCTTTCCCAGTGTCCAAGCCTAAATCAAGCTGCTATTAAAAATATCATCAGTAATGATGTTACTGAGTACCTGCTATCAGGCACTGTCCTAAGGGCTTTATATGTGTTACTGCACTTACTCTTCAAACACTTTATAACATAAAATTTGCTTTCTCTTTCCCTTATTTCTTATAGTTAATTAAATACTGTTTTAAGCTTGAAGAGATTTAAAATGTCCCAACTTGAATGTAAAGTAGTCATGTAAAGTAGCTGGAAGCTGTTCCTAGATGTGAGTGAGTGAAAGTCACTCAGTCATGTCTGACTCTTTACGACCCATGGACTGTCCATGGAACTCTCCAGGCCAGAATACTGGAGTGGGTAGCCTTTCCCTTCTCCAGGGGATCCTCCCAACCCAGGGATCGAGGGGAACTGCCAAAAGCTCTAAGCAGCAGAAAGACATAAAAGAAAATGCAAAAAACTTTGAAATGATCAGATTTCTACCTGGAGTCTCTACAACATGAACAGTGGCCTCATTGTTCCCATTCACTGAATATGTGAAGTAGAACCAGCAGTCGTCAACGTCCTTCTCCTTACAGTGGGACAAGGGATCCACCTGGCCTGGCTGGGGCAATTTGTCCCGATTTTCAACCTTGGTAATGTTGAAATGTGAACATTCCTGAGCACATGTGTCTTTCTTTTCTCCTTTATTGAAGGCTCGGCACTGAACACATTCTCTGTTAAAATGCAAATGATTATATTTATTATTTATAATAATATTTGCTTAAAGATGATTTTGTGGGCTAGACTCAAAATTTGATCAAATTAGGCCAAGAGAGAGGAAAGAAGATATGAATAAATGAAGAAACACATGACATTTCTTGGTGGGAAAACTAAACATAAAGATGCTAGCTTCCTAAGTAAAATTATAGATTTATTACAGCTCAAACTAAAATCCTCCAAAACAAATGAGTAGTAAGATAAAACTAGCCCTATCAGATCTGAAATATACAATATAAAACCAAAATAACTTTTGAAATGTGTTGCCAGTATTACGGTTCTTTCTACAAGGGACAAAACCTTCCATTTATTTAGTCAAAAGGCAGTAAATAAATTAGCAATTGGTAATATTAATTTAACAAAGGTTACCACATGGATTCAATTAAATACCAAATTCAGGTTGAAATAATGGTACCACCACACTCATACAATACAATTCACTATCATGTGGCAAACACTAGCTATTGAGAATTTTTAGATTTAAAAAGTGGGCCTCAATGTGACAGATACTTTATTTACAGTGTGGCCTAGATTAGCACTGTTCTATGTACCATGTGATCATACACAGGTGAACAGACAATGAGCAATCACCTATTTCAAGCCAACTCAGAAATACTTACTTATGCTCAGCACAGACTCCAAGGCAGGTCTGACACATCTCACAGGTTGGTCCTTGGAACTTGGGGTCTGTACACTTACAGGCACCGCACTCGCAGACGCCGCGGCCATTGCAGATCTGTCCATTTACGGCCAGGCAGGAAGTGGTATCCAGAGAACAGTCACAGGCACTACCGGTGTAGTTTGGGTTGCACTCACACACTCGACACTTGCAAACACCATTCCCTGCAATTAAAAATCTCACATCTCACAACAGTGGTAACAATATAAAATCACAGCACTGAAAAGTGAAAACAATAATATTTAAGGAAGTATCCACGGGATGGAGTGACCCTCAATGCTGCCCCTTTTCTATTTATTCACTAAGCAAACTCGAAACATGTTTTACTTTATTAGATAGGACCACATTTTATAACCACTTTCAGGCCCATTCTCACCTCCACATATTAAGCCATTGGATCTATCACAGTTGAAATTGTCACACTCGCAGAATTTTCCAGAATAAATTTCATTTGTATTGTCCCTCTTCCTACACACACACTGTCCACAGACACACTCTCCATTGTTGCTACAGATTTCTGAACTGTTTTCTTTCCTGCAGTAAGCGTCCATGTCTTCACTGTTCACCTCATCTGTGCTACATTCACAGTGTCTCCCAACACGTCCCTCGTTGCACCTAAACAAAGAGTCCAATATTTCAGTCACATAAAATAAAAATAATTGAAGGTAACAAAGTGGTAAGAAAGACAGAGAGGAAATAAAATGATAAACATTATCTTCAGACTACAATTTTATGAGAGTGTTTGTGCCATGTGTCACAGAAGTGTACATATGTGCATATGTACACACATACACAGCTATTCAAATCCATACAGAATCTACACAGGGGCCTAGGAAAAAATTCCTCTTCGGGAAAGTAACCATTCTGATCAAGATGAAAATACAATCTAGCAATGAACAGGTGAACACAACATTTGGAAACAAAGGATAAACTTATTTTTAAAGAGTGTGGTATGTTTTCAAAGGATATACTGTATATTACATTTGCTATTATTTGCCCAATTTTTATACTAAAAGTTTATACCCAATTTTTAAACTAAAAAGTATAAAAACACACAACTGAAGGACTGAACTGATAAAAACACAACCCAAAAAGTACATGAAGTTGAAAACCATACTAAATGTATCATTTACCATAATGTTTAAAAATAAATTCATCCTAAGGATTCAGACTTTTCAGACACTTTTTAAAACACTTAGTGCTTATACACATTGTATATGGTAAATACACAAAAAGAAGGCAAAACATTTTCAAGATCTTTCAGATAAATAATATTTTACTAAAAATGTATCTACACAACTCAGTCAGGATATGACATGGAAAATAAAAAATGTAACATTTTGTTATTTAGAAGCTAGTAAATGATGGCAAAATACAGTCATTAATTTTCCTCATGATTAAAAACCCTTCAAAGCCTAAGTCATTTGGGAGCTGACAGTTGGATCAAAATAGTTCTCTCTCCTGTTCTAAAAAAAATAGGAGAAAGATGAAACAGGAAGATTTACAGTATAAAAATTAAAAATAATTTGACTTAAGTTCTGTTAGTAGTAGATTCTATGTTCTGAAAATAGTGCTTAATTTTACAAATACATGAATTTTTTAAAAATTATTCCAACAATGCAGAAGTACATGTAATATCAAGCTGAACATCCTTTGTTAATTCCTAATTCCAGTTCCCCTATAAAATCGCTTATTATTTTCTATAAGCTTACTGAGCTCTGGAGTTCAGATTGCTATCACGAGAGAAAAACCCAAATGCTACCATAAACATTTGTTAAGTAACATCTTGGATGGCTACAAAAGCTTTTATTTTAGAATAAAAGGTAGCCTGCCTGAGGAAAAAAAGGCAGAGAAGAGCTTTCTATAAAGAACACACACACAAGATGATCAAACTGATCTTGTGGTGAGCAACAGTAGCTGGAAGAATAATTTATCGGCCCCCACAGAAACTTTCTGGGACGCTCAGGCAGGCCGGCCTCCAGCCGTCCCGGCTGCCATGCCCCGCACCGTGCGTGCCGCCAGCTCACCTGCAGGCCCCACACTCAAAGGTCCCGTTGCCGTCGTGGCACTTGGGGCTTCCTGGGATGCCTTCACCCTGGCACTCGCATTCACAGATGAACTGAAGGATAATCTCCACTTCCTCAGTGAAGCCCAGAGGCTTAATTTTAATGGTTTCAGAGTTCTTATTTGGACATTTATTTGCAGTTATGCTAATTTCAAATTGAACCTTAAAAGGAAAACAAGATAAGTTAAAATCTAAGCAATTTAAATCTACTAAAAATTCTTCAAAAAGCTACTCAAGTTATATTTAACTGTTTCTCATATTATAAGCTAGATTGCTCATAAACAAGTAAGCTTTTTCTTTTACTTCAGAAAAATGTTTACAGAACATACCTCATCCCCAATGGAAATATTAGAGCATTTTCTCCCATTTTCCCCTGTTCCATTCACCCCGTTCTTGCAGTAAGACTTGTAATTTATTGTTACTCCTTCCGGTAATTTGCTGTTTTCCAAAATGACTTCTGAAGAAAGGGACTAAAAGAAAGACTAATGAAATAAGATGAAAAGGCAAACAAATGATACTATAAAGTAAGCTGAATTCATAAATTCCACAGATAAAATGAGCTGTTAAGGAAACAGTATTATTTAAATATTGGAAGCCTAATCTTGAGTGACTAGAAAACCCAAAACCCAGAGATATGGGCTCAAATAAGTAACAACCAATTATTCGAAATAATGTACATGACTGAAGAGTGTTCTGGTTAAAATTTTAATGACACAGCAGAGAGGCCTAATATTAATTATGAAGAGTACTAAGAATTCAGAACACTTTCTTTCTCCACTGGCAACACACTCTCCTCTGCCCTGCCACTGCTAGCTCACTAGTGTTAGTCGCTCAGTCATGGCTCTTTGTAGCCCCATGGTCTACAGCCCACAAGGCTCCTCTGTCCAGAGATTTCTCCAGGCAAGAATACTGGAGTGGGCCGCCATTCCCTTCTCTAGGGGATCTTTCCAACTCAGGGATCAAACTGGGGTCTCCTGCACTGCGGGCGGATTCCTTACCGCCTGAGCCACCAGGGAAGCCTCAGCTCACCGAGGACAAAGGTTAACAGTCTGCTACAGAGGCTGGGACAAATCTGCTTAGGGGCCACTGCAGGCCAGCCCCACTCCCTCAAAGAAAGAAAACCCCAGTGGAGGGTTCAAGCCAGTGCTTCTGTAGAACAGCAGAGGGCGCAGGACAAATGGAGAAGGCTGCAGCGGCAAGTTCGGTCCTGGTCATACCACTCTGCAGATGGAGTTAGGAAAACATTAAGATATGCTAACGACTATGGGGGTGACAGGGGAAAACCAGAATCTAGAAAGTCTGTAAAAATCTAAGTAGGGTCTTTCCAAAACATTTTGGAAACCCCTGGCATGAGGTAGAAAATAAAATTCAACTCGTCGAAGGGCTGGAGCTGGTGTATGCAGCACAGGATGGTTACAGTTGTATTACAAAGGCCTCCGATGACTTAAAACAGTTACTGACCAAGGCTTAATGAGTATCCCTGAAGTACTCGGAACTAAACTCGAGATGAACAATTCCTCTTTAATTTCAACTTCCTTCCACATGGCGTAAAAATCTTATAAATCTTACTTTAAGAAGTCATGTATGCATTCATATATATTTTATGGTACATACACATGTGACTGTGTGTATACCACTTGAGAACAGAGAACTATGTACAAGAGAAATATGTACTATGCACAGAGAAATATGGCAAGAGAAGAATTAGCAAAAAAAAAAAAAAAGCTTTTCTGGCACAATTCATCAAAATCTATGAATCTATAAAATGAAGGGAAATAAAGAAGACAGGTAATCCTATAAATCTAAATGGAAGCTGTTTCATACTTGTTTTCCAAAAAGGAGACTTATTACTTAATGACATTCAAACAGAATTTAGAAATCCACCCCCCGCCATGCCTTTTATTTTGCCTTGCAAACACATTTTTGTAAGAGAATGATTTTTTCCTCCACATACAGAACTTTACATACAAGTTTTACATTGTCTTCTGGGGCCTGCTAAATTGTGTATGAAAGGAGTTTTACTTTTTTTGAGCAAAGTATTCTCAACAGGGTACTGCCCAAGACAGATCTTACTTAGAATGCACTCACATTGTACGCATCGATGATCAACTGAATCACATTGCTGGAATTCGCAGATAATGTTCCTACTGCTGACTTAGGGATCAAATTTTTCAGTTCCTGCAATTAAAAGATAAAACCTATAAAATTTGACTAATTAGCAACTACTAAGTACCTACTATTTATTTTTAAAAACCATTTCTTGATATATATATCCTAAATAAGGAGTCAGACCTAAAAATAACTAATTTTCCAATATAATACCACGTTTGTAAAATCTAGCCTTTCTATCTGATGACATTTTCCCACATTTCAATTCAGACATATCATTGTGCCTTTGATGACTAAACAATAAGGATCTAAAAATGTGTTCCTATTTTGATCTCACACGTATATATTTACCTTGTAAACAGGCTGAAATTCTTCAGTAACTGCAAAAATCGTCTGAATGTTATTTTCGCTTAGTTTCTGGACAAGGTGAGCAATAGAAGGATAATCCTAAGAAATTAAGTAATAAAATTTAGTATGTAATTATATCCAGTCTACTCCAGTTTTGTTTCTCAGTCTACTCCAGTTTTTTAACACTTTCTGAAAATAATGATTTGCAGATATATCTGGATTATTCACGCAAGATTGCCTGAAACAACACAAATTATTGCTGAACTGGGTGCTGTCTAGTGAGTTTCTAATCCTTTTCTATTTTTATGTGTGCGTAAAAATTTCAATAAGAAAGATTTTTAAAAGATTACCTTATGTATATTAAATGTCAGAACAATGAAATTGAAAAACTGCCATAATTAAAGGTTATATTATCACTAAGAAAAAGACGAAGATTTAGCAAGGTTTAGATTTCTTCCAGACCTTGAATAAATTGCCAGTGTTTATCTTCTGTAGAGGCAGGAGGCCTACTTTCTTAAGTCATATATAAATAAGACAAGGAGTTTAAAACTATACAAATGATGTGTTTAGACATAGTATCAAACTTGCCACCCCTTCATGGGCCGAGTGAGAGGAGACAGCTTTGGGCTGGGGTGCAGGGCCAGGAGTCAGCAGCTCCCTTCACCTCCGCCAGGCCCCCAGCTACGCGGAAGGAAGAAGGCACAAAGCCACAGCCTCAAAACAGCAACAAAGCTTTCCTGCGCATTAGGTCAGGGCCCAACTTACCAAAATAACAAAACCCCAATCCTCAAAACCCCACAAGCCCATTACCCATAATACTCTAAAAACCCGAATCCACTTAATATGTAAGGCGCCAAGCACTTACGTAATAATGGCTCATTGTGTACACATCATTTTCCAGGTGACACTGTCCATCATTTGGTAAAACAATGCCACCAAGTTTCCCATCTCCAGCAAAGTGAAACCCAGCATCCGTGGAAAACACCAGCAGCCGTGTCACATTCCTCCAACCAATGAGTGACTTGAAAAGAAAAGGATTTCAATATTAAAATACTACCTACAGAAATCCAGCAAAGATTAAATCTTTTAATCTTTATACAGGCTACCACTATACTTTCAACTTAATTCTGTATTTTCTCTTTTCACAATGCTAATAACATCCTCGCTGATAAAGGCACAGAGCCCGCTGAATAAAACTCCCCCGCCTCACTGTAACACTTCACCCTGCCTAGCTGTCTGTCTCAGCTCTGTTTTTAAAAACTACCTTTTAAAGTCAGTGTCCCTCTCCCCACTACAAGGTAGCTCCACTCCACATGGCTGGGACCACGTCTGGTTTCGTGCATCATCTTATCTCCAGTAGTAGCGCTGTTCAGTTCAGTTGCTCAGTCGTGTCCGACTCTTTGCAACCCCATGAATCCCAGCATGCCAGGCCTCCCTGTCCATCACCAACTCCCAGAGTTTACTCAAACTCATGTCCATCGAGTCAGTGATGCCATCCAGCCATCTCATCCTCTGTCATCCCCTTCTCCTCCTGCACCCAATCCCTCCCAGCATCAGGGTCTTTTCCAATGAGTCAACTCTTCACATGAGGTGGCCAAAGTATTGGAGTTTCGGCTTCAGCATCAGTCCTTCCAATGAACACCCAGGACTGATCTCCTTTAGGATGGACTGGTTGGATTTCCTTGCAGTCCAAGGGACTCTCAAGAGTCTTCTCCAACACGATAGTTTAAAAGCATCAATTTTTCGGTGCTCAACTTTCTTCACAGTCCAACTCTCACATCCATACATGACCACTGGAAAAACCATAGCCTTGACCAGATGGACCTTTGTTGGCAAAGTAATGTCTCTGCTTTTTAATATGCTATCTAGGTTGGTCATAACTTTCCAAGGAATAAGCGTCTTTCAATTTCATGGCTGCAATCACCATCTGCAGTGATTTTGGAGCCCCCCAAAATAAAGGCTGAAACTGTTTCCACTGTTTCCCCATCTATTTGCCATGAAGTGATGGGACCAGATGCCATGATCTTAGTTCTCTGAATGTTAAGCTTTAAGCCAACTTTTCCACTCTCCTCTTTCACTTTCATCAAGAAGCTCTTTAGTTCTCCTTCACTTTCTACCATAAGGGTGGTGTCATCTACATATCTGAGGTTATTGATAATTCTCCCGGCAATCTTGATTCCAGCTTGTGCTTCATCCAGCCCAGCGTTTCTCATGATGTACTCTGCACATAAGTTAAATAAGCAGGGTGACAATATACAGCCTTGACATACTCCTTGTCCTATTTGGAACCAGTCTGTTGTTCCATGTCCAGTTCTAACTGTTGCTTCCTGACCTGCATACAAGTTTCTCAAGAGGCAGGTCAGGTGGTCTGGTATTCCCATCTCCTTCAGAATTTTCCACAGTTTATTGTGATCCACACAGTCAAAGGCTTTGGCATAGTCAATAAAACAGAAATAGATGTTTTTCTGGAACTCTCTTGCTTTTTCGATGATCCAGCAGATGTTGGCAATTTAATCTCTGGTTCCTCTGCCTTTTCTAAAACCAGCTTGAACATCTGGAAGTTCTCAGTTCACGTAATGCTGAAGCCTGGCTTGGAGAATTTTGAGCATTACTTTACTATCACGTGAGATGAGTGCAATTGTGCGGTAGTTTGAGCATTCTTTGGGATTGCCTTTCTTAGGGATTGGAATGAAAACTGACCTTTTCCAGTCCTGTGGCCACTGCTGAGTTTTCCAAATTTGCTGGCATATTGAGTGCAGCACTTTCACAGCATCATCTTTCAGGATTTGAAATAGCTCAACTGGAATTTCATCACCTCCACTAGCTTTGTTCGTAGTGATGCTTCCTAAGGCCCTCCTGACTTCCCATTCCAGGATGTCTGGCTCGAGGTGAGTGATCACACCATTGTGATTATCTGGGTTGTGAAGATCTTTTTTGTAGTTCTTCTGTGTATTCTTGCCACCTCTTCTTAATATCTTCTGCTTCTGTTAGGTGCATACTATTTCTGTCCTTTATTGAGCCCATTTTTGCATGAAATGTTCCCTTGGCATCTCTAATGTTCGTGAAGAGATCTCTAGTCTTTCCCATTCTATTGTTTTCCTCTATTTCTTTGCATTGATCGCTGAGGAAGGCTTTCTTATTGCTCCTTGCTATTCTTTGGAACTCTGCATTCAAATGGGAATCTTTCCTTTTCTCCTTTGCTTTTGGCTTCTCTTCTTTTCAGTTATTTGTAAGGTGTCCTCAGACAACCATTTTGCTTTTTTGCATTTCTTTTCCATGGGGATGGTCTTGATCCCTGTCTCCTGTACAGTGTCACGAACCTCTGTCCATAGTTCATGTAGCACTAATAGGTGCTTAATGAATAAACAATGTCTCAGCCCACACCCAACTTTGAATCTAAACACTGTTACCTCCCCTTCCCACCCATACCTACTCCACCTTCTGGAGCATGTACTCCCTTTTATCAGCCACCATATTAAAAAAGCCTTTTTAATTCTAGAAAAAAGGATCTTCTTCAAAGACTTGACTCTGCTTAAATCCACCCTTTAATCCATCAGTACTGTTTGTTCATTTATTTTATTCTCCACCTTATTCAGCAAAAAATTTAAAGTAGTGGTAAAATGCTCTTGAATGGTAATTTTATAATAATCTGTCTTTATTTACTCTGTACATCTGTATATATCCTCCTAAAACTAGAAAATCCTTGAAGGCAGGAATTAAGTTTATTCATGCTGGCAGACCAGTTGGAATATCTGTCTCTTCTGCATTTAGAGAAGTAAGTGGAACAGCTACTCTCAGTCAGCACAGGGAGCAGAGAGCAGCGGCCAGGATACCATGGCCTGTTTTAATCTCGAGGCTGAGGTTCAGGCAGAGACAGCACAGAGAATGCTTTCTCCATATGAGCTTCTAGTGGGATCACAAATGAATGGCTGGAGAGGAAACAGGCATCAAGCTAGGCACCGCCTGGAAAACTTCTCTTCCCCTTTAAAAGTAGAGACTATCCTTAACCTGCATCTACCCTGGTGCAAGTCAAGAGTGACCACAATAGTTGTTAACTGTTTGCTGGCTACTTGCACTATCTATGGATTACCATATTTAAACTTCCTAAGGTCTATCTGTTATCATCTCTTTAGGAGAAGGAAACAGCCCTCTACAATGGCAAGGAAACTGCCTAGTGGATGAGCAGTGATGGGAACATTTGAAGCTTTGTCCTAACATTCTAAAGACTGTTATCTCAAGCACTATATTATATTATCATCTTGGGTATCGAATAGCATACTAAAACTTGGTTGAGTAACCATTAAGAAGCATCTGGAAGAGAAAGGTCTTTTAGGGCACAGAGGTACTATAAGGAAAAGGGCGGAGGGGAATGAGACAGATAAAACTTCATCTAGCTCACAATGTTTCCTACTTTCATCCTCAGCGACATCATTAAGAGGTCACCTAAAATTTTCAGCTGGTAATTGGGTCAAAAAATTCTAACCACCAGTCCAATGGAGGACAAAAAATCACTGAAAATCTTGTAATTAAAATTACAAACATTATATGACTTCTCAGAATATCTATTCTCATACAGCTTTCAAATTAAGACTTAAAACTTTCTTTTTAAATTACTAAGACATGGGGAAGATGACTCTCAAAGATAAGAAGAAGAAAACTAACCAAAGGAAAATGGTGTCTGACACACCATCTATTTCAGCATCTTTAATGTTCCTGGTGACGTCTCAGATAACCCCAATACCATCTCTGTCACAAAGCTGGAAAGCCAGGGTACCCTGAGCCTCTTTAAAAAACCTAGAACACCAGCTAAAGCTACATTGCCCCACTGGTTCAAATGGCGAGCATTTTGGCTTTCAAAATCCAGATTAACTATGCTTTTTTTTAAACCACTCGCAGTTGGGAGGGAATTTAAGGGATTTATCAGTATGATATAGAAATTAAGGTAATATTTTCTGACAGAAAAATCACACTTAAGATCCACACAAATAATATCCCCTTGTAGAGAATGAATGCACTCACTCCACAAACTGCAACTTGCATGATTGCATCAAAGCCACCTTCTGGTGAATCCAAATTTCCAGATATGCGCTGCTTGCCGACAAGTTCATTAAATACTTCCCCTTTATCAGTAAGGCTGAGCACATTTTTGTAGCTAAATGGGCTCGTGCAGTTCTGTTCATTTGTGCAAGGGTTCCTGAGTTTAGCTGGTGTTGTGCTAATGTAAGGCATCACAGTTTTCTCCACGAAAGAGCCAAACCCTGTGGAGGGAAATACACATGCAGTGATGATGGAGGGTGGATGGTTAAACTGCATTAAAAAAAATCAAGTAATCAACATTGTTTATAAGACCAGCAAATGAATGAATAAATTCCTGTAACAACAAACATGCAGTTTATTATCTATGTGGTGTGATGTGTGTCAAGTAACATGGCAGTCTGTAGTAAGAAGGGCTTCCCTGGCAGCTCAGATGGCAAAGAATCTGCCTGCAATCCATGAGATCCAGGCTCCATCCTTGGGTCGGGAAGATCCCCTGGAGAAGGGAATGCAACTCACTCCAGTATTCTTGCCTGGGAAATTTCATGACAGAGGAGCCTGGCGGGCTACAGCCCACAGGTCACAAAGAGTCAAACATGACTGAGTGACTCTTTCTTTTTTATAGTAACAAGAGGAACAAGAAGGCAGAAAAATCATTAGCCATGTGACAGGATTATCAGTCCTCTCAGAAAGAAAAACCTAAAATCCAGCGTCCTAATCTCACATGTATGTAGTGAAGAATAAAACTGCCAAGATTTGCACAAATGAAAATTATTAATTTTCTCAAAATTCCTACCAATTCGGAAGTCTGAAGTGATCCTCCTCATTTCATTCATCAAATCTGTTCCCAGACTTTTCACATTCTCCAAATCGTCTTTCATGGAGTAGGAGAGGTCCATGAGGTAGTAGAGATCGATGGGATAGTCTTCAGCCCGCTTGAATTTCAGTGTGAATGTCTGTGGCTCCCCTAATTAATGAGATGAGAAAACCAGCTCACCAACAATCAAAAGCAAATGGAAAAGACAAGTAAATCAGATTGATAAGGTCAACACTATAGAATAAACCGTATTATTCACATAGTTTTTACAAAAACCAGGGCATTCCATAGGTAATTCAATCAATGGCTGTGTACTCTTTTTATTCACAAATACTTAAAATGCCAGGCCCCAGGAATGATGAAAAAGACAGCATTCCCAATCTACAGTGGGCAAGACAGGCAAATAGTGGGTTGCTAACTACGACAAAGGAAAACAGATAGGGAACAACACAAACTAGACGGGGTGGGTGAGGCAGGGTACACCGGACGTTTTAGAGACTGACGCTGTCAAGTGAAGACTCTTCTCTAGTCTATGGGATGCACTGTGTGCAGTGAATAAAGTAATCTGATTTTCACTTAAGAAAACCTGATGAGAAGTTTTAAAGATGATTAAAGAGACAAACTTGTTAAGAAATTATAGGGGGGGAAAAAAAGAGGATAAAGATATGAAACCACTAAGGACACAGAAGAGATGTACCAGAGGTATGAGTTGAAAAAGACTCAGAAAATACACGAGTAGAAGGTCATTTAGTTTTTAACTTGCAAATTTTCTCTATATAGATTTCTAGTAGGCAGCTAGACAACTGTGTTTGGAGCTTTAGAGGAAAAAAGTCTGCGTTGCAGCACACAAAGGGCTTCAAAGCCAGGAGAGGAAGGCCAACAGTTGAGCGGACTACAAAGAGGAAGGAAGAGAAAAGGCACAGAAAGAAGACTGGAAGGTACTGGTAAGAGATAAGAAGGAAAGCAGGAGTGTTATCGCAGAAGCCAAAAAGAGAACCTTTAGAGAAGCTCAAAGGCATCATTTGTACAGAAGAGTTAAATAAGGGAATAAAAAGGCCTGACGAGGGTCCGTCGGGCCTGGCGGTTTCAGGTGCCAGCGGAGGTTGGCCAGAGCAGGTCTAGAGGCACCAGGCTGAAGAGAGGGCTGTAACAGGGGAGGGAGTGGGGAGGGCACAAGTGAGTCCTCTGAGTGGAAGGGGCTGGAGATCGGAAGAGAACGGGGCATATTTTTTCTTTTTTCCAGATGCAGGGCTGTGGCAGATTCTTATGAAAACCTTAGTATTTTATTTAACAGTAGTGTACAAAAACAAAGGAGAAAATAGATTAAAATGTTATCTTTATGTTATATAGTTACACCAGAAGATGGGTATTTTTATTTTTGAAAAGCCCACTAAATCTATTAATAATTCTTTCTGAATCTTTAACAGAATTTACTGTGGACATTAGGCAACACGTCAGGTACATGATCCGACAAATTATATCTGCCAAAAATTCAAAACATTTCTAAAAGTTAACATACTCAACATTTCTCAACAGAACTTATATAACGTTATCTGGAAGCTCAAGTGGACCCAAAGGCACTCCTAGAGTTAGATTTCCACACCTGATCGTAACTGCAGAACCAACTGCTGTGGCTGGATTTGAGTGATATCTTCTGGCTGCAGCTTCTCTGCTGTTCCTTTGCTTCGGTTCGTTACATTTTTATTTTTCTTTATATCTTTGGAGCCTCTGGGATTTTCAATGTCATTTGGATGACAGCCCTTCTTTTTTAAGGCTTCTAAATCATCACATCGAGCAGATGTAGGCATACCTTCTTGTAAAAATGTCTAAATGACATGTAAAATATAGGTATAAATATGGTATAAAATGGTCAAACCTTTTAAATAATTGCAAATAACCAATTAAATTGCAAAAATCAGGTAACATGTCTAATGTACTTCGTCTCTGGTTTTAAGCAAAATGTTGTTCCCTTCATCCAAACCATAATAAACAAAACAAAAACATTTCTCCTTGAAGGTAGTTATGTTTATTACTAATACATAACTAGTACTGTATTATTTTAGAAATATTTAGTAGGACTTAAGTGTATGTTTTAACTGTTTCATGTTCAAATTCAGAGTATCTACTCAAAGAAAATTTTTTTGTGAAATTATTCAGCAAGGTTAAGAATCATTAATAATGAACATGCCCAAATGACAGACAAATACTCTTCCCAAAATTTCCCTTAGAAAAATTCTTAGAAGTCTTTCATATTAGATAGCATTTTCCTTCATGATATTTTGAATAACTCAATACTAGGGAAAACATATGAGCCCAAAACCTTTTTTAAAAAGGACACCAAGAAATTTACCACAGATTTAGTAAGTATTCTTGGAAGTTAAAAAAAAAAAACTATTGGCTATTATTAGGAAAAAGCCTTTTAGAATTTACTTTAAAAAAAAAAAGCAAATGATTTAGTAACAGGGTCAGAATATATTTCCATTGGGTGAATTTTTAAAAACAAAAAGTTGTAATGCTATGTAAATGGTACTTGTGGTGTGGGGTAAAACTTCCAGTAGTGACATGATTTTAAAATGGTTTTATGTGGAATCTAGAAAAGTGGTACAGATAACCCTACTTCCAAGAGCAGAGATGCAGACGTGGAGAATGGAGATGTGGACAGAGGGGAGGGGGAGAGAGCGTGGATGGACTGGGAGGGTGGCCCTGGCACAGACCCTCCACCGTGTGTGAACCAGCTCGCGGAAGCCGCCGCACAACAGAGCGCTCAGCGAAGCGCTGTGAGGACCTGTGGGGTGGGAGGGGGTGGAGGAGGTGTCAGAGGGAGGGGGCGTATGTGCACATGTAGCTGATTCATGCTGTG
Source organism: Odocoileus virginianus (assembly GCF_023699985.2). Classification (NCBI taxonomy): domain Eukaryota; kingdom Metazoa; phylum Chordata; class Mammalia; order Artiodactyla; family Cervidae; genus Odocoileus; species Odocoileus virginianus. The sequence goes on along the minus strand of NC_069682.1, from coordinate 17,816,616 downwards.
GTACAGCGGAAAGTAAGATAGCGCTGTAAAGCAATTATCCTCCAATTAAAAGAAGGATACACTGTACAGCACAGGGAATACAGCCAATACTTTTACTTTTTTCCCAATATTTTATAATAACTACAAGTCAAATATAACCTTTAAAAAAATTGTGACTATGTTGTACGCCTGAAATTTATATGAAACATCAACATCTCAATTTAAAAAAAAAAAGAATGCTTGCCAAAAGAATCAGAGAACAAAAAAGAGTTACAATTTTTAAGTAACAGAAATAGCTACAAAATATATTCTTGTTTATAATAGGAAGGTGTGTTAGAAATGCATTAATATAATGCATCCAGGATCTTTTCTGTACTTGGAAAATAAACAGCAGCTAATAAATATTCATTACTACCATTTTTTTTTAAATGTGTTATTTTTATCAGATAACTCAGAAGTACTTTTAGTGAAAGCAAAAAACTGCTGTTAAAATGTGTGTGTGTGTGTGTGTGTGTGTGTGTGTGTGTGTGCGCGCGCGCGCTGGGAGGGGGGTTCAGGATGGGGAACACATGTAAATCCATGGCTGATTCATGTCAATGTATGGCAAAAACCAATACAATACTGTAAAGTAATTAGCCTCCAACTAATAAAAAAATAAAGGAAAAAAAAATGTGTGTGTGTGTGTATGCACATATGTGTGCACTCACTCATGTCCAACTCTTTGCGACCCCATGGACTGCAGCCAACCAGGCTCCTCTATCCATAGGATTTCCCAGGCAAGAATACTGGAGTGGGTCACCATTTCCTACTCCAAGGGATCTTCCAGATCCAGAGATCAAACACACATCTCTTTCAACTCCTGCATTGGCATGTGGATTCTTTACCACTGTGCCACCTGGGAAGCCCTAAGATGTAAAGATTCTAAATAAGTTTTTCATAAGTATGAGAAAGGGGAACAACAACAGTGTATACATGTGTATTTGTGCATATCATTTTTAAATGTGTACTTATAATAGCCATTTAATTATTTCACATATACCCCTAAAAATTGTTTAGTTGGCCAAAAGTCTTTTTTTAACATCTTTTCATTAGAAAAACGAGGAAATGCCTTTCATTTAGGGTCACTTTGTATTCAGTTTTATATGGTATTTATTATCTATCGATTTCATGGTGCTGCATAAAGTGAGGATATTCATAAAAAAGAATACACGATAGTTTTGATCAGTTATTCTTTTAAGGGAAACGTAACACTAAATGAGAGCCTTTTTGTACTTGGAAAAACAACTGGAATGCCATAGGTCTGATGGTTCAGAGTTCAAAGCTGCCCTCCCTTCATGTATGATCAAACCTAAAATGCTGTCAAAGGACAGGCCCAGTGCACCATCCATCTCCAGATATTAACCAATCCAGGAAATTCAGATCACAGAACTCAAGTACACATATCCCAAAATACCTTTAATAATTTAAGAACTGAACCACAAAGATCAAAGGCTAAATTATTAAAAGAATAATTTGGCTAGGGTAACTGTAAACCCCAGGTAAACTATAACTGTCATAAAATGAATGCTACTGTTGGGAACAGCAAGGACCACTTACTTACGATCATCTAAGTGAAACTGCTAAGTTTCTCCAATTCTTGTGCCAACACAAAGGAGGCAGCTCATGCTCAATTTCCAGGTAAGAAAACCTGAGCTTTCAGTTAAGTAAGCCTTGTCTGAGACAAACTCAAGGCACTCCCTGTCTCCTCCACTGTCTCCAACTTAATTCCAGAACACTGTTTTTTGAAGAAGAGAAAGTTGCCAGTAGAAAAATTTTGAAATAACAGAACAAAAACTTCTCATTTTGTCTTTCAGGTCAAATAATATGAAACATCTGATACACGACCAGTAATGGCCACAATGCAGGCATCTGAATGTGGGGTTTTTACCCAGGTGCCTGAGTAAAAACAAACAATAAGCCTTCAACCTTCTGATATTATTCACTCTGTAAATAAATTACATATCCTCAAAATGACTCCTCTTTACCTCCAGTTCCAACTTACTGTTCATTGTCCATTCATTCATTCAACACTTACTAAACTTGTGGAAGGTGCCATGTTAAGCAATATATAGAGATGACAAAAAATAAAATTTAAACCCTAACCTCAATGGGCTTTTATTAGGATATAAATCAAGTATTAGTTTAATTAACACACAATTAGGCAGATTAATTATACCTTTCCCATCATAAAAAAGGGAAAATCTAAAAGAGTTCAGTGAGATGGCTACAAAACAAAATGCACGCTACGAAAGTGAGCTACGTATGTATTTTTAAGTTGTCTAATAGCCACACTGAGGGGGAAAAACAGGGAAAATTAATACATGAAAAATACGAACATTTCAACCTGAATGATATTTTAAACCACCAAGTCCTTGATCTCTGGCATGTATGAAGGCTGACAGCAGTTCTCAGGTGCTCAACGTCGCCACACACGCCTAGTGGGCCCTGTGCAGGGCAGCCAGGCTCCAGACCACCACACAGGGTCACACACAGAGCCGACTCTCGTTCAACCAACACTGAGTAAGTGAGAAGTCACAACAAGCACTTCTCAAGGATACAGTTTTGAGCAACACTAAGTGATGAGGAATGAATGGAAAGGCTTGAACAATCAATCTGACTTACTGAATTTGTGCACCATCCACAATTTGGCCCTGCTTGTATACACTCCCCACATGATTTGGCATTTGCTTTCAAACATCTATTTTCATCTGTCAGGAAAAAGAAAAATTAGGCTACTTAAGTTCAAGAGAGAAAACAATGAAAGATCAGGATCACAATGACAATACAATATATATGAACATGACACAGAAATACTATGAAGTTAGTTACTAAACTGACTCAGACCTACCCACTAAAGAGAGGTGATTTTGGATCATCCTGGCGCAGCGAACAATAAAAAGACAGTTATCTTTCCTATCTTCCACAGCAAAAACTAGGTACCCTTCATCTATACATTTGTACTTTTTTTTCCCCCAAAGGTATAATTCCAGGCTCTCTCAAGTTGGTCATAATTGTCAAGAGTTTTCTTACCACTGGGTAAAGTGTTATTTCTTTTCACTTAACTCATACCACCATACCCATACTCCCCCCGCTCCAACCAGGCTGCTTCTTTTTAGTTTGGTAAATACTTGAAAAGTCCATATTCATCCTATCCATAACAACTTGATTTTTCAGGTCTCTGTTCAAAGTATGTCATGTATTTCTTTAAATCCATGTAAGAATCAGCACGTCAGCCATGTAGTACACACTAACATGGACTGTCTCCAATGTATGTTTTCTGATTATAAACCCAACACACGCTCATTATAGAAAATTTGGAAAATACGTAAAAGCATAAAGAACTAAAAATCACCCAAAACCTGCTCATCAGGAAATACATTTTTTGTATATTTTTCCCAGTCTTTTGTCTATGCAGATAAATCAAAAAATAGCAAGGAAGCATGCAGACATTACTTAAATGAAATTGAGGACATACATTTTGTATACTATTTATACTTGTTTCATTCCAAATTCTTCAAAAACATGGCTTTAAAGATTAAATATGCCACTGTATTAATGTAGCCTACAGAATGGGAAAATTTCTATTATTTTTAATTGCATGGTTCATGTGGGCCATAAACCCGACACATACACACATACGCGCACATACATGAACCCACTCAGATGACCGTTCTTATCATGTAAAACTCAATTTCCTTATCACAAATTTTTAAAAAAAGAAACACTGAGGTGAAAGAATTAACTTTTAATCTCTCTCCAGCAATAACATTCAAACACACATCTTCACAAGCAATGTACACACACCATATTCCCTTTTTTAATGCAAAGATTTTCTTTTTATTTAACATGTATAAATAAGAACATCAACTGTTGGTTATTTAAGGCTTCCTTTTTTTTTTTTTTTTCATATTTTTCCTGGCCATTTATTTTGTAAATTTTGTTTTTCTTTTGCAAAGTTTTCTATCATCATGTTTTTAATTGTTTTTAATGGATCTCTACACTTGTGAGTAAAATTAAACCCTTACTTAGCTTCTCATTTTTTGGTGTTTTGACATACAGATAATTTGGTTTTTTATGTTACTGTTGGTCTTATGTAATTTAAATTTATTAAGAACTTCCCTCATCTCTAGTATCAAACAGCTGTTCTATGCAGTGTATTTTCTGAGATTTGGAGAACAAAAAAATTGGACATCCATTATTCTAGATTTGGGTGCACCATGGTTTATAACAAGATTAAATATATTTTCAGCTCTATTTTTTCATTCCTCTTCTATACAACACCAACTTTTTGCAAAACTTCTGATCAAACAGCAAGAACATCTTTTGGAAAACCAACTGTTCCTCCTTTCATTTTTTCAGACAGTAGTGGATAGTTCATAATCTATTCTTCTACACACTTACTTTATTTCCTTCTAAAGATGTCATGCGCCTTTGCTTTCTGTGTTCACTGACACACTCTATTATACCCCCCAAAGATCTCTCTGTGGTACATTCGATTCCTGTCGTCACTCTGGGTGGCGGGTGGGGAACCTGCCAAAGGGCCTGGCAGGCCCCGGAAGGAGCCCCGCCCTGACTCTGAGAGAGGCGGGGCTGCAGCAAGGCCTTCCGAAGGAGCAGGACCACCGGACTTAGGTTTTCCCAGGACTCTAAGTGGTCAAAAAGTGATACAAGATACTGAACAGACAAGTAGGCAACTTTGTTTTTACCTGCTTGGCCAAACACACAGCAAACTGAACTAATCAATCCGATCCAGAAAATCAGTTGTAAATTCATCTGAAATATAAAACATACAATGTTACATTTTTTTAAAAAGGGTTAACATATTAAGCATAATCATTCCCATTCACCTGATTTTCTGATTTATAAACATAATACATCTTTTTCCCCAACCCTTCTCTGTACTCACCCTCCTCCTCTCCCCCCAGGTTCCCAGAATCCACTCTTGCTTTTCTCCAAATCAAATATAGTTTAATATTTAATTAACAGTGCTCAGGAAAAAAATGTCAAGCATCCTTACACCTAAAAGCTATGTATTAAATCTCTGTCCCATGGAATCTGTTACCTCCTGTGACTCCGAAGTGGCCAATCGGGCACATCCCAATGCCTTGGTTACCTCAACACTGAATTGTGAGTGTGACTGAGCCTGTCAGAATCCTGAGCATGTCACCAGCTTGCTTACAAGGTTTCAATCTTTTTCTTGTAAGGGTAAGACCAACATCTTGCACAAGCCCCCAATTCAGTTTTTGTGTCTGATGTCCTGTAATGATTTCCTTTTTAAGAAAATCAACTTCTATGCATGAAATCTGTAAAATATTCAGTTGCCTACAGTTTATAGATCTACTATCTACAGTTTCTAGATCTATAAACATACAAATTAAAGTTTTTCACAACCTTAATCTACATCTTACCAGAGTTGGTTAAACACAGCTAAAGTCACAGGTCACTAACTCTAACTGGTCACTGCTCTTGGACTGCACTCTAGTAACATCTGCCCCTTCCACAAGAAAGCAGAAAAACCCAAAAGCAAATATAACATGCCCTTGAACAAAGATCAGCATTACTATTTATCAAAGAAATATAAATTAAAGCAATATAAGGTAACCTAGCAGGTAAAAAAAAAAAAAAGGTTTTTTTAACCCAATAAAACTTAATAAAAACTTATTGCAGGTGGGTAAGAGAAACCAGAGATGGCTCTGTAAGTTGATACAATTTGGGAGAAATAATTTAACAATCTATATCAAAAACCATTAGAAATGTTTCTGCCCTCTGGCTTAGTAAACTAACTAGAAACTCGTCCAAGGAAATAATTTTAAATATCAAAGGTGATATATATGCACAACACTTTCAGTATAGAACTCTAGCCAGTTGATAACAGTCAAAAATGCCAATGTCCTCTACCCAAGAGGCACAATGAGCAAAGGGCTAACTGAACCAACTTCATGGACTACTGGAGTCAAAAGAACAAAATGCAGCAACATCACAAGATTTACAGAATAATTTCTGAATGCGAAGAACACATTTAAGATGACAGGTATGTAAAAATAACAGTATATAAACATATAAAGTAACCAGAGTCCTGGAGATGACAGTTATGAGCATAATATGAAGACAATGGGTTCATTTGTTTTTAAATTGTTCTAGTACATTCTTCGTTTCACTTTCTTACTAAAAACAATATGGTAGGGTAACTGTGTGGAATTTTTTTCTTTCTTGGTAAATTTCCTTTAATAAGGAAAAAAAAATTCCTTTAAAAACCCTTATTTTTCAGGGGCTTTTGTTCCAGGATACAATACCACAGCTCCAGAAAAACGCTTAAAAGTTCTACTCTGGGATCCTTGGGTTTCCTCTGCTTCCAAATGCTGCTTGCATTTTCTGGTTTTCCAGAGAAAAGCAGCATGAATAACTCGTGCAGTTATCCACTTTGCAACCAAGCTCAGAACAGCCAGTTCTGTTATGTCCCAGTTTTGCTTACGCATCCAGAAGCCCAAATGAAGCTGAGGGTCACTGACGGTTCACCTTTTAAGGCCTGAATAAAAGGTTCAATGTGTAATAAATCCACGCGGACTATGATTCTGAGCAGTTCAAATAATGTTATCAATTCCAAAGTTATGACTAAAAGGCCCTGGACAGTAAGACACCCGAAGAAATGCCTGACTGTGATGAATGGAGCGTCTGAGCAGTTTCCACACAAAGGGAACAGAACAAATATCTGGTCCATATATGGACTCTGATCCATGGGTCTTCCGAATACAACCTGGATCACTTTTAGGACCAGGAGACTACCTTGGAAAACCTTTAAAATGTCATACAACTCATAGAAGACCACTCAGATAAAGTTACTAAGTAGCAGAAAATATTTCCTGACATTCTTAGGTCCCATGGCTTTAAAATACTGCCGAACGCCGCTGTCTTTTCCTCTATAAACCTTGACAGGCTGAAGCTCAGCCTTCTGAAGCCCTCTCGCCTCTGAAGAGCTCCAACCCCAGAGCAGACAGCGCAGGGTGCAGGGTGGCACGAGCAGCAGGAGGAGGGCAGCTCGGGACCAGCGGTGCTTTCCCAGGGCGGCCTCCAGGCCTGCAGAGGCCGGGCTTCCTCCCCAGGAAAGGGAGCAGCCACAGGGGGCGGAAGAAGGCAGCTGCCAGGGATAAGGAAAGTCACAAGGGCCACACAGCTGAGACAGAGCAGTGAGGAGTGGCCCTGAGAAGAGGGGTGGTGAAGAGGCAGCGGGGCGAGGGGAGGCGGGGGCAGGATGGCCGAGAGCTCCCGAGACTTCCAGATGCCCCGAGGCAACACCGGTCAGCATGAGGTCCAGGGAGCACCCCAGGCCTGAAAACCCCCATCTCTGGAGATAGGGCCGGTGACTACCTACCAGTCTCCCCGCTGACTCTCAGGCTGAGAGAGGCGCCCTGAGGAGTCTCCCCACAAGAACAGCTCCCGAGGAGGGGTTCCCAGTGAGAGAGGCCTTCAGGTCCTGTCCTAACCCTGACTCCCCTCCTCTTCGTGAGCAAAGGTCTAGAAGGAGCCGTGAACCCGGGTCTCTAGCTCCTCCTCCACCTGTGTAACTGGTGTCTGCCTCCTGGAGACACATCAGTTACCACCGACAGAACGCACACAGTGTCACTGACTGCACCTCACCGTTCTTCCGTAGCATGCTCTATTCCCACCGACTTTACTAGGTCCTCCCCTCCTTCTAGAAGAGCTTCCTTGGAAAATTCTGCCAGGTTCTGTGCCCTAGTGGAGTTACAAAGATTTCTGTCTCAAGGAATTTTCCGTTCAAAGACAAAAATTACAAATAACTATAATATGACGCGATGGTTTCTGTAAGGAAGATAAGCAACGTGCACTGAGGATGTCACAACCTGCCAGGACGAGTTCCGAGGATTCCCAGAGGCTGGAACCGCAGCCGGCCCTGCAGACAAACACCCCAGGCCAGAGGTCCGCACGTCAAGGCCAGAGTCATGACAAGAACTGCAGTAACTTCTTTCCCATCTCACTACTAAACAGATATGTTTGGGTGACTTCTCTCTCTCTCCACAAACTGGAATTGACTTGGTCTAACTTTACAGAAAAAATGTACTTAAGCATTACGTGTAGTTAAATCTGGTCAGCGGGGTGAGTGACTATTTTATCCCCATAATTTTCTACAATGAGAAATTACATTATGTTACAATCTTAAAATGTCATAAAGCTAAAAAAAAAAAAAAAAAAAAAACCTTAAAGTACTTAAGTATTTTTGACTATAAGCTAGAAATAACAGAGACCAAGACCAACAAGGCAGGAGGTTACAGTAAGGTTACAGAGAGTCTTAAATGTCATTCATGCTAAGAGTTTAGATTCTATGCTACATGTACCAAGGAAGCTGGGAAAAAATAGCTCAGGGTAGTAACACAACAACATATATGTGACAGAAAACCAGTGGGGCAGAGGATGAATGGCAAGACACAAGCTACAGGACAGTTACAGAGCGTACTGCCCAGGCTTCAGAGTAACAACGGCTTGGAGGGATCTGAGGCTGCTTAGGTAAGGAAGACGGCTGCTTAGGTAAGGAACGGCTAGAGAAAGGATCACCACTTTCAAATAAGGAAGACAGAGAGAGATGGAGTTAGGGGAGAAAATACTGATTTTGATTTAGAAATGTGATTGTGAAATGCCGGTGTGAAACCGAGGAAAGATATTGAGTGGGAAGTTAAGACCTACGGGTGTGGCTTTCAGGATTTCAGGGCTAGAGACACAAACCCAAGAGTTGTGGGCGGCAATGAAATTCTGAAGATGGATGAGACTGAAGAATACTTGGACAGAGATGAGAGCTGAAGGCAGACCAAAGAGAAGAAGGGAAAGAGTGCCAGAGCCAGGCTCCTTGGAGTTAAGAGGGATGGAGCACAAGGGGCTCACTTCCCTGAAAAGAGGTGCAGCATCTTTCTCTAAGTCAGGGCAGGGGGGTGAGAAGCTGAGCGAGGTCAGGCCTGACAGCTTGTTTCTTCCTGAAACAGGAAGCAAGGACAGGTGCTGGGAGAAAAGGGGAGGGGAGTTGGCAGACAGAAGAAAATCAAGACGACGCAACAGGATTATGGAGCGGTGCTGAGACCCAGCAGGTCCTGGACACCCTGATCTATAAAGGCACATTTCTAACACTCATCTCACCTGAAACTACCTGGTAATAATCTGCCCTGATGGGTTCTAAGCGCCAAGAACACAATCTTTCCTGTGTCTTCAGTGACAGGACCTATAAGTGCTTGGCACAAAATCAGTGCTCAAAACTTACGCTGAAATATGTTAAATCGTATGTCATTTTTCTTGGACATTATTCAGAAGCCCAGGAAAGAAGAGTTTCTTGGAATTAGTTAATACACAGACCTTCTTTAAATAGCAAACTGTTAGTATAGATACCCTAGGGATAACAATTTTCAACCCACTTAAGCATACACAAGCCAACTTTCAGCTAGATATAAAATGCCTCACACTCTAGACGCTTGTACATCATGAACCAAGTCATTTACATATACAAGCAACACAAACATAGGCACTGAAATACTACATACACACACTCAGTTATAAGGTGGCCAACCAGATCATCCACTTGTTGGTTATTATTCTAATTAGCACAAAACCCCAAAGTTTTTAGAAATTCTTGTACAAACAGTCAAATTGCTGAGACTACCTCCCATGGGTCCTCAGACTCCAACCTGAAACTGCGGAATGAACGCCACTGTTTCCAGAGCGCGCGCAGGAGGAGGAAGGGGCAGTAGAAGAGGACAGAGTCAAGGGCCTAGATATCAGGGCAGGTGAGAGAAAGGGCTGAAGAGCCAGGTGCAACATTTCAGGGGTGGGCAGTCTTGGGTAAAAGGTCGAGGTGAGGAGACAGCTATGGGAACTGGGTTGGCTGGGGTCCGTTCCCAAAGCGGAGTCTGAGACGAGAGCAGGCATGCAGGAAGCTCACTCAGAGGGTGACCGGGGAATGAGAGGTGCTGAAGATGGCGAACCAAGAAGAGAAAAGGCCAGGGCACTTTGGCTACCACAGGGGTGCCCAGGGGCTTGGTCTTCCTGAAAAGTCTTGAGAAGTGTATACAGTTCACCTCTGAATCTATGGGTTCTACCGGCAGATTCAACCAACAACAGACGGAAATAAATTTTTTTATTTATTTCCACAAAGCAAAACCTGAATGTGCCCTGCACAGGCAACTCTGCATAATATTTACATTGAATCAGGCATCATCTGGAGGTGACAAAGCGTATGTGAGGATGTGCATAGGTTACATGCAAGAACTACACCCTCTCAAAGAGATATGAGCATCTGTGGATCTGCTTGGGGAGGAGGAGTGTCCTGGAACCAATCCCCCTCGGGTACTGAGGGACAACTGTGGAAGGTGTGTCCAGAGAAGGGTCACTAGGAAGAGGTGCCTCAGTTCTAGTCCCCACAGGTAAAAGTCTGCCACAAGGGGCTTCCAAGAACAACAGTACATCCAACCAGAAGGCTGCTGCCAGCTTCTCTCACCATGAACAGACAAGAGGGCTGGCTGGAGATGCCCCGGGGTTGAAAAGACAGAAGCACGTAAGGCAAGATGCAGTCAGCCAGAATGAGTCAGAGAACTGCTCCGAGAGGCAGTGATGGGAACCAGAGGAGGCCCGAGGCAGTGAGGAGGCGAGGTTTCTAGTCCAGCGCTCAAAGCCCCTAGGGTTACAAGAGCAAGAAAACTGCTAGAACAGAGTGTGAGCAGTGTCACTTGCATTAACTCTGAAGATCTCAACGATGGCAAGAACTGGGGAGGGGATTTAGGCCAGGTGAGTGACATATGGGCACACATACATATATTAAAACAAACAAAAACAACTTCTGTTTAAAAGATTTACTAATTAAGCGTATGAAGCTCTTTGCCATCTACTGCAGATGTGTATGACTGACCTGCCTTATGAACTGTCATCTTCTAGAAGTCAGTTCTGTGTCCTCTGTACCTAGCCCAGTATCTTAATACTTAATATACAAAAAGTCTAAAGATAATTGCAGATATTCTGAGGTATCCACAGAAAAGTAAACAAAGGCAAGCAGAGTGCAGTGATCACCACCACTTGCTAAGGCATAGCTCAGAGTTCAGAGTGTGGACTGTGGAGTCAGATGCCTGGACTCAAACCTCTAATCAACCCCTAACTAAGCAGGTGATACTGGCAAATTATTTAATCTGTGCCTCAGTTTCCTCGTCTTTAAAATGTACACTATAGTTTCTACCTTATGGGGGAATATGTGAAGTTTACATGAGTTGTAAATATAAAATACTGAAAACAGTGTCTGGCACATTGTAAGCAATACCTAGATGGTACTTGTTACCAATATTACTATACATTACAGCTGGAGCTCGGCAACAACTTGATTCAATAAAGAAGTAACTACGTTTGAATGTTTAGGTTTTTCTTCAATCATAATTTTTAACCAAAAACTCTGAATCTCTGAATTGACCCATGTTAGGTGAAACACAAGATATGGAAGAAAGGATAAAGTATGAGGATTGGAAAAAAAACACAACTGCAAACAACAGATTAATGTTGACTTTTTATAGAAATTAATACATCACTTTGCTATGATATTAAAACCTGATACTGTGTATGGTGATGGTGGTTTAGTCGCTAAGTCGTGTCCAGGTCTTGTGACCCCATAGTCTGCAGCCTGCCAGGCTCCTCTGTCCACGAGACTTCCCAGCCGAGAATACTGGAGTGGGCTGCCATTCCCTTCTCCAGGGGATCTTTCCAACCCAGGTCTCCTGCATTGCAGGAGGACTCTTTACCAACTGAGCTACCAGGAAGTCCTATACTGTTTAAAAAATAATAATAATAAGGCTTAACCAGGTGCTAATTATTAATTAGATACTAATTACTATGCTAAGTATAATTAATTATTTTAGGTTCCACATTTAAGTAGGATCATTCTACTTCCTAACAATCATATTTCTAACAACTTTTATGTAAAATAATAAAAGCATCAAAACCTTAATACTACCACATTAAATACAGCACAGATATTTTTGAATGTTAGTATCACGAATCACCTTAAAAAAAGATCAGGGTGGAGAGTAACATACCTAATTAAAATAGAAATAAGGAAGAATGACTTCAGGTTTCTTCTTCTATATGGGGAAGCAAGTCTAGGAGAGGCAAAAAGGAGGAAGGAAACTGCCCTGAAAAGACATCTTGTAGCAGAAACTCAGACCGGGAGGCTGCGCACCTGTCTGGTTCACTCAGACTGCTGCCCACGGAGAACCATAAAACACAAGGGCGATCTGCTCACTTAGAAAGCAGGCAAGGCTCACACCAGGCACACCCAAGAGTGATACGGTAATTGAGTTTTGATGATTTATGGTAATTTATAACAAAAAGTTTTATTTTATTTTTACTTTTATTCTAACACCTGGAATGACTATAAAAATGACAATAATTAATAAAAATAATAACAGCTATCTCTTCTAAGCAACTCCATGAGGTTGGGAACAACATTATCTTTGTTTCATATATGAGGAAGCCAAACCACAGATACCTTCTCCAAAGTCACACAGGTAGAACTGAAACCAGACCATCTAAATTCTGAAGCTGTGACCTGAGTCTGTGCTCCATTAAACTACAATATTTTGAAGGCATACCCAGTCACTATTTTAAAAATAAAAGAACATTCTTCTACTGTTAGAACTGACTTAGAGAAGAAATGGAAAGGAGTTAAAATGTTCTTTAAGTTTATTTCTTGGTCCTTCAAAATGACTGGAGGCCAACAGAAGTTATTTTAATTGTCAAATTTCATGAGTATACCAACAGGTTATGGTCTCATTCCTACAAAAGCATTTCATCCTAATATCTTTTCTTACTATGTTTAATTTTAACTAAAGGGTCATAAGGGCTTCCCTGATGGCTCAGTGGTAAAGAATTCACCTGCAATGCAGGAGATGCAGGTTCGATCCCTGGGTCAGGAAGGTCCCCTGGAAGAGGGCATGGCAACCCACTCCAGTATTCTTGCCTGGAGAATCCCATGGAGAGAGGAGCCTGGCAGGCTACAGTTCATAGGGTCACACAGAGTCGGACATGACTGAAGCGACTTAGCACGCACACAAAGGGTCATAATTCATCCTTTGAACAATAAATAATCTCAAACAGCTCCCCCAAAACATCTCATTCTGGTAGTTAGAAACATGCAATTGCTCCCTTTGTCAAAAACTGTACATAATTAATCTCCACTGTAAACTCATCTTTATTTATCAAGGTTAAATATGGTTTTATGAGCTAGTCAAACTTTTAAATACATACTTAGTATCTAATGTTCTTAACATGACAAATACTCTTTTTACATTTACAGATATTTAGAAATTTTATATGTACTTTATTTATAGAAATTAAACAATTATGCTTTAGAGAAAAATTACTTTAAAAAAATGGCGAGTTACACTTACTTTAAGTTTTAAAACTGGGTGCTCAGAACCCATCTATGCCCCAAAGGACACAGTACAAAAAGAAGTCCTCCAAAAAGATTTCTTCCTATAAAATCTTTGCACAAGAGCACATTTTTATTCAATACAACTTGGATATCCAAGTCAAATATTAACTGCACATCTACCATGTAGAAGACAAATAACTGACAACGCTGGGACATGAACCCATGCATGAACTGAAAGCCCAAGCTTTCAAAAGAAGTAGGTTTCCAATAAGAAAGGTTCCTTTTTTTATATCCTAGCATTTTAAATTTTTTCACCTTAATGGTGGAATAGATTCAGATACTTCCATTGAGGTATATTATAAGTCTCTCCTGAAAACAGAAGGAGGTTAGTTAGATTCATCCCAAGTCTGTACCACCACCGCTATTTTCTGTATCTGTGTTTAAAAGAAAAAAAATAAATAGTCCAATAATACATTCATATTTACAAATCAACACAGTCCAGAAAAGGAACACAGAGCCAAGAGGAACACCTCAGGAAATTACCATGCAGTCCACCCTCTTCTCCCCACACAGAGCAAGCAGACAGGAGAGCATATAATAGCCTGCTCTGCTTCACACCATCAGACTCGACTCGAGAACGAGAGCTGGGGATGAACTCACCAAGAGCAAGAGCACCTTTCCCCTTGTGAGAAGAACAATTAAAGCTCAACATTTTCTCCCTCTCTGGCGGGAAGAGGTGCGCGGTGGTGATCCTGGAGGTGTCTGTGGCCCAAATAAATAATAAGCTACAATGAATGATTAACAAAACTTAGCAGAAAGGATGAAAAAGGGAAAAAAAGAGGGAACAGGAAAGAAAGGAGGTTAAGTACTCCAAGGCAAACAGGCAACATTTCCTTTGAAGCCCATGTCCACCCACTGTGGAGGATACATAGCAGTCTGAAGTAGAAAACTTTCTAAAATTCACAACTCCCACCCAGAAGAAAAAAAGGCTTTTTATAAGCCCCGACCCCTTCTTACCCAAAGGTGGTATCAGCCTGAGTTGAGTCCCAACAACAAAGGTTTGACTACTCCAAAGCTACAGGCTTCAAAAACAATTTGACACCGGAGAACAGGGCCAATACTTAAAGAAAATTACAGAATAACAGAACAAAATGTGTCTAGTCTGGGGCTTCCCCACTGGCTCAGCAGTAAAGAGTCTGCCTGCAATGAGGGAGAGGCAGGTTCGAACCCTGGGTCATGAAGATCCCTCCAAGAAGGGAATGGCAGCCCACTCCAGTATTCTTGCCTGGGAAATCACAGGGACAGAGGAGCCTGGTGGGCTATAGTCCATGGGGTTGCAAGAGTCAGACAAGACTGAGCAACTAACCAACAACTGTGCCTACTGTCCCCCCATGAAAATGATAAAGCGGGAGATCAATCATCAGCACCCAACTGTGTGGTGCAAGGGGAAGATAAAGAATGGACACACTGTCGCTTGGGAAATAGTTTCAACGATAAAGATGGAAGTGGGGGGAAGTCAGGGCATGGAACTGAACTACGAAAAATTTCTACAGCACAAAAAGAGAAAATTAAGAATTTTCCCTGAAAAAAAAGGAGAATGAACTCATTATGCTCTTCAAGGAATTAAGAAACTCTCAAATAGATTTTGTAGCAATCAAATACAGTAAGACCACAAAACTAGAGGAAAGAGCTACGGGAGAAAATTTAAGTTGAAATCCTCTGCAGAACTCAAACACAAAGGAACAGAATCAACATGACAGGAAGAGCAGGCTTGAGCACACAGAATTCAAAATAATTCAAGGCAATAAGAAGCATGACGTTATAGCCAATAGTGATCCAGTAAATAGATCACTGGTATACCACCACCATCACCACCTCCCCCACCAAAAAGGTTACAGCCTTTACATGAGGACCAAAAAAAGGATTAAGCATTAAATTCCAAAAAATAGTGGTGGATAAAATAAGTTCAAAGTTCATAAAATAAGCAAAAGGACAAGACTTAAAATATGAGCAAGGAATTTCCCTGGTGGTCCAGTGGCTAAGACTCCACTCTTCCAATGCAGGGAGCCTGGGTTCCATCCCTGGTGGGGGAACTACACCCTACAGGCAGCAACTGAAGACCCCGCATGCTGCAACTAAGATTGAGGATTCCACGTACTGCATCTAAGACCTGGTGCAGTCAAATAGATAAACAAGCAAAAGTTAAACACTTTAAATAAATCTATTAAGATATAATATTAAGGGCTGACCCAAAATGAACATGAAAAGTTGCCTGAACTTAATTCTTCCCAGGTCCTCCTTCCACTCAAAAGATAAGACATTACCCAGCAATTGCTATATTTCAAACTGGCCTAGTGAGCTGTTCCTTCTTTACACTTGGCTATGTCTATAGATTTTGCTTTTCTCTGTGAAGGGAAAAGAGTAAGTAAGCAGCTGCTTTGGTTGAAGAATTTACTTTGGAGCAAGTTTACAAAGAACCAGCAAAAACAAGTTTACCATCTTAACTAATGGGATCGACAAGCACTTGAAAGTAATATATGTTCCACGTAATTTCAGTCGAGCAGAACTGTAAGTTATGCTCCCTTGGGTAATTTTATCTACTTTTTAGCTAAGTCATTCTAAAATTCTTACTTGATCAAAACTTTAATAAACTTTGACCATAGGCTTTGTCATATCTCACCTCTGCCCTGTATTAGACTGAAGCAAACACAGTGCTGAGTATATTCTAAATATATATATACAGTAAATATAAACATTTTTATCTAATATAGGTAAAAATTAATTTCTCACTTAGCACTAAACTGAGAATAGTATCTACCTTAGAACTGTTACAAGGATAAAATATGATCATGAATGTAAAACAAATATCTTTATAGCGACCTATAAATCACAGCTTATACTGAATTTTCTTCTTGCTCTTCAACTCATTCACTGACTTCTAAACATTAGAACCTGAGTGACTTAATAATCTTTTTAAGTCATACTGCTTTAGTGAGCACAAGTCCACTCCCTACTGCTCCTGTTGTGTTTGCCTAAAATAACATAATACTAAATGCAACTTTGAAAACTACAATCTCCACCTCCAATAATCAAATATGACCCACCACTACACCTGTGGGGAAGGAAAGAAATTACAATCGGAAATAAACTGTGAAATAAACTGAAACACTGGACAGCTAATAAATCACTATTCTTAATTTTACAAAGACTATGAAAGCTTAAGTTACCTATGTATTCATTCAATAACATTTATACATGGAAATGTGACCTCCATACATCTAAATACTTTTTCTCATCGTTCTTAATTTTTTCAACCACAATAAGTACAATTATTTCAAAAAATTTGAAAAAAATTTTCACCAAAATTTCAAAAAATGTTTCAGTTTTTTCAACCACCACAAGTAGATTTTTTTTTTTTTTTTTTGTCCCAAAATATAGTCTCGATAAGAGTCTGGCACAAAAATGACAAACCTTTGGTATGCTCAGTAACACAGTGTTGTTTAATTCAAATTTCTATTACAACTAATTGTAATTATGTCTGCGAACCACACCAGACTAGAGTTGGAGGGCAAGAATCCAGGCTTTCATTTTAAATATCCTTCATTTTGTATGTATTTATTACATAAGAGCATATATATTTATATATGTATGATCATATATCAAAGTAATCAAACAATATTTATTTGCTAAATTAGACTGTATTCTACCTTCTAACTATACTGTCCTTTGACCATGTCATCATCTGTATTTGTCTCTTTGGTCACACCATTATTCCAAGCTCCTCATGGCCCCCCAAAACCAGTTAAGCCAAAGCTGATCTTTTTCTCAAGATCTATTAGAATTACCTGGTACAATGCACTGTGTAAACATCCTGTGGTGTTTGCTACATTCCCCGAAACTGAAAACAATGTATCCCAGCTAGACAGTATCCTCCACTGCAAGGTGCAGGTCAGCTTCTCGACCTCCACCCAGTACGCACCACACTGCTCAGGGAAGTGGCACTTAGCACAGTAACGGATTAAAATGTTACTGACAACAGAGCTCCGACCTGACAGACAGCTAAGAGCGACAGACTTGACGGGCCAGCACTTGCAGGCTTTCTCAGAGCCATGACTTGGCACACCACATGCCCTCTGGGGCGAGGGCACAAGAGCATGGCTGCTCACGGGAGAGGAAAGACCTGTCCTCTGCAGAGTCAGGTCACACAGCAGCTGGCCTTCAGCTCACAGGGCAATAGAAACAGAGAAACCGAGAGATCACTCTACAACGTAGATACAGAAACCAGACCCCTTTCCAGGTGAGGTGTTCCAACAAACGTCCCAGAGAAGCTCAGTCCCAGCTTGCCCAAAACCCAGGTTTCCCAATCAAGAAGCCTCTGCGACATCAAACTGCTTCTCTAAAGAGGCTGCTCTCTTCACCTCAAACAAGCTCATCAAAGGAAAAACCTGAAAATATCCAAGTCCCCCACTAAGCTATCACAGGAAGGAACCAGTAATTCAAACAAACTGAGGAAGGGAAATGCTTTTTCTAGATTCCTTTTCCTCCACCCAGCCTTTGACTGGGAAAGTGCTTCCAGGGCCCCTCGGTGGCACCTTTTCACGTGCCCTCCAGTATTTTCATCTGCAGCCAGAGCGTCAGGCTGTACAGACTAAGAATCCCCAAATCGTAGGCTCCCAACCAGACTGCCGGTCGGGAGCTCGCAGTCTGCACAGTCAACTACCCTCCGGGCATCTCAGCAGGAGGTCAGCACGCCCCCGATCCAGGCGGCCAGCCGCACAGCACCCCCTTGCGGTCATGCTTCCCACCTCGGACACGCCACCTCCTAACCAGACACCTAGGCCACTGCAGTTCCTTTCTCCTCTTACCTCAGACACCAAGTCTGACCTGTCCACCCTCCAAAATAAGTAGTTCTTGTAGCCCCACCCAGATCATCCCCCATGCCAAGGATCTCCAAAGCTTTTTAATACTCCTTTTACTATTTAACAACAAAAACAAAAAGAAACTTGAGAATATGTGTACCCCAAAATATGGATTTATAAATTAAAATACATGTACTTCTACAGCAATGTGGTAAGATATTATAAATCATAATAATAAATTTAAGCTTTATTTAAAAAGTCAGTCTAATATTTTCTTCCTACATCCAGTGAATTATTTTATACATCCCTGGGGTCCAGGAAGCTGCATTTTGGAGACTGTATAATGAGACAAGTCCAATAATTGCGTGTTTATATATGCATGCAACTATGCATATTTGAAACAGTTTGTCACTTACACACATTTCTTGATCAGATGATATGCTTTAGCACATTGCTAAATATAGTTAACCTTATCTTCCAAAGCCACAAACCAAAACTAAAGCTTAAAAGTACCTCGCTTCTGTATTATTTTATAAATAAAACTTAACTCTGCAAAGTCTCACAATTACTCACATTTAAAAGATGAGAAACCTACAAAGTATAGCTTGGCTCCTTTTGCATACAGCTCCAGAACAAGAAATACCACCTTTTTCACTTATCTATTGAAAATTCTAAGACTGCTGAGGTTCTGAAGGTTTTCTGCACTGCAACTCCTGTAACCTAGACACATAACTTTCTCAGTTTTCTACAGCTATAGATACTGCTATCATTTCAGGGTTCTGAAGAATACGGTACTCTTCTGGACTCTTACCCCAATCAGCCCACCCTCTGGACCCCAAGACTCCCACCTCTGCTTTAACAACATACAAGGACAAAACCCCACAACATATGACCAGTCAGAATAGACTTGCTCACACACAAAAAAGATATTTATACATTTGCACAATATAATCTAGGATTCCACTGGCAACCAGACAGATCCTAACCCTCCAGGCAGAGTGGGGTAATCAGTCCACATGAATCCTCTCAGGTACTAACTGAATTTGTTACATGTTCAGAAATATCAATTAGCAGAACTCAAAAGTTCTAAAACTTTAACCATCTCATGTTTCACCTCATCACCCCAGCAGAGTAGTCATGAACCCACACATGCACCCACACATATGCCATGAAAACAAGCACCACCTGAAACTTAAATTTTCAGTATTTTATAAAGTAACCAGATGCCCTAGTTGCCCCAGGGATTAGGAATTTATCGACCCCAGTATAGGACTACAAGTTCATTCAATGACGCTAATTTGGGGCAGCTTTTAAATATCCTGACCAGAAAGCTGAGGAGAAAGCCACCTAAATCCAATGATTTATTCAATATTAATGATCCTATACTTTCCACACACAGAATACCGAGGGGATTAGAAAACAATACAGAATAAAACATTCTTTTAAAAAGAATCAACATTACAAAAACTTTAAGTCTGTGAAATCAGCATTGATGACTGAATTTGGAGTCTGCTACTTACAGAAGCAAAGTATTAACCACATCCCGTCTTTTTAACTAGCATTCTAATAACATCTTCCATTTTATACTAAATTCTAGGGTGGGTATAATGGCTTTCTCCTCAAATGCCTGTAACTAAAACATTGATTTGTTTCATGTGTTTTCTGTTTACCAGCTAATCATCTTCAGTCCCTCATTTATTAATCAGTGAACTAAAATTATTTTCAAATGTGAACATTTCGGTAGGACTCTTAAGCCAGCCCTGACTCCTGTGAGCCCTGATGGCCACAAATCCAGAATAGGTAACTTGCAAGTCAAGTTCCCTCATCACTTCTAAAGTGTTTAACAATAATTCTACCCAACTATTTATGTAGAACGCAGATCCAAAGAAACCTTACTGATATCATCAATTACATAGCGAAATTTTTTTAAAGTCATTCTACTACATCAAGAAGGAAAGAAAAGGAGTTAATATTTATTGAGCTAAGTGTCTTCCATCTTACATCTTCTCTTCACTACACTGTACTTATGCAAGGTTACCTGCGGTTCAAACATGGGTTGCTGGACCACATGGGTGGTCCTCATCACAGCTGAATGACCATCTATGCGCCCTGTGCCTCAGTTTCTTCATTTGTAAAACAGGTTTTAAATACAACACCTACCTCTTTGGATCGGTTCCAGGATTAAACGACAAAATAAAGGTAAAGTGCATAGAGGTAAGCATGGCCCTCACTGTCCTCATTATAATAATTACTAGCTTTATTATAGGTATAGGTAGGTACTGCTACCATTTTACAGATGGAAGAAATGGAGCCTTAACGAGTGTAACTTACTAGTAATGATCACAAAGACTAGCGCTAGGTTTTGACGCAAAAGCACAAAACTGGTGGAAAAAAAATTGCTCAGGCGTTAAACACTACCATTCTTAAAAATACAACTTGTTCTGAAGCATAGGAAACGGCACGAATCAGGCACAAGCCGGGCAGGAACCCTAGACGCCCACACCCAGCATTAGGGGAAGGGCCCACAGGACGCGCCCACCCGGCACCCCGGTGCCCAGGGGCGAGGCGACGCCTGGGACGTGGGGCTGGAGCCGGGGTGAGTGGTCCCGGCGTGGAGGCCCGGCAGCCGAGGTCGCTGCCGGACGCAGGTCCGCGGAGGCCCGTCCGCGCCCAGCCCAGCGTCCGAGTGGTAGGTCCGACTCCCCGGCCTCCGCGACCGCGGCCCCGCGAGGACAGCGCCCCTGCCGGGAAGGTCCAGGAGCGGCCGCGGCCCGACTTCCTCCCCCGCCCGACGGCTTGGAATCCACCCGGAGGCCGCGGCCCCCACGCCTGCTCCTCCATGGGAGCCCGGCCGCGCCCCGAGCCCGCCGCCCGCCCTCCCGAGCCCACCTTCTCCCGCGGCGTCCGGCCCGCGCGATCGGCTCGGCCTGTGCTCCGCGGTTCGCGCTCGGCCTGTCCAGAGCTGGCGTGGCCTCCCGGGCTCCGGCGCGGCGGCGGCGGCGGCGGCGGCTCCTCCTCCTCGCGGGCGGGAGGAGGAGACTCGGCGGCGCGGGGCCGCCTCCCGGCAGGAAACGACCCCCGGGGCACCGCCTCCCTGGCGCTGCGATCCCGCTCCTCAGGCCGCCGCCGCGCCTCTCGCCCTCCGGAAGCGCATTCCTGTCGGGCCGCGTCAGCCGCGCCCGGGGGAGGGGGAGGGGCGGAGGCTCGGGGGGGGGGGAGGGGCGGAGGCTCGGGGGGGACAGAGGGGGAGGGGAGGGGCTGAGAGGGGGGAGGGGAGGGGCTTAGAGGGGCAGGGGCAGGGGGGCGGCGGCCGCCGGGACAAAGGAGCGGCCCGACCGGGCCACGGGCTCCGCCGCAACCTCGGCGGCGCCTTCTTCCTCTGCAGCCGAGAGAGAGGGAGGATTTTGCCTGGCCCTGCTCACCTTACTATCCTTCTCGGCCTGCCTTAGGCGCTGCTTCTCCAAAGCCCCATGTCTGTCCACGGCCGGCCGGCCCTGGTCTGCCCGGGTTTGAACCCTGGAAGCCCTGCTTCCCAAGGGCCGGCTCGGACAGGTCGGGACACTTCGTCACTCACCTTGTTAAGCCTTCGTGGGGCCAATAACGTTCCCCTTTGGAAGGGAAGTAGCTAAAGCCGATATTTTTCTGGTGGGAGGATTTGCTTGATTTATGTCTTTGAGAGAGGGGAAGACTTAAGGAGGAAACGGGTGCCAGGAAAGATGAAGAAAGTTGTAGAGAAAAACTGGTGAGTTGAGGAGCAGCTTTTGTGAGGTTCATCTGGAGGTCCATTTATGGGGAACAGGGAGGAGAAGGAAGAGTTCATCCTTGATACAGTTTCTGTTCATTCTCACTTTTTTAGTAGGTGGACGGGGGGCTGGAGAAGAGACAGCTAAAAGAAGCATGGCTGGGCACATTTTGATAAGAGGATCGAAACCTCTGCCGGCCGGCATCATACTGAAACCCGGTTACTCAGAAAGCGCTGCTGGCAGGCTGCCGTCCTGTTAGCAGAAATGTGCATTGCCACGTGGTGAGCTGCAGCACTCTGTTGGGAGCAGAACTCGAATGATGAGATTTGTGAAACTGAAAAGCAGTGTTTCGTTTGGCGAAGAATAGGAGCTGTGATGCTCATTTGACCGCCAATCTTGAGGGAAAAAAAGACAACCCCATCTATGGAAATGTTGCCCATGGCTCGCCAGCAAAATTAAATCTCTGGTTAGGTAATCTCTGGAAACCTCTAAAGAAACAAGAATGATTTTCCCCACTTAATGGATGAGCACATTTAAGAGACTAAATGATGTTTCCTTATTTGTGGAATCTAAAAAAGGATACAGACGAACTTATTTACAAGACAGAAATAGTCTCACGGACATAGGAAAACAATCCCATGGTTACTGAAGGGTGACGGGGAGGGAGGATAAATTAGGAGTTTGGGATGAGCATACACACTACTCTATATGAAACACAAACAGCAAGGACCTACTGTAGACCACAGGGAGCAATATTCAGTAACTTGTAATAACCTATAATGGAAAAGAATCTGAAATATATTCTTTTCCAGATTCTTTTCCATATATATATTCTTTTCAGGTTCTTTTCGGTGATATATATAACAAACTTTTCTGTACACTTGACACTAACATAACATTGTAAATCAACTGTACTTAAATTTTAAAAAAGTAATGTTTCTATGTTAATAACCCAATGGTGCAGCTGCCACCAAACCTCAACATTCTTGAATTTAAAGGTACTATTTATACCGTTGTTCAAAACTGATCAAAATCTATGTCTGATCTCAACATGGATTACCATTCTAAAGGTAAAGTGTAGTTTATCCATGCTTGATTGGTACTACATTCCCTAGAACTTTCTTCCTTGTGTGATTTGCTGCAAGAACATTATGAGATTCACATTTGCACAACGTTAAACTAAATTAGGTCAAAGGCAGTGTAATAATCATCTTTTTAATCTCAGTGTCAAACACTGTTCCAGGTCACACAATAGGGGCTCAGCTAATACTGGATAAATGAATAAATGGGTCCTTTTGCTCCCCTGGGACCGCACCAGAACATCTGACTACACTAAAGTGTGAGTAGCAATTTATGTGCAGAAGTTATGAGCTTTGAGGAAATGAGAAATTAAACATATTCTCTAAGAAAAGCAGTGATTGGTCAGGAGTATGGCTCCATTTGTGATTTCAGATAAATATTCATCGAAGGACAGCTAACTATAAAATTTATGAGCGTTCCAAAGGTTGATCAGTTTTACCATGCTAAACAGAGTATCCTAGTAAGTAGGAATAGTGTAAGTCACATTGCTAAACCATGTCATGATACAACATCTATTAGTATCTTGAATTTAAGACAAATCATATTTTACCTACACTCTTTCCCAGTTATTATAAATTGTCTTATGCCATCTGACAAGTCATTTTTGTCAAATAATTAAAAGGTGACCTTCCCTTTAGTTTTGGCATCTTACTACTACATGCTCTCCAAAATATGTCTTTATTCACCACTGTTTTCCAAAGTTTTCAAAGTTGCTCACCAGCAAAGACTTTACTGTTGATTTCAATCACTGTTTAACCCCCATTTCTATTAATAATTAATGGATAGGCTTACATAAAGGAATCACTAATATTTAGTCAAGTACAAAAGAGGCTAAAGGCCTATCTAGAGACCTGATTATCTTTTTTCAGACAATGGGATCAGAGTTGATTACTGACCTTTAGATCTAGTAGGCTGTAATTAATCATGTGATTTTGGAATACAGTACTGGGAGGGGGAGTGAGTCAGTGTTGCCTCAGGAATGGATTGCTGTCTTTCTCTTTCTCTTGTAGTTTAAACACTTGGGGGACACAACCTGTCAAATCTTACCCTGTCCAGTAAGCTACAAATCATCCCATGATAACTTAAAGCCTTTTCAGTCTTTTGAGAGTGGAAGTACCTCTATAAAAATGTAACATTTTACAGGCAAATATGTTAGTACACATTCATTTACAAATTATTTTCCAACTGCAGTAATCAAACTTGGGCAAGACTCCATGGGGTTAGAGCAAAGGGTGAATACCTGCATAGTGAGGAATATGGACCCCAAAACAAAAATGTTTCTGTCTTGACCAATGGCTGGCACATTCTGACTCAACTCAGAGCAAATCAACTTTAAATAAGCTGGGTGACTTTGTATCCCAACATGTTCAAGTTACCCACAATGTGTCTGTTACCCAAGCATAATTATTAATAGCACCCCTTTTCATTCTCAAAAGTACATCCTGATATGGATGGTAGATTATATCATCACCCTATAAGTAAGCGTGTCCAGCCAATGAGGTATGAAGAAACTAATTTTAGCAGTTCAAAGGGGATTCATAGGGATACATTGCAAATCAGATCCCCAGTTTATAGGTGAAGACCAATTCCAACACTGATCATCGGAAAAAAAATTGTGTGAGGATGAGTGAAATGAATTAGGCAGCTCCTGTGTAGGGACTTCCCAGGTGGCACAGTGGTAAAGAATCCATCTGCCAATGCAGGAGACTCGGGTTTGATCCTCGGGTCGGGACGACCCCCTGAAGGAGGAAATGGCATCCCACTCCAGTATTCTTGCCTGGAAAATCCCATGGACAGAGGAATCTGGCAGGCTATAGTCCATGGGGTCCCAAAGATAGTCAGACACGACTGAGCATGCACACACGGAAAGTCCAAGAAAGGTGCTTAGGTGAGTCATGAGGGTGATGGGAGAGAACACTGGGGGGAGAGTTACACACTATATCCTAGATAATTTTGGAATTGGAGGGTTTCCATTTGTTTTGGAAAAACAACAATGTAACATCTTTAACACATGCGATGAAGATGTCCTTCTAGGAGATTTAATGAAAGAAAACACTTGAAAGTAGCTTGACTGATCAACAGATTTGGGTTTAAAATACCATTGTAAATGTATATGATGGTTTCTGGAGCGGATTGATTGTGAGTAGCTAGGTAAGTCTTAGCTGGTGACTCAGCAGTGAAAAATCCACTGCCAATGCAGATGTGGATCTGATCCCTGGGTCAGGAAGATCCCCTGGAGAAAGAAATGGCAAACCACTCCAGTCTTCTTGCCTGGGAAATCCCATGGATAGAGGAGCCTGACAGGCTCCATGGGGTCTAATAGAGTCGGACAGGACTTAAAGCAACTAAACGATAACAAAGTTAAGTTTTCAGCTACTTTTCGAAGAACTGTTTCTATAGAGTGATCTGGATAACACTTTTGTCATCTACCACCTCCAGCTAATTAGAATGTAAAACCCTTAAACATAAATAAAGATGAGCAGATGGAGTTAGAAGGAATAGAAGTCTCTGATAATTCTCAATAACACATACGCTGATGAGCTTCTGAATCATAACTTCATTCCTTTTTCCTAAGACACTGAACTGCCTCTATTAAAATGTGAATCTGTGTGTCCGAGTTTAAAAAAAAATAGCCCTGGAAATTATTAACATTTTGAAAATAAAGAAAGGGTAAGCTAGTCCTCCAGTTCCTCCTTTTTCTGTCTCCAAGAATATAAATAACATACAAATAATGAAATATTGCAAAGAAACTGGAAGGTCATTTATTTTGCAACTTCTTATTTTTGCCTTGGGGACTTGGAGTGAACTTTCAGCTGCTCAACACCCTGTTATAATTGCCAGAGGAACCAAGAGTTCACTACAAGGTGGTCAGCAGTTGGTCAGCAGTTGTGTTATGTGTGGTATGCAGCAGTGTATTGGATTAACCCATCCTGAGGCTTTATTTAGTGCTTTATTCCTTTGCTTATTTAAAAGTAAGGTGGAAAAGTGTCAGGATAGTCTGCCCTTCTAGCTTAGGGCTAGCCATTGAATTTTTTCCTTTTCTAGATAGTTCACAGTTGCTAGGTTATGGCTCTGAATATGGGTCACATATGAGTAAGGCTGCCTCAACTGTTCAGCTTCCTGTTTTCCATGTATAGCGTCCCCGTGGTTTTTTTTTTTTTTTTTTTGCTCAGTCCATGGAGTATTGCCTCTGGTGGCATTCCCTGCCAGCTTTCAGATGCTGAACATTTTTAAGAGCCCAGAGGGAACAGTGTTTTTAGGCAGCTCTTTTCAGACACTGAGTTTCTTCAGCTGGAGAAGGGAATGTGCCTTCCCAAATAAGAATGAAAAATATGCCAAATATAAGCAGTTGAATAGCACTGGAGTTATTTTTAGGAACTAGGGTCACTCAGTACAGGAAATGATGGTGCTACCAGCGAGTTATGGCTAGAGACTATGAAACAACATAATTTCTTTCATTTAAGTACTTTTAAGTATCTTGAGAAAATCTGGCAATTTGAATTAGGAGAACCTTGATTTTAGGCCAGATTTATTAGACAGTAGGACTAGTAGGTTAGTAGAAAGGTGTGTTTGTTTGGTAAGTAATATAGCTCTCCTCTCCCAAGTTAGTTCCCATCATATTTTGTCTAAGATTGAGTTCTTGTTGAATGCCTGTGTATGGGAAATGATGAATCCACAGACCCCCACAACTGGAGACTGTTTCACTTAAACATATAGATCTGCATTTTTGCAGATGTTTCCAGTTTTAATGGGATTTTAATCCCAAAAGATTAAGAATCACTATTTTAAACACAGATATGATCAGTCCCTTTTATAGACCAGGAGCCTAAACACATTTTTGTTGTTGTTGTGGTCCTGGAATCTTGATTTGTATACTAGTCTTATCTAAAACAACTTTTTATACATCAGATACACCACTAAATATTTTGCACTAATAAGATTTTCCCCACAGTATTATTTAGCCTGAAGGAGGTACAACAGAGAAAGTCTTCTGTGATCAAACCACATGACTAAAGAGTGTGTTGTTTGTGTTTACTTTTCAAGGTAAAATAAATTTCAAAGAGAAACCAGAATATTTTATGTCACTTTTCAACTTAGTTCAGTTCAGTCACTCAGTTGTGTCCAACTCTTTGTGACCCCATGGACTGCAGTACCCCAGGCCTCCGTGTCCATCACCAACTCCCGGAGTTTACTCAAACTCATGTCCATTGAGTTGGTGATGCCATCCAACCATTTCATCCTTTGTCGTCCCCTTCTCCTCCCACCTTCAATCTTTGCCAGCATCAGGGTCTTTTCAAAGGACTCAACTTTTATACTAGGACTTAAATGCCTTCCAATTATATCTAAAAATCACCCTGAGTGAAAACTATTGTACAATTTTATTAGATTGAGAACAATTCTAAATTAATTTTAATTATACTTCCCAAAAGTATTTTCCACCTAATATTAAGAATAACCAGCCCTGTATCTCTTCTCCTTTAGGATTTCTGCATTGTTGTTGGCTGATGTCATGGACTTTTTGGTCTATGATTACAAGAATTCCCTATTTATAACTGCTTATGGCTGCCCCATGCCTAAAATGTCAGTTAAACTGTTTCTTCCTTTACAGTCAGAACATTGGCTATATAAATGAAACTCTTCAATTAAAATTTCACCAGTAGGGAGAAAATATTTGCAAAAGATATATCTGATCAAGGACTATTATCCAAAGTATACAGAGAAATCTTAAAACTTAATAGTAAGAAAACAAATAACTTGATTTAAAAATGGGCCAAAGATCTTAACAGATACTTCACCAAAGAAGACTCACAGAAGCAGAGGAAGAGATGCTCTACATCATATGTTGTTGTTACTGTTCACTCAGTCATTTCCAACTCTTTGCGACCCCATGGACTGCAGCACACCAGGCTTCCCTGTTCATCACCTGCGGGGAGCCAGCCTGACTGCTCAGGCTCCTTCTTGGCTCTGAGAGAGATCAAGAGGTCCCTCTCTGTCCCGCCACCCCTGATTTATTAAAGCACAGGTTGGCCTTTCTCACCTCCCTCAAGGAAATTGCTGTAGCGATCTTTCACCTGTTTTCCTGGTGCTGATAAACTCGTCATGATTGAAGCCTGTTTTCTATCTAGTTAATGTTCTATTGATCTTAATCATGTTGGGCGCTAGGGTGATGCTTTATTGATCTTAAGTGGAGGAATTTAAAACATCTGTGCCTGTAGCTCTGCACATATGCAAACCTTTGATCTACTAGTAACTCCTGTTAGCATATATATAGGTGTGGTATTCTTCAATAAAGTTGGCAGAGTCAGACGCAAGCTGACTCTGTCCCTCTCAACCCCATCTTTCTAAGTCTGTCTAAGTCTTTCTAAGTCTGTCTAAGTCTTATATTTCTCAGGTACTCTGGTAATTGCGTTCTCGACCAGTTCGTTTGCCGGCAGGCTCCGGCAATCACCAACTCCCTGAGCCTGTTCAAATTCATATCCATTGAGTCAGTGACGCCATCCAACCATCTCATCCTCTGTCATCCCCTTCTCCTCCTGCCTTCAGTCTTTCCCAGCATCAGGGTCTTTTCCAATGAGTCGGCTCTTCACATCAGGTGGCCAAAGCACTGGAGCTTCAGCTTCAGTGTCAGTCCTTCCAATGAATATTCAGGTTTGATTTCCTTTAGGATTGACTGGCAGTCCGAGGGACTCTCAAAAGTCTTCTCCAGCACCACAGTTCAAAAGCATTAACTCTTTGGTGCTCAACCTTCTTATGGTCCAACTCTCAGGCCTGTACATGACTACTGGAAAAACTATAGCTTTGACTGTATGGACCTTTGTTGGCAAAGTGATGTCTCTGCTTTTTAATATGCTGCCTAGGTTTGTCATAGTTTTCCATCTAAGGAAGAAGTATCTTTTTATTTCATGGCTGCAGTCACCATCCATAGGGAAATTCAAATTAAAACAACAATGCAACACCACTACATACTTACTAGGATGGTAAAAATCTGGAACACTAATACTACCAATGCTGGTGAGGATCTAGAGCAACAGGAACTCTCATTCATTGCTGGTGGCAATGGAAAACGGTACAGCCACTTTGGAAGACAGTTTGGCAGTTTCTTACAAAATTAAATATACTCTTACTATAGCATCTGGCAATCACCCTCCTTGAAATTTCTTCAAATGAGTTAAAAAAATGTCTGCCGGAAAACCTGGAAATAGATGTTTATACTGACTTATTCATAATTGTCAAAGCCTGGAAGCAACCAAGATGATTTTCAGTAAATGAATGGATAAATAAACCATGGTACATCCAGACACTATTCATTGCCAAAAAGAGCTGTCAAGCCATGAAAAGACATGGAGGAAACTTAAATGTGTATTACTAACTGAAAGAAGCCAGTTTGAAAAGACTACATCCTGTACAATACCAACTGTGACATTCGGGAAATGGAAAAATTGATTAAATAAATTCTAATACATCCATGGAATGAAATAATCTACAGCTTTAAAAAAATGAGTTAGACCTGAATTCACTGATTATGAAAAGATATTTGATATGTATTATGAGCATCTTATGAACATGATGAAGAACACGTTATGTGGAATTCTTTAAATAAAGTGGTGTTAGTAGAGTTACACATATGATTATATTGCTTCTCTTTCGTCGAAAATAAAATCACAATCTGTCTTTGACCTTATCTTAAACCACCTCCTCTTTGCCCACCGTACTTTAACCATATTTCCATGACTTCATCAAGTATGGTCCTTCTTAGAGTTTTTGCTTGTCATTCTCTCTACCTGAAGTGCTTTTCATATATCTGGTTCCTTCTTGTCAACAAGAACTCAGCCTAACTATCACCTCTTTAAGAAGGTCTTTCTACCCCCCCAACCTAAAGTAGCCTCCCAGGCCCTCTCCATCACATCACCATTGTTTAATTTTCTGCATGGCACCAATCATTGTCTGATATTTTTCTATTTATTTTTCTTTGATAATTTTCTATCTTTTTCCACTAAAGTGCAAACTCCAGAAGAGCAGCTAGTGCCTGGAACAAGTAGAGAGCAAACAAATAATCGCTGAATGAATGAATAAGTACTTGTTCTTTTTTTTTTCTTTTTGTGGCCATGCCACACAGCAAATGGGATCTTAGTTTTCTGCCCAGGTGTTGAACCCATGCCCTCTGCAGTGGAGGTGCAGAGTCCTAACCACTGGACCACCAGGGAAGTCCTAGTACTTGTTTATTATTTATTTAGCAACTAGTATGATGATTATTTGGAGAAGGAAATGGCAACCCACTCCAGTACTCTTGCTGGGAAAATTCCATGGATGGAGGAGCCTTGTAGGCTACAATCCATGGGGTTGCAAAGAGTCAGACATGACTGAGCAATTTCACTTTCACTTTTTCACTTTCACTTTCATGATGATCATTCCAATACCATGTGAATATTAAAAAATGAAAATAGAATTACCATATGATCCAGCAATTCTACTTCTGGGTATATACCTAAGAGAATTGAAAGCAAAGGCACCATATTTGTACATCCATGTTCACAGCAACATTATTCACAATAGTCAAATGTGGGAAGCAATCCAAATGTCTATCCATGGATGAATGGATAAACAAAACACAGTATATACATGCCATGGGAATATTATTCAGTCTTAAAATGGAAGCGAATTCTGACACAACACAGTTGAGCCTGTGGATATTAAGCTAAGTGAAATAAGGCAGTCAAAAGAAACAAATATTGTGTGACTTGACTTATATGAGTTACTTAGAATAGTCAAATTCATAGAGACAGAAAGTGGAAATGGGTTGCCAGGGGCTGAGGACTGGGAAAATGGAGAGTTATCAACAACAACAAATGGGTATAGAGTTCAGTTTTGCAAGATGAAGAGTATTCAGGAAATTGGTTGTACAACAATGTGAATTTCTTAGTACTAGTGCCTTACATACTTAAAAGGGCTTCCCTGGTGGCTCAGTAGTAAAGAATCTGCCTGCCAATGCAGGAGATGCAGGTTTGATCCCTGCTTCAGGAAGATCCCCTGGAGATGGAAATGGCAACCCACTCCAGTATACTTGCCTGGGAAATCCCATGGACCGAGGAGTCCATGGGGTCCTAAGCATCAGACATGACTTAGTGACTAAACCACCACCCACTTAAAAATAGTGAAGATGGTAAGTTTTATGTTTTGTATTTCACACAATCTTTAAAAATGCTTATTTTGTAGTTCACACACAGAAAAGACTTAGAAACAATGGTACCCTAGAAGCAATGATTATCCTTAGTATCCAGACTGTGGCCTACTGGAAATTCCCCACCTGTTGGATGCTTAGAAAATGATGGATTCCAAACTTGCAACAGGAAATGTACAAGATGGATTGAGACTCTATGTATGTGTGTGTGTGTGTGTGTGTGTGTGTGTACATATGTACCTAAAACCAAAGAAACTACCAGGATTAACTGGATCATATCACAAGCACATAGGAATCAGGTTGAAGGGAGATGGGACAATGTGAATAGTGGAGAGAAAAAAATGACTGCAATTGATTTAAATGCACTGATCATTTTGGGTAATTTGGTCATGTTAACAGTACTAGTGACTCTGATCCATGAGCATGGTATATCTTTTCATCTCTTTGTATTGTCTTCAGTTTCTCTAGTCAGTGTTTTGTGGTTTTCTAAATACAGGTCTTTTACCTCCTTAGTTAGATTTACTCCTAGGTATTTTATTCCTTTTTGTTGTGTTTGTAATGAGTTCATTTTTAAGAAATAAAACCCAGAAATGGTTTAAAAATTAAAGACAAAAAAGGAAAATCATCTTTGTCACCATTGGAGGTAGCCAGAGTACTGACTTCTTTACTCTGGAAACTGGGAATTAGAACAAAACAATTAAGCATTTATCCATACTTTCTTGTATGAATTGACTGGCAAAGTATCTAAAGTGATATATTTGATTAAGCAAAGCACTTCTTTACAGAAGGATGAAAGCTAATGATTATAAAAGTAATGATAAAAGTGAAAAAAATAACTATTTGGCGATCTCTATTGAAGTAATTGATTCTTCTAAAAGCTATCAGGTAAAATTTGGTGGAGGGCCACCTGAACTCATAGATCATCTTAGCATCCCTAAAACTCTGTCAACCAGACATGTGCTTCTTGATGTGATGCATTGTGAAATATAAAGCATCACCTGTGCAACAGTTAAGCAGAAAAAAGGAACAAAATCTAACCGGGTATTTAGATCTTACTTTAAGTTAGTAGGAAATGCAGGGGAGAGAGGAACAGTTTAAATGGCACCATAAGAAAACATCAAAAACCTTCAGAATGTGAGATACTCTACAGGACCATTAACCTGGTCTTCACAAGTAAAGATCTTGAAAAGTTGAAGAGGAGAAGGATATATCATAGTTCATAATACTAGTCTTTACTTTTGTGTGTTTTTAAAATTTTCATAGTGCAGGGTTAAAATTACTCTGTATTACAAATACTACATTATACAATATACAGAAATTAAAATATACTTTACAGTTTCAACATTTCAACAAATAAAATTCCCTTTATATTCCTGGATTTCCTTCTAATCTTACTCTAACTCTGTGCCTTGGATAGATTCATTCACTGCACTTAATCTTTTCTATTGTTTTTCCTCAATTGATGGAAACAAGAGTTTTAATTATAATTTAACCATAATCAGAGAAGATAAAAATGAAAATAAGGAAGGCAATTTTCATACTTTAAACTTGTTAAAATGACACATTTATAAAACATAAATTAATCTCTTCATGTTTTCCCCAAATATAAAATCTCTAATAGCTGTAAAAGATTGGAAGCTATTTTTGAAAATAAGTACCTACTTCAAAATAAATCCCCCTTTTCAGAACAAACTCTGATGTTTCTCAGAAAAGACTTATTCTTCCAAGTATCTTGGCTTCTAGTATGAAGTAAATCTAGCACAGCACTAATTGTACTCTTACATACATCAAATAATATTGGGGGATTATAATTACACCTTTTTTTGAAAAAAGAGAAGATACTGTGTGGTATATAGACGATGAAGTATGTTTACAATTTAGTCCATAATTGTCTTCTAAAATGTCAAATTTCCTTCTTTTTTAAAAATAAGTCTTACTTATTTTTGGCTCTGCTGGGTCTTCATTGCTGCGCAGACTTTTCTCTAGTTGCAGCGAGCTGGGGCAGTCCAGTTGCAGGCTGAGGACTTCTCGTTGCGGTGGCTTCTCTTGTGGAGCATGGGCTCCAGGGTGTGGGTTTCAGTAGTTGTGGCTCCCGTGGTCTAGAGCACAGGCTCAGTAGCTGTGGTGGAGGTATTTAGTTGCTCCATGGCATGTGAGATCTTCCCAGATCAGGGATCAAACCCATGTCTCCTGCATTGGCAGGTAGATTTTTCACCACTGAGCTACCAGAGAAGCCCTCAAATTTCCTTCTTTAAGGAGCAATTCTGAGTCCATCAGAGATGTAGTCAGTCCTCGGCAGTACAAAGGAGACGCATTTATTGGTAATCTGTGTGGATTGCTGATATCACGGAAAACAGAATCAGTATCAAAGGCAGACTGATGTATTGGAAAATCAATCTGGTGGGGGAAAAAATAATGAAAACCCCAGAGAGAAGAAATGACAATATTCACATAAGATAATTTACATAAACTTAAGATGAAAACCTTCTGTCTACAGATTTGACAGATGAGTGAACAGTGACAGTGTACAGCCACTGACAAATGTCATCCTGAAAATAGCATGCCGACAGACTCCACGACTACAGAAACTGCAACCAAAGCATCTTGTATTAATCAAGAAGATTTCTAGATTTTAACTGTACAGATGAGTTATCATTAATTTGAATCTAGCCTCAGAAATTCCATTCTTACATCTCAAAATCTATTTTCAACAAAAATCCTATATCTTTGACACCATATCCATGTTTTTTCTACCTCTTGTTACATTTCTACCTCCCTCTACTATCCTCCCCAAAAGTATTCAGCTGGAGAAGTAAAATAGAAGCTGCTGGTTTCTGCAAAGTTATGAGGATTAATATATCATTTTGAGAATTTGAGGAGGAGCCCCAAAGCACTCTGATGAGCTGTTTTGGGGGCAGAAAAGTCTTTCCTTGCCTGTTGCATTTTGCAAAATAGCATGATTTAGTACAAAAACTTGCACTCTGATCCAGACAGACCTGTAATCGAATTCTGATTTTCAATACCTCCTCTTTGAGTCTTAGCTTTTTCATTCGTTAAATAGAGATGTAATGATTTTCTTCTTTGCGTTTTTATGGACAATAAAGTAGCTGAGACAGTATATGTAATGGAAAAGTTAAACAACAACAACAAAAAACTGTCTATAATGAAAATAGTGGTGCTTATACCTATTTGAGCTCCCTTCTTTTAAAACAGCTTAGGAGACCACACAGGTGAGCATCTTGATTTTAAGTGACCTGATTGGGCGGGGGTGACAACTCTGGGATGTTGTTCTGGGTCCTTAACACTCAAGAACTCCTTGCTGTGTAATTTACTTATGGGGTTGCTTAGATCCTTCTGGGCTTCACTTGTGGCTCAGCTGGTAAAGAATCTGTCTGCAATGCGGGAGACCTGGGTTTGATCCCTGGGTTGGGAAGATTCCCTGGAGAAGGGAAGGGCTACCCACTCCAGTATTCTGGCCTGGAGAATTCCATGGACTGTATAGTGCATGGGATCACAAAAAGTCAGACACGACTAAGCAACTTTCACTTAGATCCTTCTACCAATGGTGTGTAAAGCAACCTATTGCCTCCAAGCAATGGGAAAGTTTAGAGAGAAGACACAGAGGAGATTAAAGACAGAAGCTAAATGTTTAGGGGGAAAAAAAAAAAAAAAACCCAGAGCAAGTGTTGTTCTTGAACCAGGAAAAGTAAAGGCTGGTTACTACTGAGGCTAGCCTTCCAGTGCCCCTGGGTTATTATGTAAAGTAGACCACTCAACCTTGCTCTTGGTGGCACTCTGAAAAATGTTAACCCTGCCCTGGTGCACCTGGGGACCCACACCCTACTGACCAAAACAGGCATGGGAGGAGCAGGGTTGAAAGAGAGGGTTTAGTAGAGGTGTTAGTCGCTCAGTCGTGTCCGACTCTATTGCGACTCCACAGACTGTACCCTGCCAGGGTCCTCTGTCCGTGGGATTCTCCAGGCACGAATACTGGAGTGGGTTGCCAAACCCAGAAGCAAAAAATCAGAGAGAGGAGAGAAAAGCAAGAGGAGAACACAATACAGCGGGTGCGATGGTAGTCTTTGCGGCTCTGAGCCAGCCTAAGCCACGAGGGGAATCTGACCCCAGAGCCATCAGAAGTCACTGGTTGGTGCTCGCAGTTTAAATGTACAGTTTTCACTAGCTGCAGCAACTGGAGCAGAAACTAGAGTCATCGGCACCTTTGCCGAGGTGTGACTAGCATACCTGCCGGCCCATAAGGACTGAGTCAGCAGCCACAGCCCAACACGGCCTGAAGTTCTCTGTCATTGAAAAGACTAATCTGAATCAAAAGCCAAAAAAGCTTGTTTTGGGGTGACAAAATCTCCCGTCTATAAGCGGAAACAAAATTCAACTCTTGGTGGCTGTCAGAATGAAGAGGTCTCAAAAGTGATAGCTCTGAGACAGAAAATGGAAGTTTGCACTAAATTAAGTATCTCAGTGTAAAAGGTGGGAGGGTGGATGGGTGGGTGGTAGGAGGCAGTTCTGTGAGGAAGCAGTAAAAGTGAGCATTCAAGTCAGGGTAAAACCGCTCAAGTGAGAGAGCTTCAGGGCTGACTGACCTGCGGGGGGTTTTGTGTGTCTGTGAACAGAAAACACCACACACTTGAGGACCATGAAGTGCTCTAGCCTTGCTGGCATAGCCAGACCATCTCAGGCAACACACGCCATGAAATCCAAGTGCACCTCAGTCCCACCAAGGGGAAGTCCAGCTCTCCTGCCTCTGAGTGGAGAAATGTAATGTACACTCAGCCCTTGGATCCAGGTTAAACAAGACAAAGAACTGTTGAGTGGGAATTAGTCATTGCCTAATCATCTCTGGAGATCTTTACAAACAGGCTATATTTTTATTCCCCACTAAACAGTTTAGGTCATTCATACTTGTAACTTGAGGAACATGCTATGTCATTTCTTATCTTTCTCTAGACTAGACTAGACTAGATTTTCAGAGCTGTGGGTACACTTTTCCATGGGCTATTAAAGAGGAAAATTGGGGCTAGCAGCTAGGCTGACAAAGCAGAAAGCTGCTTTTTCTCAGATGTTACAAGAAACACTTAATGGTATTGCCATAAAAGATTACTCGAGGCCACAGCTTTTACAGCAGGATGACTAATTGGAGACAGCCTGCGATGTAAATTAAAGCCGCCATCTCAAGCATGTTAAAATGCTTGCAGCTGGTCAATCAGGATGTTATGCAAAAATAGATGGGAAGGAAGCAGTTTTTGTTACCATTCCATTTTGCTTAGATTTTGATGTTGCCAGTGTTGAGTTGGATATCTGTCCTTATATTTTGAAATTTTGAACTTCCTGCAACTCACTGAAAATAAATTCCCTTTTCTCTTTTTTCTCCCTGTAATCTTAATACTATTTGTATTATATGACAACACTGCCTCTAGCTACAAATAGATTTGCAGTTTGCTTTTGAGCCTGTGACATTGCCAGCCTAGAGCTTAAAATTTTTCAACTTTAAATTTCATTATAAAATCTTTTAGTGTGAGTAGTGTTTTCCTAGAAAATGTTGATAGAAGGTTTTAAACTCGTACAGCTTATTAGTCCATAGCAGTTCTAGTTATTTCTAAAGTTATTGAAAGGCTTTTATGGATCTTATACTAGGTTTACTTAGAAGATACAATCTTCAGAGTTACTCTAGTTTCCCCTCTCCTTAGAGGATTTCTGATATGTTTTCTTGCACAGAAATATGGACTAATAGCTCTTCTCTTTTGCAGTTTATGAAACTTGGAAGATTTGAAAACATAAACATAAGGGGCAGAGAAATTGTTCCAAAAGTAAGGCTGGAGATGGGGCTGCAAAGAGTACCTGAGTCATGCAGGAGAAAGGAAATGAAAGGGACAACAGGCAACACCGAACGAAGGCAGAAGAGACACACAGGACGGCGAAGGTGAAACGGCTGGGAGCTCAGAGTGATATTTCTGCGTGAAGGGACCAAGGCAGGAACAGTGAACTTTCATAGAGTTGCTCAGACTTGAGGTCTGTGGTTCTGACTTCAGAACTGCCCCCAGACCTCATCATTACCCAGAGACTGAAAAAGAGGTCTGGGCTAGATTCAGGTTAGAGGCAAATATCACACACACACACCCATATAGAAACAGAAGCAGAATATAACACACTTCTAAGGTGTTGTGGATGATTTCTTTCTAGGAAGGGACTTTGGAATTATTTAGAAGTGTTGAGAGGTTTGTTCCCAGGCCAAGGAGAAGACTGGCCCCCAAATTTTCAAGCCAGAAATGAACTTTAGGATCCCAGCTTTTAATATCTTCTTTGGATTTTTTTAATACATGGATGTGTAAAATGAATTTAATTTAATCCAAAAGAATAGATCAGATAACCTGATTTATTCTACTTGAAATAAAAATACATTTTACCAGTTATCCATGTCATTGCGAAGCAAATACCTTCAAAATCTTGGTTGAGCTTCTCAAGGTACACAAACTTACTTAGAGATTAGCCAACTTTCCTGATAATATCAGAGCGTCTGTAGATTTTTTTAAATGTAGAGGTTCTGATATTCTCAGTACCATAAATTCCAAATTATTTCATTGTATTCCTCCTGATATAGTGTAGGGAAATACTATAATCTATCTCAAAAAAAATAGAAGTAAATATGAACAAGTAGAGTTCTAGAGTTTTTATTTCCAAGAGAACATTAACTGCCTGGTATTTAAGTGCTTTACATTTCATGAGTTTATGGTTTAAAATCTGAAGCATATTTAAAGTAGCAAAAAGAGTTCAGTGTACTTTTTACCTTATCACCGGAGTTATCAGGTTTCTGCTGCCTCTCTTCCACCTATCCCTGGTTTTCCCTTTTTGGAAGTATTTGGAAGCAAAATCCAACTGTTGAGAACTCAGTTCATATACCTTCTTTGGTGCGAAGTTTTGAAAATATAGGCATTTTCTTTGCACGGTCACAATGCCATTATTACACACAATAAAAGTGACATTTTTCCCTTTACCTCATGCCCAAACCATAATCAAATTTGCCAGTTATCTCAAAAAAAAAAAGTATATTTTTACAGTTGGTTGGTTTAAATAAGATCCCCAAATATCCTTTATTGTTTGTAATTACCATGTCCTGTAAGTCTTTTATGGTCTAGGCAGTAATTCCTCTCCATTTTCCCCCTTCAAGCCACCAGCTTGTTGAAAAAGCTAGCCCAGTTATTCTGTAGAGATATTTATTTTTAAAGTGGAATGTTTAAAGGTTAAATAGTAGTGTGGGGGTGGGGAGAGGATATATGTGCACATACAGCAGAAACTAAAAGAACAATGTAAAGCAATTATACCCCAATTAAAAACTGTAATAGAGTGTCCCCTAAAATACTTCATGCCTCACTAAATAAATAACTGAAGCCCTGGGACTTCCCTAGCAGTCCAGTTGTTAGGACTTGGCACTTCCACTGCCAGGGCCTGGGTTCAATCCCTGGTCAGGGAACTCAGATCGTATAAGCCAAGCACCACAGCCAAAAAAAATAATAGTGATAACTGAAGCCCTAATGGATATTATTATCTCACTTGAAATTAACCCTTAGAGTATTTATTTCACTCCAATTTACAAATCAAATCAAATAGGTCCCTTGTGAATTGGCCAGATTGATCTCCACTTTCCTCACACAATTAGATTTTCCCTTTGAGAGAACTATGTAAATTTAAAAATAAATGCTACTGTATTATTATCTTGAGGTTTTGGGAAATGTTCATATCTTGATGGACTGGCAGATGAACAATGAGTGTACTAGCCCCCAGTCAATGTTTTTGTTGCTCAGTTACTCAGTCGTGTCCGACTCTTTGCAGCCCTATGGACTGCAGCACACCAGGCTTCCCTTTCCTTCACAATCTCCTGGAGTTTGCTCCAACTCATGTCCATTGAGTCGGTGATGCCATCCAACCATCTCATCCTCTGTCATCCCCTTCTGCTCCTGCCTTCAATCTTTCCCAGCATCAGGGTTTTTTCCAATGAGTCAGTTCTTTGCATCAGGTGGCCAAAGTATTGGAGCTTCAGCTTCAGCATCAGTGCTTCCAATGAATATTCAGGTTTGATTTCCTTTAGGATTGACTGGTTTGATCTCCTTGCAGTCCAAGGGACTCTCAAGAGTCTTCTCCAGGACCACAGTTTGAAAGCATCAAGTCTTCATTGCTCAGCCTTCTTTATGGTCCAACTCTCACATCCATACATGACTACTGGAAAAACCATAGCTTTGACTAGATGGAACTTGGTCAGTAAAGTGATGTCTCTGCTTTTTATTATGCTAAGTTTGTCATAGCTTTTCTTCCAAGGAGCAAGTGTCTTTTAATTTCATGGCTGCAGTCACCATCCACAGTGATTTTGGAGCCCAAGAAATTAAAGCCTGTCACTGTTTCCATTTTTTCCTCATCTATTTGCCATGAAGTGATGGACCAGATGCCATGATATTCATTTTTTGAATGTTGAGTTTTAAGCCAGCTTTTTCACTCTCCACTTCATCAAGAGGCTCTTTAGTTCCTCTCTGCTTTCTGCCATTAGAGTGGTATTATCTGCATATCTGAGGTTATCGATATTTCTCTCAGCTATCTTGATTCCAGTTTGTGCTTCATCCAGCCCAGCATTTTGCATGATGTACTCTGCATATAAGTTAAATAAGCAGGGTGACAATATACAGCTTTGACATACTATACTCCTTTCCCAGTTTTGAAATGGCAACCCACTCCAGTATTCTTGCCTGGAAAATCCCATGAACTGAGGATCCTGGTAGGCTACAGTCCATGCGGGTGCAGAGTCGGACCCAACTGAACGACTTCATTTCACTTCACTTTTCCCAGTTTTGAACAAGTCCATTGCTCCATGTCTGGTCCTAACTGTTGCTTCTTGACCTGTAAACAGGTTTCTCAGGAGGCATGTAAGGTGGTATGGTATTCCCATTTTTTAAATACTTTTCCAGTTTGTTGTGATCCACACAGTCAAAGGCTTTAGTGTAGTCAATGAAGCAGAAGTAGGTGTTTTTTTTCTGGAATTCACTTGCTTTTTCTATGCTCCAACAGATGTTGGCAATTTGATCTCTGGTTCCTCTGCCTTTTCTAAATCCAGCTTGTACATCTGGAAGTTCTTGGTTCACATTCTGTTGAATCATTGTTTTTACTTTATTATTATTATTGCTCTTAACAATAGCTCTCTTCACAGATATAGAAAAAAACTTATGGTTATCAAAGGAGAGGGGGCAGGGGTAAATTAGTAGTTTGTGATTAATATATACACACTACTATGTATAAAAGAAATAACAAGGACATATTGTATGTACAGGGCACTTTACTCAGTATCTTGTAATAACCTACAATGGTAAATAATCTGAAAAAATAATATGCATAACTGAATCACTTTGCTATACACCTGAAAGTAACACAACATTGTAAATCAACTATACTTCAATAAAAAACCAAAAAAAAAATCTCTAACCCAGAGTGGATGTTAGGAATTTGCTAAACCCTTTTCAAATATTGTCTCATTAAACCTGTAAAGGTGACACTGTCATCCCCATTTTATTCAAAGCTTTCACCCCTGATTTGTGTGACTGAAAGCTCTTAAACACTTAACATTGCCTACCTCCACGTGCTTTATTTTCCTTTGCTTATACTGCTTTCCATGTTGTTCCATCAGTGTTCCCTTTGCCCTGACTGAATTGTTTTAGAGGCTGAAATATTTCTTCTCCCCAGCCTTCCCTCATGTCTTTTATCTATCTGCTCTCTGACTTTTTGACCAAGCTGACTTTGAGACCTTAGACGATGCCAGCTCATCTAGTGGACAGTGATCCGCATCACAACATTTCCAGTGTCTTAGACCATGTGACATTCAGTGTATTGATTTTTCCTGTCTCTGAACTGACGAATTTTGGCTTTTCATTTGACTGTTGCATCTTTTTTCTCCATCAGCTTGTTTCATTTGAGGCTTCACATGGAAATCTTCTCAGGTGTGTCTTATCCAACAGAAATATTATCTTTCAGATGCTTTTCAGTATTGTAGCTTCCCAAGTCCCAGTGAAAGATAAAGTAATATTTACATTAGGATGTCTTATCTGATATAATCTATGGAAAGTGCTCTAAATATTTATTAATGCAATATACCCTACTATATTAAGTAATATTTCATGTTTATTATCAGATATAGCTTGATATAAACTTAAATTTGATATAAATCTCAATTCTGAGAACTCACTTTTAATCTGATATTTCAGACATGCCTCAACTGTTGTTTTCATGACGCCACTTTCCTTCATGACTTTGAGGATATTACTCAGGGCTAGCATCATCAAACAAAACTTGGAGATGTTTGTCATCTTCCTATTTATGTTTCTGGGGCTTTGATTGCAACTTGTGCCAGGTTCAGTTAAATACCATGACCAAGGAGACGTCATCCTGTCTCTTGTCAGCATCATGATTTAATCACTAAGATACTCACCAAGTCTTCGAATGAGTCCTGGAGACTTCTGATGGCCATGTCTGTGACTCTGCTATACTTCCTGTATCGTACACTCTATATTATAGGGAATGTCTGGTGGATATCATTCCAGGGCAGATCCAGCTCCTCCCTCAGCTCCACTGGGAACTCTGTTCATCCCACTTCTAAAACCAAAAGGATGGTAAAAACAGAGTGATCATTATTGTTGTTTAGTTCCTCAGTCATGTCCGACTCTTTATGAGCCCATGGACCGTAGCCTGCCAGGCTCATCTGTCCATGGGATTTCCCAGGCAAGAATACTGGAGTGGCTTGCCATTTCCTTCTCCAGGGGATCTTCCCTACCCAGGGATCAAACTCGTGCCTCCTGCACTGGCAAGCAAATTCCTTACCACTGAGCCACCAAGGGAAGCCCAACAGAGTGATTATCCAGTTAGTAAATATGTTATTTAGCAGGGTTGTCTCAGGTTAACTTAACTAGGCATTACAAGCACAGCTATTTCACTTCTGAGCCACAACCAAAATCCTGGCCATAATGCACCCACTTCAAGATACGCATGGTGAAGTCTCCACCGTTCCTCTCTAGTGATCTCCTAGGGTTATCCTTACATTGAGCAAGATGGAACCATGGGCTGAGTTCAGAGGGCACAGGTCTTTGGCCTTACTCAAGGATTAGCCCAGGCTGGTCACTTGCCCTTTTAAAACCTCACCAAGAAAACTAGAGTTGTTGAGTATATCTCCCAAGGAACAACTCAGCTGCCCAGAGAGATAGGGAAAAAAATAGATTCATATGAGACTCAGCTATGAATACTTGAGATGCCGTTCACAGCCCTTTCTCATGTCTCTCTGTCCTTGTTTCTGGTGTGGGCCAGGACTAGGTGCTCCTAAGGGCTCCCAATTCTTCAGTGCCCCCTACCCTTGAGGCAAGCATTTTACCCACATTATTTCACTTAATTTTTTATAACAATCATATGAAGTAAGTAGTAGGGTCCCAATTTTATAGATTTATGAAATCAAAGCTTAAAGTAGCTTGTATCTGTTAATCTCCTCAGTCAGGTTAGAACAGAAATTGAGATCATTTAGGAGTGTTTGTAGAATTGTACATTGCTAAGATATTTCTATCATATTTTGCAAAGGGACTGGTTCATAAGAGATTTGAAACAACCAGAAAGAAAGGAAGGAAGGAAAAAAGGAAGAAAGTGGAGATGGAAAGAGGTAGGGATGAAGGAAGGAAAGAAAGAAAAAGAGAGGAAGGGAAAGAAAAAATTGATCCTTTCCTTCAACAGCTTGAGAAATATGGGTTTAGACATTTAATGATTAATCCAAACTTTCACATCACGTAAGTGTCAGAATCAAGGTTAACCCCTTTTCCTGGCTTCAAAGTTCCTGCTCTTTACAATGACATTCTGCTATCTCCCAATTCGATAATGGTGATGATGAGTTAAGAAAGAAACAAACCAGCAATCTGATGATAATTTGTCATTAATTTTAAGAGATTCACAAACTCAAACTTCAGAATTTGAAGGTCTGAACTAAGAAAAGGAGATTATATACCAAAGCCAAGGTTTTGGCTCCTGTATAGCCACCGCCATCATCTTTTTTTATCACAGTGATTATGGTCAGCATGAACTGAGAACTGAGAGCCAAGAACTGATTTCTGGGGTAACACGAATTATCCTGTGCTCCAAGGACGGCTCAGTGAGGCAGGCATTGTTTGCCCAGGCAGCAGCAGAGCCAGGATGCACAGAGGCTGTGCCTGACATTAAAGCCCTGGCCTTTAACTGCTGGGCTCTGCTCTCCCACTTATAATCCACAATCAATTCATGAGGGTATCTGCGGAGGCACCAAAGCTTGTTCATGAATAATGGGGGCTTGGGCATCAAACTGACTGGCTTTGAATTTGGTTCAAGAGCTGTGTCATTTTAGGCACTGGGGGTGAAGGGGGGAGGATGGGGAAAAGAGAAAGCGAGTTTGGGATCGACATGTGTACACTGCTATATCTAAAATGGATAACTAACAAGGACCTGCTGTATGGCACAGGGATCTCTGCTCAATGTTATCTGGCAGCCTGGATGGGAGGGGAGTTTGGGGGAGAATGGATCCATGTATATGTATGGCTGAGTCCCTTGGCTGTCCACCTGAAACTATCACAACATTGTTAATCAGTTATACTCCAATATAAAATAAAAAGTTAAAAGAACTGTGTAATCTTAGACATGTTTCTTAACCTGTCTGTGCTTCAGCTATCATGTGTGTAAAAAGACCTGCCTCAAAAGCTTATGGTAAGGATTAAATGTTTTAAATGAACAATGTTTGGCACATGGTGTTCAATAAATTATAGCTATTAAGGTGATATTGTTACAATTATATATCAGTACTTTTTAGGTTGACATAAGAGTAAAAAAATGTGGAGTTATAGTTTGTGGATTATATTATATAATCCACCATATAATATAAACTATATTATAGTTGGTGGATTTTGATCCTTGGTCAGACTTTACTAAATTTTGCTTTTCATAATAATGTGTGGCTTTGTGGAGTTCCATCCAACATGCTACGAAAAAGCAAAATTAACCTAATACTTTGTATTTGCTAGGATGCCACAATCTTTATTTCAGGTCTTCTCATTTGATTAAATTGCTGCTCTCTTAAATATTGAAAGAAGCAGACCTCAAAAAACAAAACACCCCACCAGGAAGCTGTTACTCCAAGGAAAGGAAACCATTTATGTATTTGTTTCTGAAAGATATCTATGATTTCAGTTCTAAGAATGTAAGTTCCAGAAACTAACACCGGGAACAGTCTTCTGCATAGTAGGTGCTCAGTAAAAGGTGGTGGTGCTTTAGTCACTAAATTGTGTCGGACTTTTTTGCAACCCCATGGACTGTAGTCAGCCAGGCGCCTGTGTCCGTGTGATTCTCCGGGCAAAAATACTGGAGTAGGTTGCCATTTCCTTCTCCAGGGATCTTCCCGACCCAAGGATTGAACCTGCATCTCCCACATTGCAGGCAGATTCTTGACCTCTGAGCTACCAGATCCTCTCAATAAAGGCACCTTATG
Organism: Odocoileus virginianus; assembly: GCF_023699985.2. NCBI lineage: Eukaryota > Metazoa > Chordata > Mammalia > Artiodactyla > Cervidae > Odocoileus > Odocoileus virginianus. The sequence goes on along the minus strand of NC_069682.1, from coordinate 17,771,795 downwards.
GAGAACTCAGTCCCAGCAGATTGTATGATGCATGAGACAAGTGCTCCAGCCTGGTGCACTGGGAAGACCCAGAGGGATGGGGTGGAGAGGGAGGTGGGAGGGGGGACCAGGATGGGGAATACATGTAAATTCATGGCTAATTCATTTCAATGTATGACAAAAACCACTGCAATGTTGTAAAGTAATTAGCCTCCAACTAATAAAAATAAATGGAAAAAAAAAAAATATATATATATATATCACTTTAAAAAAAAAATCAACCTTTGCTCTCTTTCTACTAAAAAGCTGTATCATGCCACTTTTGCTGTATTTATCTGCACTGAGCAGAAAAGAGCAGCCCGGGCTTCAGCTGTGTGTCTGCTACCTTGACCCTCTAGCTCTTCCCTGCCTGCGGGGTAGACAGCGCCGGCAGCGAGCTGTGTGTGCAGAGCGCGGCCCTGAGTCAGCGTTACATCACCCTGAGTCAGATCCTGCTCCCGCATCACCGCGTCGGGCGGCTTGCTCTGCCCGCCGACACTGCAGCGCTCGCTGCAGTCCTCAGCCCCTCCCAGCGCGCTGCAGTCTGCGCAGGGACGGAGGGGTGTCGCCGGGGGCGGGCCTGCTCCTGCGGCGGGAATGCCTCGCCGCTCAGCTCGCCCCCGGTCCTCTCTGCTATGGTTTTTGCCATCTCGCAGATGACTCTGCAGGCCCCCTGGCTCTCCTGCTTTTTCTGCCCCTGCTGTTCATTTACTGACCTCTCCCCATCTCCTTAGAAGGATTCAAGGGTAGCCTCTTTGCTCGGGTAATAAACTAAAGAAAGAAGTTGATGTTTGAGGTTAAAAAAAAAAAGAAAGTCTCAATTCTGATGACATGATTTATGACTCCATCAATCTTTGGCGGATAATTTCCTCATCTGTGACACGTGAGATTTAGACCAATGTTTCTGGCACCCGGACCTGATGATGCCCTGAGAATCTGAGAATCTGACTTCGTTGGTCCAGGTGGGGCCTGAAAAACTATATTCTTAAAACCTCCCCATGTCGTTTGGGTGGACAGCCAGGCTCACCCATCATTAGACATTATCATTTTCAAAGTCCTTCTAACTCTAACAGTCTATGAATCAAGTCCCTGAGTCAAAAAAGGAATTTATTAACTGCATCGATTTAGATGGACCACAAAAAGGTAGAAAGATTCTTCTTATTTTATTTTGGTAAAAATAAAATGCTTGTATCTTTTTTAAAAACCAAATTCAAATACCGTGTGATATCACTTATATGTGGAATCTAAGATAAAATACAAATGAACATATTTACAAAACAAAAACAAACTCACAGAACAGACTTGGGTTGCCAAGGATGGGAGGATGGGAGAGGGAAAGATGAGGAGTTTGGGATTAGCAGATGCAAGCTATTATATATAGAATGGATTAACAATAAAGTCATATATATATATATATATAACTGAGTCACTTTGCTGTAAGCAGAAATTAAATACAACATTGTAAATCAACTATACTTCAGTAAAACTAAAAACAAAAAAAGATACAATCATTGGGCAACTGCAGAACTATTTGTGTTTAAGCATGAAATTTTGTCTTGAAAAATTCTAAACTGAACAGAAGTGCCAAGTCAGAGCCCTGTGGCCTCTCACTGCGCGAGTAGGTCCAGGGTCCCAGGAGAGAATGCGGTCAGCACGCTGGGTCAGCAGGATTCCAGCTCTCCCAGGCGGTTGGCAGCAACTGGCCAAGCTCTTTGTGAGCACTTCCTGCCTTGTTTGTTTGCTATGGACTGCATCAGGAAACAAAGTCTGTCAAATTAAAATTTCTGGCTGAGCCCTTTGTTGAGAAAGCTACATTATCTATGACATCAGTGACAAGGCCAGAAGCGAGAAAGTATACGTGAATCTCCTCCCTCAAAAGTATTCAGAAAAAGAGAGGGAGGCCAGATGTTTCCTTTCTGAGAGCAAAGGGCCTGAGAACAATGGGTAGGAGGAACAACCATGAAAGGTCCACTTGGACTACTTCCTCAGTGCCTCTGATGCTACCAAGTTCCATGAGGGCGTCACACTCCTCTATCCTAGGACAGGGCCTGCCGAGTAACGGAGGTTCAATAAATATTACATAAATACATAAATCAGGCAGTTCTGGTCATCGAAAGGCCACTACCTGCTGAGAGTTAATAGGGGAAAAACTCTAGTGAATTCTAAGCTCAGAAAGACAGAGATTAGGTCTTACTCATTTTATGGGGCTTGGCAACGTTGTCAGTACATTTTGTCATCGTCAGTACATTCTGTCAAAATGAATTGGCCAAGAGCTCTTCTAGTTTGAGGGAAAGAGAGGCCACATAAGAACTCATAGTAAAGGTTACCAAAGTCTGCATGTATAATATAAATTGTACATAGAGTTTATTTTTCTTGAAAAACTAAAGGCACCTAACTGTCGATGGTAATACTTATGTCAGTAAGAAAATAGCATTTTTCAAGGTAATGTGTTTACAAACATGAATATGATAGTCTTAGGACAAAACACTGAGTGATTAACAATAGTGAAAATTTTGAATTGCCCTAATTCAACAGGGAACTTGTAAATAAATGCTGATGTTTTTATGCAATTATATTTTTGGTTGAAATCACATTTTCAAAAACATTTACTGCCTGGGGAAATTTATATACGTTAAATCAGAAAGACAAGGCAGCAGAAACTGTTGGCTCCTCCCCCGGCCATCTCCCTTCTCTTTCCTAACAACACAGCTTTGTCAAAGTTTCTCCTCTCTCTGCATAGCTGCGTGCTTCAGTGGGCAGCCCTGCTCTAGGGAAGCAGTCGCCATGGGTCTCCATGAATGCCCCGTGCAAGTGGTAGGCTGAGACATGGACAGGCATAGGTTATTTCAGGCCAGTGATATGGTTTGGGTGGGGAGGAAGCTTCTGGAACGTTTTCCTCCATCTTAAAAAGAGACACAGGAAACCAAAGTTCTGCTTCTACCTATTCGTGTGTCTGCAGGTGATGCCCGCACCATGGCAACTACTAGGCAGCGAGGCTGGGCCGAGCTGACACCAGGAGAAGGCAGGAAGAGAGGAAGGCCTAGATGGGGGACTGGGTGGCTGTTGATCTGCTGGTCCCTCAAACTTGGCATCATCCGCTGTAAGTCGGTGGCCAAAAGTCAATTCATCAAATGTCCACCCACTGTAATCAATTCCCCATATGGCCAATTTGCGGAATTTACTCACTGATTTCAACAATTTAGATATTTAGACACAGATGACTGATTTTCATTTAGTCTTCAAAACAGCACTTAAGAAATATTCAATTTGTCTTTGTCCCAGTCCCTTATTGCTGTAACTTGAGACTGACTGTTAACGAATTGTCCTACTTAAGAAGTCACTTAAATTTGTCTTTGTTCCAGTTCCTTATTGCTATAACTTAAGACTGACTATTAATGAATTGTCCTGCTTAAGAAGTCACTTTTTATCTGGACTTCGGTAAGCCAATTATTTCTGATTGTTTAAGGCAAATGAATATTGAGCCTTGGTTTTCTCTTACTTGCAGCTAAAAGCATATTAATACATGTTGGTTGAGAGAGAGGCAGAAGAATTACCTCTCATTTATTTTTGAATTGCAGGAATGGGAATACAGCTGATTTGTGCATTTATTATGTTTATCTTTGCACTTTCTATGTTTTCCAATTTTAAAATAATGAATGTGTATACTCTGAATAAATGAAGTGAAAGTCGCTCAGTCTTGTCCGACTCTTTGCGATCTCATGGACTATACAGTCCATGGAATTCTCTAGACCCCATGGACCATACAGTTCATGGATTTCTCCAGGCCAGAATACTGGAGTATTCCTCTTCTCCAGGGAATCTTCCCAACCCAGAGATTGGACCCAGGTCTCTGTCATTGCAGCCAGATTCTTTACTACTTGAGCCATATGAGTAAAGTATAAAACTATTCTTAAAATCTGTGTTCAGTGCTATAAATGGTATAAATGCTAATCTCAGAGGGTTGTAAGAGGGTTGCTAAGTGGCGCTGCGTTAAGCTAAGGAGAATGGTGGGTGGGCAGCAAGGATTCCCAAAGGAGAAGCCACTGACTTAATTCTAGAAGAATAAGTATGCATGGGAAGATCAGAGGTGAGGGATAGGACCTCTGACTCCATTGTTCCTGATTTGGTTCCTGATTTGAGGAGGACTAGGGGAACACTTTTAGAATATTTATTGTCTCCTCCATGCCCACACTTTTCAAATATGCAACAATTGAAAGCAGGTATTATCTCCCTTTTATAGAGCTAAAGACTGAAGCTCAAAAACTCACACAAGGAGCAGATGTTGGAGCTGCAATTTAATAAAAGTCTTAATATTTCAAGCAACAGCCCTCACAGATGAGCTTCCTTGGGGTAGAAAATCAGGACATGGAAGCAACCTAAATGTCCATCAAAGAGGATAAAGAAGATGTGGTACATATGTGCAATGGAATATTATACTCAGTCATAAAATGATTGAAATAAAGTCATTTGCAGCAACATGGATGGAACAGAGATTATCATACTGAGTGAAGTCAGAAAAAATACCACATGACATTGCTTATGTGTGGAATCTAAAAAAGTGGTACAGATGAACTTATTTACGAGATAGAAATAGTGATGGGTAGAAAATAAACATATGGTTCCTGAGGGTGGGGGAAGTGGGAGGAGGGATAAATTGGGAGTTGGGACTGACGTATACACACTGCTATATATAAAATAGATAACCAATAAGGTGTAGAGCACAGGGAACTCTACTCCATACTGTGTAATGACCGGTATGGAAAAAGTTTTAAAAAGAAGGGACGCATATGTATATATATTATATATATTAATAAAGTTGATTCACTGCGCTATACAGCAGAAACTAAGGCAATATTGTAAATCACCTATACTCCAGTAAAAACTCAAGAAGATCTTAGCGTGTTAGAGCTGCAGTGACTATGCAGATGAAGAACGGCTGTGATTCTGAGTAAACTGAAAACCAACTCAAAGCACCTAAGCAAAAGCGGAATGGATGGCCTTATGAAGCGAGGAAGTTTGAATAGGGTGGGACGAGCATCAGGTTTGGCTATACCTAGGATTTAAGGCTGTGGTCAGTATAGGAAACATTTCGCCTACAAAAGGAGAGAGAGTCCCAAGACTGCAGAGAGGGGCCCGCAGGAAAGGTGCCTCTGCAAGGCCACTGACCACCTCCCGTTGTCCCGGAACCTGAGGTTCCCAAGCAGCAGAAGCAGTGTGTACTAAGGTCAAAGTGGTCCACACTCCCATCCAAAAAAAGGATCTGCATCATTTTGTTATTTGTTGTTTATGTATCACTGTTGTCTGCCCTTTACAGAATCTTATTGCCTCCGGAGTCTGGACACAGAGACTCGGTCTTCGTTTCCACAGATAGAGGAAGGAAGGGAACTCACTTTCCAGCATGCAATCATGAGGCACCCTGACCACAGGGGGATCTTTCAAGGTAAGGCTTTCATTACCATTAGGTAGAACGCCTGTTTTACAACTCAGTGCGGAGTATTTATATTTTAGAACCTCCTGATGGAACCATCGAGGCAAAAAAAAAGAGGGGGGGACCATCTATTTTCTTTTTTCCTCTACTTAGTCCCTAAAACAGGGGTGGGCAGTTTTTTTCCACAAAGGATCTAATAGGAAATATTTTTGGCTCTGCAAACCATATAGTCTCTGCAGCGATGATTCAACTGCATTCTGATGCAAAAGCAGCCGTGGACAATATGTAAACAAATGAGCATGGCTGTATTCCAGTGAAATTTCATTTTCCAAAACAGGAATTGGGATATATTTGGTTTGCAGGCCTTGGTTTGTTTGCCAGTCCCTGCCCTAGAGCACTGGTTTCTTTAAAAAAAAAAAAAAAAATGCTGATTAAAAAGCACCACTTTTAAGAAATACCCGTGACAGAGCAAGAAAATTTTACATCTTATACAGATACATCCTGTTTTAGGTGTTTTGATCATTATCAAAGGCATCACTCTGAAATAAAAATCTTTATTACCTGTTTTGTGTTTCTATTCATTCCAGAAGAGGAATAGCCTTATCAAAGCATGTAGCAGCTTAAGGGACTTCCCTAGTGGTCCGATGGCTAAAACTCTCAGTTCAAGGGGCTTGGGTTTGATCACCGGTCAGGGAACTAGATCTTGCATGCTATAACTAAAAAGAGATCCCACATCCACAGTCAAGACCCAGCACAGCCAAATAAGTAAATATATTTTTAAAAAATGTAAAAAGGCATGTAGCTTAAAAATTTTAATGAATAAAATTATTTTAATAGAAAAATAAGTTTAATGTTTTAAAATCTTGCATTCCAAATGTAAATTTGATTAAAAGAAAGAACTAGGCAATCTGAACTCTGAGCAGATTGAGTGGTCATACATTTGAGGGACCAATAAATCATATTTCCTTACTGAGAAGGGGAAATTGATGAAAGGACTGCTATTTTTAATCTCTAGAAATTCCTACCCAATGACAGAGGTAGAATTCAAAACTTGTTTACAGACTGTACTTGGCTTTTTTTTAAAAAAAGAACCAGTAACATTTCACTTTTATAAATTAAAAATATTCAGATTAACAAACTTCTAATATTTATTAATATACAGATTAAATGTACACACCATCTTATTTAAACTTAAAAGAACTCTGTTTGGGGATCGTTATTATCATTTTCTTACATTATGGCAAAAACATACTCCAAACTATAAGCTTAACTCATGTGTACATGGTAACCTCAGAAACTAGGTGGCTTGGGCATTATTATCCTTACTTTCAGAAATAACACAGCATCAGGATCAGGGAGGTGACCCGATTATTCCCACGTCACACACTAGCAGAACTAGAGCCAGAACCTAGATTTTTGGGCTCCAAGTCCACACGCTATACTCTACCATATTTATCAAAAACCACCCTCATTGCCATGCAGACTGTCCTAATCCTCAATTGCTTTACAGATTAAAAAAACAAAACTGAGTTAAAGAACAAGCTATTTCAATATTCAGGTGTAACTTAGAACTGTTCTTTAAAAATCACAACAAAAAAATTTTAACACGTGTTTTGTGGCCGATCACTTAAATCTGTAGGATGAAGGGATAAAATTCGATATGGGGTATTGACCTGTGCTCCACGGCTGCCTAAAAGCTCAGGTGAACCCTGGGAGTCAGGAGTCTTTGAATATGCTTAAGTCGATGTCGTGTTTTTGACCCAACAGTAAAAAACTGACTGTCCAAGAAGGCTATGTACCAGTTTTAATATTTTATTTTGTTATATTAGTGAGCCCTGTAGAATTTTATTTGAAAAAATATTACTCTGCTAAATAATTTACTAGGCTAGATCATTTTTCTCCCAACTTTCATATTTTGTGGTACTCAGATTTCAGAATCAAATCTATATCTGAATGTGAAAAATATGCAGTGAGGAAAGCAATTACACTGTTTTAAAAGAAAAGCAATTTTGATTATTGCCATATGTTGATGATTTTGATAAAATCTATCATGCATCTGAATTCCAATCAAGGGTTTTCGAGGTATTCTACAGTTTCAGAGTAAATTAAACACACAGCATGTGCTTAATAAACATTAAACATTAGTGAACAAAAATGAATGAGTGAATGAATGAATGCAGACTTAAAGGTCTCAGGAAGGAGGGTGACCACAGAGCTAAGTGTTGTGCTGGAACGGTGCGGCCACCTGGCCCTGAAAGCCATGTTTCCGTTCCCACTGCCCAATAGTTTTTCCTTTTCTGAATAATTTTTATTGTGGCAAAGTATGCATGACATAACATTCACCATTGTAACTATTTATAAGTATACAGCTCAGTGGCATTAGGTAAATACACCACTGCCACCCACCACCAGAACTTTTTCTTCTTCTCAAACAGAAACCCTCTACCCATTAAACACTAACTCCCATTGTCCCCTCCTTCCAGGCCTTGGAAACTACCATTCTATTTTCTGTCTCTATGAATTTAACTGTCAATCTGAGTACCTCCTGTAAGTGCAAAGATGCAATATTTGTCCCTTTGTGTCTGGCTTATTTCACATAGCATATTGTCTTCAAGGTTCATCCATGTAATAAGTCTGTGTCAGCAGCTCATGCCTTTTGGGGCTGCATAATACTCCACTGTATGCATTTTATGTGTAGACGACATTTTGTTTATCTGTTCATCCATCAGTGGACACTGGGGTGTTTCCATCTTTGGGCTCTTATGAATAATGCTGCTGTGAACATGGGTGTACCAGTATCTTTTTCCAGAGCTTGCTTTCAATTCCTTTGGGTGGATACCCAGAGTGGCATTGCTGGATCATATGGTAATTTTGTTTAATTTTGTGAGGACCTGCCGTGCTGGTTTTTGTAGCACGGCACCATTTCAAATTCCCTTCAGCAATGCACCAAGGTCCCAATTTCCCCATATTATCATCAGCACCGGTTATTTCCTTCCTCCCTCCCTCCACCCTGCCTTCCTCCCTCTCTCCCTTTCTTCCTTCTTCTCTCTTCCTCTCTCTCTCCTCCTTCCTTTATTCTATCTTTCTTCTTTCTCTTTTTGATAAAAGTTTTTCTAATGGGTGTGGTTTGACCAGTTTATAGCCGAGTAAGAAGCTGAAGAAGAAAGGAAATGAATAAGCATGAGAATCCAGGAACATTAAAGCGAAACCAAAGCAGCAACTCAGAGACTCCATCTAAGTAGCTGTTGTAGGATTTCCTCACCACATCCTGTTGTGGATGTTCCCAGGGGATCTCAATCCACTAAGAAACCAGAGGCACATGGATTATGTTGTTTGTCAAATATGCTATGATTTCAATCTAGTGTTTTCTCTTTTAAAAAGTTATCTGGATACAAAGTTAACTAAACTATTTTTAGTTTTGACTCTAAGATGGATGGATTGCTTCCCAAATCTTTCTCCTGCACACACTATACTCTAGATGGAAACTTAAGGACATAAAACAAAGTATTTGGGAAAAAAAATAAATTACACAATCATCTGTGAGTAGATGTTACATTATTCTATTTTTCCAAAATAAATGGAAACCCTCCAGTTTCAAAATTATCTAGGAGATCACTGTCTACCTGTCCCTCCAGTGTTCTCTTTCATCACCCTCATGATACACCTAAGTACCCTCCTTGAACTTCATGTGTGTGTGTGTGCTCACTTGTGTCCAACTCTTTGTGAACCCATGGACTGTAGCCCACCAGGCTCCTCCATGGAATTCTCCAGGAGAGAATACTGGAGTGGGTTGCCATTTCCTCCTCCAGGCAACCTTCCTGACCCAGGGATCAAATCCAAGTCTCCTGTCTCCTATCAAACCCAATGAATCCTGCACTGGCAGGCAGATTCTTAATCACTGCCTACCTAGGAAGCCCCCTTGGACTTCAGTGTCCTTCAAAGGGTCATCTGTGTGATTCTCATGCCCAAGAGAGCACAATACTCGTATCTGAAGAATTATCATTGCCACTGTTTCTCACCGCCAAAGGGAGTTTTGTTGCCTATCTGTCACCCTCAGGCAACAGATGTGGCTAGTCTGCTTCACACAATACCGCTCTGTCCTCATCCCCACTGAAGTCCTAGCGAGAAGGAGCTTAGTTGAGTTTGCTCTGTGCTCAGGCTGCATCTTCAGTGAATAGAGCCATACAGCCATCGCCCCCGGGCACAGGATTTGTGCCGGCCAGAGCAACTGGGCTGGAAGGAACACTGAACATCAGCTACGCATATGTTCAAGCCAGCCTTTACAGACCCTTCAGAAACCCACGTTCCTCATAATATTTACATAGACTTTGTTTTTTAGATCAACCAAAGTTTTAGGTTTGCAACAAAACTGAGTAGAAAGTACAGAGAGTCTCCCGAGAGTGGTATCGTACAGAATAGTTTCACTGCTCTAAAAAAATCCTCTGTGGCTGCCTATTCATCCTTCCCTCTCTCCTATTCACTTGCAACCAGTGTTTTTAGGTCTCCATAGTTTTGCCTTTCCCAGAATGCTGTATAACTGGAATCATATAGCATGTAGCCTTTTCCAGCTAGTTCTTTATGTTTAGGTTTCTTCCATGTCTTTTCATGGCTTGAGAGCTCACTTTTTTTGGGGGAGGGGTATGTGGACATAAGTTTTCAACTTATTTGCATAAATACCAGCATGTGATTCCTGGATTATATGTAAGAGTATGTTTAGTTTTGTAAGAAACTGCCAAATGTTCTTCTAAAGTGGCTTGCACCATTTTGCATTCCCATCAGCAATGAATGAGGGTTCATATGCTCCTTTTGAGATCAGTGTTCTGGATTTTGGCCATTCTAATAGGTGTGTGTTGGCATCTCATTATTGTTTTAATTAGCAGTTCCCCAATGACACATGATATAGAACATCTCTTCCTATGCTATTTCCCATCTGTACATCTTCTCTGGTGAGTTGTCTGTTCAGATCTTTTGCCCATTTTAAAATCTGGTTGTTAATTTTCTTATTGTTGAATTTTAACAGTTTTTTCTGTATTTTGGGTAAACATCCTTTATTGGACACGTCTTGTGAGATATTTCTTCCCTGGCTTCTTCTCATTCTCTCCACAGTGTCTTTCACAGAGCATCCTCAAGATAATTTTATTTCTAGAAACTCATTGTTCTTCTGTGGCATTAGATTTTGGTTGGATCATGCTATTAGTATTACTACCTAAACTGCCCTCTCTGTCTTAAAATTCCTTCCCTAGAGACTGTGTTCTTCTTAAACAGATTGAAATATGTCATCCCTAATAATCAATTTTGCATGTTAGGGACCTCAGGCCAGCCTCCACAACAGTCACAAAAGGCTCTGTTACGTCCTAACCCATGACATGGCAGTCTGAACATCCTACACTTGCCTGAAGGGGCCTGGAAACCTGCAGAGAGTTGTTTCGTGACCTGCCGTTGGGGGCCATGCAGCAGGAGACATCAAGTGGCCTTAGGAACTGAGCACCGTTCCCAGCAAGAAAACAGGGGCCTCGGTCATATGGCTGCAAGAAACCAAATTCTGCCAAACACTTAATGAGCTTGAGAGAGAATCTAGAGCCTCATGTGGGATGTGATTGTGGCCTGGTGGAACCTGATCAGAGGACATGCCTGGACTCCTGACCCATGTAAACTATGACATAATACACATGTGTTACTTTAAACCATTAAATTTGTGGTCATTTGTCATGCAACAGAAAATTACTACAGAGGCTGTACAGTGGGAGGAGTCAGGTTATAAGAAAGCCCATGAGGTCTTGCTCCCTCTCCTCAGGGAAACCCTTGGACTCCACGGTCAGATCTGTGTTTGTAGGTATCTTCTCGCTGGCCCAAATCCCTTCAGTTGGCCAGAGGAATAGCTCCAATCGCAGTTGGCCCCATTGCTGCCTGCCTGTGGAGAGGGCTTGGCATGCCAGGGCGCTTTCCTCTGGCGTACCTGAAAGGGAGCCACTTGCACTATGCCCTCATCACCAGCCTGCCTAAGAAGCAGCTCACTCACTCCCACTGGTCAAGGCTCTGGTCATTTCCTCCCAGGAGACCCCAGAGCCAGATCTATGCTAGTGCTAAAGAGACTCACACCTGCTAATACAAGTAAATCAGCTAGACAGCAACAACACATCACTGACTACAGAGGGAGAATCTTCTGCTCAGGAGGGGAGCACCAAGATGACCATTTAGAACAAAGGGACCTCCATGAAACAAGATCCAGGGGAATTAGGAAAAAACTCCTCGTTCATATTCACAATGAGATTTGGGACGATACTGCATCTACTAAACCAGCCAACCAACCAATAAACCAGGTTTTCACCAAAATAAATGCTCTGAAAATAAACAGTTCTTGGACAAAAATTTAAAACCATAATTGCCAAAAAAAAAAAAAAATCTAAATAATTGACAGTGAATAATATGACAACCCCAAATCTGGATTACATTGATGGAGTATACACACAAGATTGTGAGAAAAGAAAAATACCTTGGAGAACAGATTTAGTAGTCTAATCTAAGAACAATCAGAGTTTTAAATGCAAAAACAGAAGCAGGACAAAAATCAATGAAATAATATAAAACAATTCTTCAGAGCTAGAGAAAGTACCTGCTGTATCTGCTAATTGAAAATGTTCATCAAATAATGACAGCATTATTCTTCAAAGCCCATTTCTAATAGCAAGAACCATGAAGGGTGTGAGGTTTTATTAGAGTTATAAGTTAACAAGGGAAAGAATGGTGACTATGAATTATAGATATTCAGAAAATCAGAATGTAATAATATACCAATCATGTACTCTTTTTGGATAATTACTTATGAAGATACTTTAGTTAAATAAAATCTGAGAGTAAAGATTACAAGAAAGGAAAAGATATGATACATAAGAAAGGACACTAAGTAGTAAAAATCCAATAAAATTGAGAGTAAAATCTAAATAAATTCTGAGAAATGAAGTGTGATGCAATTAAAGTAATCTTAAAAAATAAGCCATATTATAAGAAAATAATGATTACGGTGTCTGGAAAATTGGACAGATTATTCAGTAAAGCCTGGGTAAAGGAAAGAAGAAGGGCGGGAAGAAAAAATAAAAACCTGCAAAGGGTTCCCACTGGGGTAGGAAGTCCAGGACATTGCTATAATTGCTGTTAGAATCTGAGAAATGTGGGCTCACATGTCTTTGGTAAAATATAATAGTGACCACCAGTGGAACTAAACTAATATGTAGAACTGCCTGGTCAATAAAGAAAAAAAATTTTAAAAACTGGTAAAACAAAGGATAAATCAAGAGAGGAGGATAAAATCTTAGAAGTTCTCATCTTTAGAAAAAAATTATAACTGTGTGGTGATGGATGTTAACTGGTCTCTTCACAATACAAATATTAAATTACATTGTATACCTAAAATTAATACAATCTTATATGTCAACATTGTTGTTTAGTTGCTCAGTTGTGTCTGACTGTTTGTGATCCCATGGACTGTAGCCCGCAAGACTCCTCTCTTCATGGAATTCTCCAGACAAGAATACTGGAGCAGGTAGCCATGCCCTCCTTCAGGGCATCTTCCTGACCAGGGTTTGAACCCACGTCTCCTACAAGTCTCCTGAATTGCAGGCAGATCATTTACTGCTGAGCCACTGGGGAAGCCCATATGTCAATATACCTCAATTTAAAAAAAAGAAAGAGAGGGAAGAAGAAATCATTGGGGAGGGGGCCTTTTTGCAGATTCCCTCATGGGGTCTGCCTTCTACCACGCACTTCCTGGCCTCTCCTCCAGGAGAGTTGTCTGCACCAAAGGACCAAGTGCTGGGTGTTAAGAGATATGAACTAATGGCTGACATCACTTCATCCACCTTTTCTTTTCTCCTGGGTCCGAGGAGGCCCTGCAGACTCTCTCTCTTATGCAAGCTCATCATTGCTGAGGTCTGGGAAAGTGGAAATCCCACCATTCAGACTTGGGCAATGGAGAGTGAAGGCATCTCCCACAGGTCATGTCTAAGCCACATCTGGGGAGAGCTTTTCCAGAACTCCACGTTTAGGTACCCATGTAACTATTAGTAAAGTGGGCACTGTTGTTGTTTGCCTGCTGTGGAAAACCAGGGGAACAGAAACTGATTGGCTGGATCAGCTGATATTCTTTGGAGGGGTCGTTGATCACAGTACCATGATGCTCAAACTGGTAAGACTTCCAACATATCTTAACAAGAATGGCTTGGGCTGAAAATACAGCAGCAATAGAAAATAGACCCTCATACAATTCAGTAGGTGGTGAGAAATGGAATACTCCTTGCCATAGGAGTAAACAGGGGATGTCACAGTCATCGGCAATTGCAGCTACCGTGCTTCGTGAGCTAGTGAGCCCAAAGGGCACCCAGCAAGGGAGAAGAGCATGTTCAGTCTAGCGGCCATCAGACTGCAGCCACTCCCTCTGTGAGCCCTGAGGAAGCTCAAGCTTGTGACAGCATGGGATGCTGGCCCCAGAGAGCTGAGGTGTATATAAAGGAGTGATTTATTTCAGTGAGCCCCAACTCTTGCATCTTTCATAACTTGGGATATGTGGTTTTAATTAACAATAATCATTTGATATTCCAATTAGCTGCCCTTTGTTGCAAAACTTACTTTTGTATAACCTGGCTCCTCCCCTCGCCTCCTCGGAGCAGTTCTCTCAGGGTTACTTGAGATGCTGGCTCCCAGGGTTAAAGTCCTAAAAATTCCCACTGAATAAAACATAACTCTTAACTTTCATTTTGTGAATATTTTGTAAGTCCACAATGGGTATGTGAGTGCCTTTGAGGAAAGGGAGAGAAATGAAACTATAGCATTTTTAAAGTCTCCTGACTTTGACACAGAAATTCCTCTTATTATAATTTACCATTAGGGGAAACACTTGATCATGGATATGGAAGAATTTAAAGATATTCGCTGCAACATTGTATAATCTGAAAACATCACTGAGGGGAACCCTAAGGCTTCATCAGAGAGGGAAGAACTGATAAACAGTTCTATCAGTCAATGGCTGCAGCCAGTACTAATAATGGGGTTGATTTATACATATTAATCTGTAAAGTTACATAAAATTAATCAAGTGAAGAAAGTCCCTTGCAGAGCATTATCTGTATTATGACCCCATCTGTGTGTGTGCATGTGTACGTGCACATGTTTTTCCTTAGAAAGAGGTCAGGCTGGATAGTTTTGATCTCTCTGGTCTCTGGGGAGTGCAAGACTGTAGGGGATATTCACATTTTTCTTTTTTGCATTTCCCTATGGCTTGATTTCTCCAGGATGAGAATGTTACCTTCTATTAAAGAAATGACAATCAATTTAGTGGGAAAGTATTATTTTGGGGGATACATTTGGAAACCTGCAGAATTATTACTTTACACAAGGAGATTCTCATGGGTGGTTATTTGGTTTCCTCTGTCATGTTGCTTATTTAATCTCAGCAACGTTATAGAGTGATTTTCCTAGTTGACTTGCACAGAATACTCTGCCCTTTTGGGGGCCAATTTTATGGAATCCAAGAATAAGCCTATAGGCTCACTCTGGTTATTTAGTAATGTTTAAACTTCCCAAGTTACAGGCATTATTTATTATTGTCTGATCATCAACATAACTATATAAAAAACTATATGTTGATGATCAGATGACAATAGGCTGTGACAGGACAGTTTTAAAAAGTGAGACTCTATTGCTTCCAAGAGGTTCAGAAAGCATTATGGACATAATCTCAGAAAAATTTAATAGAGTACTAAAAACTAAGTAGAGATAGATGCTATGACCATTTTATGAGCGGAAAACTGAGGTAGTCTGAGCTATGCACACACTGGCAAGATGGAAGCGCTAGGAATAGGTGTAAAAGCTTTTGATTCTTTTCCAGACTTTCATCCTAAAGTCCCCAGCCTCCCTTTGATTCCATTCTGGTCAAAATTCTTGGTGGTTCTATTTTTCAGTCTCGCAGTAACAGTTAAGTCACAAACATCAAAGCAGTTACACGTCCATGATCATTTCTGGTCAGTAAGGATACCTCATGTGTAAACTGCATTATTTTTTAACCGGCAGCAATGCTTCAGTCACAGAGATTTCGTCTTAGATCATCCACTGGGCTATTTCTAATATTTTTTGTTTTGTTTAAATTTAAAAAAAAAAGTACACGTAGGGAGGTTAGAACTTATCATCTTTAAAAATCAAGGTTGAGAAAAGTCTGTCATTAGTTCTCCAGAATTTTTAATAGCTGTTTAATAACCTTTCCTGCAGTTAGATGCCCATTTGCAGCACTTCCCTTTTCTGATCTGTCTTCTGAGTCATCAGCAGACCTGACACCGTTAGTAACGATGTATGCTGAAGGGCAGATTTCCTCCTAACCACCCCCTCCCCCGGCCGGTCACTCCTACTTAAGGCAACTGACTCAGGCTTCTCCGGGTTTTTTCGCCTAGCAGTTTCTCTCTATATATGGTAATAATACTCCACAGATCTGCGCGTGCTTCCCGGAGGAAAACTGGAAGGAGAAGCCACGTGAGCGCAGCTGGAGCCTGCGGTTGGCCTGGCAGCTCCTCCGCAGTGGAAGGTGAGCTGCGACGAGAAAAGCACTTAACCTCTTCGTTACCTGCACTTAACCATTCCTCGCTACCGTTAGGAGCCGCCGGCTTCCCGGGGCGCATCCGGGTCCGGGTCCGGGTCCCGGCGCCCCCGCTGCTGCTGCTGCTGCGGTTCTTGGGGTCCTTACCCTCCTGCTGCTGTGACCTCGTCGAACCGTGCAGGGCAGTTATCCTCGCTGGGTTACTTTTCAAAGCAATTGCATATTAGAGTTAGGTGTGAAGTCCACCGTCAGCTGCTTTCCGCTAAATTGATGAAGTGCAGTTCTATCCTGGAGTAGGAAAGGAAGCTAAATGTCTCCCTTAAGCAACTTGGAGTTTCTCACCCCTGGGGCGTCGGGGCACTGCTGAGACGGTGGCACAGAGCCGTGGATGATTTTGCTTTGTGACTTCAGGAAGAATCTCATTGTTATTTATTGTGACCACCGCTTCCATCTGTAGATTCCCACTGTGACCTTCCTACCGAATTCTCCCAACCCTCCCATGCAGAGATCAACCAATCAATCAATAAGTACTATATTGTAATCAAGAGTCTCTCTTCATACTGTTATCAAGACCACGTTCATTATTTGTTTCCTCCACTGTGTCCTTCCTGGGCAAAACCAAACAAAGTCAAACCAAAAACTTCAGGGGGAAGAAAAAGGCAACTGTGTACTCAGGTCTCAGTAGTCTGAAAATCCTTCTCTCACTTTTTCAGCGCAATGCAGATAAATGTTGCTATAAAAGTTTGTGTTTTCTTGTAAGATGTTAAAGACAAACAGAAATGTGTAAACCCACAGTGCTTAGTTTTCCCACCCTTTCATTTATTTGGAATGGGGTGGGGAGAAAGTAGTTTTTGTCTTCCACCTAGTGGACTAGTTTGGAATTGCGTCTTGCCACTAGGATCCGGTGGCTAAAATTCATACAAATAGTAGAGAATCAGATAAAGAATGATGAATTCTACACATAAGTCTACTTTCAAGCTTCCGAGTTCCACAGGTTAAAAAAAATGAGTATTCTTGGTTGTAGGTTTTTTCCCTTTCATCACTTTACATTGCCATTCCCTTTTGGTCTGCAGTTTCTGCTGAAAAATCAACAGATAGCCTTATGGGAGTTCCCTTGTATGTTATTTGTTGCTTTTTCACTTGCTACTTTTAGTATTTAATTTTCATCATTTTGATTACAATGTGTTTTGGCTGTATGCAGCTCTGTGCTTCCTGGACTTTGATAACTGTTTCTTTTCCCAGGTTAGGAAGCTTTTCAGCAATTATATCTTCATATTGTCTTGGGCCTGTTCTCCCTCTCATCTCCTTCTGGTGCCCCTATAATGTGAAAAAAACAATAAAAAGGACACAGCAATGAACATTTATTGCAAAACTGGACAGCAGGAGTTTATGTTAAACTGAGATGGAAAGAATCAAGAAAACCCCACTTACAGAACCATGTGATGAAAGCTGTGGGCAGTGAGAAAAAATTTTCCTTATCAGTGAATCAATTGTATTTACAATACTCTGGAAATAATGGCTTGAAACCACTGTCCAAGAAGGCAGAGCAAACAAAATGGTCTCAGTCTTTATTGCCATTGTGGACCAGGATATCCTGTACATCTAGCTAGTCATCCACACTTTTCAGTTTTTTCCTTTATTTCTTATCTCTCCATTTTCCGCTATTACCACTACTATGAATGGCTAATAGATAATTTTCCATATTCTTTTCCATCTTAGCTGCAACCAGCCTGCATATTTCTTGCCAGACTAATCCTCCTTGAACTATTACTTGAAACTCTCCTGGAACTTTCTCTTTCTTCCTAAATGCCTCTTCCATCTGGTTTCACTGCTATTTTAATCTGGTCTCATCCTACCTACACTGTTTCATTCCCTGCTCTTGAACTTTTTGCCAGTTGATTCACGCCTCCTTGAATAACACTGCTTGCTATTCCCTCCAAGCCTTGACGCAGCCCCTCTCACAAGGAGCACCTCTTTCCCTCCTTTTGTGCAGCCCGACTGTCTTCAGCATTTAGGATCCACCTCAGCTGTGCCTCTCCATGGACACCCTCCTTGCTTGTGAAGTCTTAGAGTAATCAGAGGTTGTATTCTGAAACTGAGTCCTTGTGCAAATACTGTCCAACGGTTTACTATTGTTTCCCAGGTTTGAGTCCCAGTTCCTCCAAAATCTGTTGTGAATACTCCAGATACTCTTGCTCATCCTCATTCCAGCCCCCACTCAGGATCTACACTTCTGGGAACACCAGGAGCTCTTAGAAACTTGTTGATGGTTTTCTTGAGCCTCAACACAATACTGCAAGGAAGATGCAGCTGGTACAGTTATTCCCATTTCATGAATGAGGATGCTGAGGCCCAGAGCATTTGCAAGATTTGCTCTTGTCAGTGACAGAGCTAGGGCAGGAGCCCTGGGGCCTCCTCCGTGTCCAGGGCTCCCCTTGGCGCGCCTTGCTGCCCTCAGACCTGCTCTAATAGGTGAAGTCCCGCCTCAAACCCTTCTTTCCTTTCAGATAGATACCTTCATTTTCTTACAGATAACGGACATGGGCTCATGTTGCAGGGAGTTGCCAGGCAAGAGGTCATAACCAGGGCGTGTAGTTAAGCCTCCTGCTTGGCAATTTCAGTTCTTCCTGGGTGGTTATGCCACATTTTCAGCCCACACCCATTTGTCCTGTTTGCAAACCACAAACTGGTTCTCTGGCAGTTATATTTTTCAGTGCCGCCTCTGGTTAAGTGACTGATCTGCTAGTTTGAACATTTAAATAACTGTGACCATCTCCTGCCCTATCCCACCTGATGAAAGTTATTCTGGGGCACCCAGGCTCACACCAAGCATTTAAGAACGGCTACTACCAGGCTGTCTTAACCAGAGTCGTTAGGGAGTTAGGAGGATTTCTAAGCAGTTCCAATTCTGGCCACAGGATGGATTAATTTTCCATCCTGTGTGCATCTCCAGTGCCTCGCCCTATGGAATACCTCCACTGATTTGTTGGAGCTCGTAGTCCTGGGTCAGGTCCCGAGATGGTGGTTGGCTCAGCAGGAGGACTTGGTAGCAAAGGAAAAATATCATATCCACATGTAGAGATGGCGTTGCTGAAGTTTGTCCTATTAAATGTCTAGAAGATAAGTGCTAACAAGATTTTTAAGCAATTCTACTGACTCAGAATAATTTCATGGATTCATTGTACAAAAAGCGGTGGCAAGTAAATCTAAATATGCAATCATAACAAGTGACTTTTATAACTGCATGTCTAATGAAATGATCAGAACTTATCTAAAAGGGTCATGGAATGCAATATTATTACCTTTGTTTTATGATGATACTGTTAACATATGAAGAAGATTAGTTTCCAACTAAGCTGTAAAAAACTTTCGGGATACTTGTGGCAAGAAATTTTCAACTATGAATTTGTTCGAAAGTTTCAGTTATACAGATGAATAAGTCCTTAGATTTCTACTTAAAGCACAGAGCCTATAGTTGACAATACTGTACTGTATACTTGAGATTTTGCTAAGAGGGTAAAGCTTAGGTTACACACACAAAACAATAATAAATAATTAGGGCAGGAGGAAGCTTTCAGTGCTATTGGGGATGTTTCTGTTGTAGATAGTGGTGATAGTTTCATGGGTTAATATTAATCTCCAAACTCATCAAATTGGATACATATTAAACATGTACAAATTTTTGTATGTCAATCATACATCAATAAAGTGTTTTTCTAAAAGAATTATATTAGATTGGGAACTTGCCATACAATGTAGAGAGGCAGTGTACCTGTGAAGATCTCAGAACTATCACTACTGAAAACTGCCCATATAGCAATGATGTAACTTTTACAGAATGCAAAACATAGTTGCAAACTTCATTTCCTTTGCCTTCCTGGCAAACCAGCTATTCTGATCCCTATTTTGCAGGCTTAGAAACTCAAATGGCTTCCAACTCTTACATGCTTTCTACTGTGGTGGGGGTGGGGGTGAAGGGCTTCAACCTGAAGCCCTGCCATGTGACTTCACATCCATTAACTATCCAGACATCAGTCAGTTAAGATACAATATAACATGATATAATATTGACTAATCATCCCTTAGAATATGTTTGCCCACACTATTATTTTTCCAGTCTTATGGAAATTTGGATGTTCCCTGAGCAAATTTCTAATGTGGCACCTTGGAGAAAAAAATGGCTTAAAAATATCTTGTACCTTAAATTTCATTGTGTGTGGGTCACCTAGATTGTATGACTCTTCCTATCACTTCACACAAAGCTTAATGAAGATGACAGAGGGCTGAGATCACATCCATGACGTCTGACCCTTTTATGGGCTAAGAGCATCTGCAAGGCCACTAGCTAAGAGCTTTGGACCAGAACCCCTAAGGCCCAGAATATCTAGTCAGTCAACCTCGGATATAGTCTTCACAAAACAATAAACCCAAGATGAGAGGTTGGAAAATACACTGGAGACCATTACTTATCTTTGATTCTTCTCAGATTTATCCGACCCTCTATTCCTTAAGCCCTGGATGCAAGCCACATCTTTTCCACCTAATGTGACAGATTTGAACTGATAGATGGTGTTAGCATCCCATGATATATTAGAACATCAGATTTCCTGCCGACAAAATCCTGGGGAGGTTTGTAGGACCAGGTCGACTCAGTAGAAAATTCTGTATTGACTTTCTATGTCCAAGATTCTAGTTTCTGATTTCTTGAGTGCCTAGGGAAGGTTATTGCTGTTGGAAATGAAAGCTTGATTGATTAGAACAGAGATGTGCCTTTTAAAAGATTGAATTGCTGGCCTTAAAGGATCAAATTCAACTCTCAAGAGGGAGGCTGCCCTTATAACTCTCTCTTTTTTTTTTTCTCCCTAGGCAGTTGTGATTCTTTGTCCCCCCACCCACCTATACCTTGAAATAGCAAATTGTGGACTACCTTACTGTGTGAAGGGTCTTGGGTAAACTGGCTTTCAGGCTGAGGTCTGGAGATCATAATCTGTTAGTAGAAAGCTGAAAAAACCCACACATTAGAGGCAAAGCAAGACATGTTTTCTCACTTCAAATGAAGTCTGCAAAAGGCTCTCTTAGTGGGAGTGGATATTCAGTGAGAAAAGTTGGAGACTGAAGAATCACTTAGCAATGGCCTTGCAGGTTGGGCAGCCACTCCTGACTGTGGCTTCCTTCTGGTTAGACTCGGTATCCTCGTGTTTTATTGGTGTGCTATACAGGGTGTGTTCTCTACCCTCTCATGAGGCAGGCACTGTGCCACTGGTCTGGATCACGGCTCCAAGGCAAAAATGAAACCTGATCTCTCAATGGGACAGAGGAGCAGGCTGGACGCTCAAGGCACTCAGAGGCGTTGTAGGTAGGGAATCATTCTGAGTCAAACCATCTCCCTTTCCCAAGCCTTCAGAAACTGACACTTGCACAACATGATCAACCTATCAGTAACACCATCTTTGCCTTTTGTAAATTATTTTATTTTTTGTGCATTTGTTAAAACCACATAGTGTTCACTCATATACGGTTTAAGATATTTTCCTATGATTGGGAGTTCCCTGGTGGTCCAGTGGTTAGGGCTTTCAGTACCATGGCCCAGGCTTGATTCCTGGTCAGGGAACCAAAATCCTAAAAGCCACATGGTGAGGTTGGAAAAACAAACAAAATATAATTTTTTTCCTATGAAAAGAAAGATGTTCTGTTTTTTAATGAGAAAACATAAAATTCACCGTCCAAACCATTTAAAAGTAAACAATTCTGTAGTTTTCAGTAATTTAGACTTTTGTACAACTATCCTGCTAACTCTAGACCATTTCCAGGAAACCCTGAAAGAAAACCCACATGTGCCAGCCCAACGTGCCCTCTACCTCCACCTACTTTTGGTAGATTAAGGTTGTAAATTACTTAATTTATATGGCTTTGGCTAGGTAGAACGTGCACACGTGCAGCAGTTGGGAAGTACTCAGAAGAGTACGTGGTGAATAGTCACTCTTCTTGCCTTCATCCTCTCCTGACCCAGTTTCCCTCTCTGGTGACATGTTTTTACCCATTTCTTTATCCTTCCAGAGATAGTTAATGCTTATACTCATATGCACAAATACACAGCCTCCTATATGATATGAGCATATGATATTTCATGCATAACTCTATTTACATAACTGCTTTCATTTTTAGTCAATTTGATCCCAGGAAGGTCCATGCAAGTCAATAGCCATACCCACAACTTCTCAAGAAATGCCTCCTAAGGTACTTTGATCTCATTAAGATTCAGGTGACTGCACCCTCACTCTCTTTTCCCAGAGACATTTTGTCAATGGAAATAAATTACTAGGGCCACGTAAGTCTAATCAGTAGACTCAACAATGGGTGTGTTGGATCTATGCCCAACCTTTGCCTTAATTTAAGACTTTTTTTTTTTTTCACTTGTGAGAACTGAGAGCTTCAATTTTCAACCCTAAAAGTTCTGGAATTTCTGAACATTGGCAGCTCTGCTGGACTCATCCTGGCTCTGCTTCATGTGTCTTTTCATCCCAGAACCAGACTGAAGAAGCAGCCCCCACATGAGACTTGATAGTCTCAGAGTGCGGGCAGAACATAAGGGCTGATGGGAATACCCAGCACTTCTAAAACCTCTGCTCAGATGAGGCCGATGGCTCCTCTGCTTCTGGACCATCTTGGCCAGTTGAGTGGCCAAGCTTCAGTCAGCAGGATGAGGACGTCTATAGGGAGAACTGGAAGAACAGGGAAGGAAATGGAAGTTGTGAGCCAATGATACAATCTCCATGCCTCATGAGGTTGGAATGTTGCAACTCTCTCCATAGAGAAGGACACCGAGGTACAGACAGGCTGAGTGCCTTGTGCAAGGTCCCAGGGCTCCTTAGTGGAAGAGCCAAGATGTGATCCTAAGGGGGTCTGGCTTCGGGAGGCTGAATCATTCTCCAGACGCCTCCTCTGGGAGCTCTCATTTTTGTGAACTACCTGTACCATCTTGTCTAAATTGTCAGCAGGCTTTAATAAAAACAATTTTAGTAGATGACTCAAATATGGCAGTAATAAAACTTTGTAAAATGGTGTTATGGATTTCCTCCAGAAATAATTCATTAAATTGATGCCAGTTGTAACTTGTGAGATCATAAAGCTCAATGCAGGAGTATTGAAAACATGAAGGTAATCCAGTCATAGTGTGTTCAATAACCCCTCGGCCTCCTCTCTGAATTGCTTTGCTACACATTCACTCAGAACCAAAGAATATAAAAACTCAAGGTATCAGATTGTGAAAAGAGTTTAAATTCATGGATCTTATACACATATGAGGAAATCTTTTAGGACAAATCCTAAAAGATTTGTCATCTTCAACCTGAGTGTCTGGATTCAATGGGAATCCAGCCCTTGTTAAACAACATGGGCAGGAAAACGGTGATTAAAGCCACATGTTACAAGCCTGTCACAGGCAGGGCTTAGAATTCCAAATATGGCCTCCTCATCATCCTTGACCCTTCATCCTTTTACCACTCCCTTTTCTTCAGAACTGGCTCAGGTTTGTCTGGTAAAAGAACTTTCTATAAATTGCATTTAGTCTTATCTCCTGAGAGGTGTGGAGCTCTAAACTATTAGAGGGTGCAGCTCCCAAACACTCCCTAAAGAAATAACTATACACAGATGAAATCAAATTAAAATGAAGTCAATTGTGGCCTTGAGGCAAGAGTCAAAAAGCATAAGCAACACCATGAATGATGTGTATGGGATGGCAGAAGTGAGGGGAGAGGGGATTGGGTTTTGTGGAGCTGATTCTGTGCTGGGCTTTGTGGAGATGGACAACCAGGGCTGGAAGGATGAGGGAAGCTGCATACACATACTGTCAACGAGTGAGACTCAGAGAGAATCTGGTGCAATGCCCATACCGGGGAAGTCCTTCTGGGGAAAAGCAAGTGGGTGCCATTAGTACTTGTCCACACACTGGGCTGGTCCATCTGTGCAAGCAGCTACTTTTGCCCTGAGAACATCCTCACCCATTCAATCGGTAGAATCAGTAGAACCACTAATCAATGATCTTTGATGCTCAGTAGCTTAACGGCATAGAATGTTTACATTTCAAACAAGCCGATTGGGAATGTGGTAGATAGCCTTCCATGCGGTGATTCTGGGACCCATGATCCTTCCATTTAGTGAGCCTGCCATCTTTTTAGTCTCAGAGTTCTCCACTTGAGGTTTCTAAGAGTAATGTCTATTGGATTTGCCCACGTTTCATCAGCCAGGATGGTCACAGGGTTCTATCTAATTGTATGGGAGCTGTGAAGTGTAGTTTTCCTGGGCACCTAAGGGGAAAATCAAAGGGTTTAAAGAACATGTCACCAGACCTGTAGAGGCAAAACCCCTATAGGTAAGAATCAAGTGATGTCTACATCCATGAAGAAAAACTCCTCTGATAATTCAAGGGGTTCTCTATTCTTCACCAAAAGAAGTTCAGAGTCCTTGGCACCTGGCAGGGAGCCCTTAACAGGGGCGCACTAGCCTTCCTTTCTAGGTTCACGTCTTACTTCTCCCTGTCCAGCCGCCACCTCCCTACCCCATGCACTTCACACTCGCCAGAGCAGACTGCTGGCTATTCTTTGAAAGTGCCACATATCTTCACACCTTGGGTCTTTGCAAATGTTGTTTCCTGTCTGAAACACCCACTCCTCCACCACAAGAGACAGCATAGACACCTCTTCTCTCTGAGCCCTTCCTTGGTCTCCCTCCCCTAGGCCAAATTAATTGCCACATTCCACATGCTCCCACAACTTCCTGTGTCGTATTTGATTATAACTTACAACACTGCATCGCACGCAGGTGTTGTTGTTCAGTCGCTAAGTCGTGTCCGACTCTTGGTGATCCCATGGACTGCAGCATGCCAGGCTCCTCTGTCCTTCACTATTTCCCAGAGTTTGCCCAAATTCATGTCCATTGAGTCAATGACGCCATCCAACCATCTCATCCTTTGCTACCACCTTCTCCTTTTGCCCTCAATCTTTCCCAGCATCAGGGTCTTTTCCAATGAGTTGGCTCTTTGCATCAGGTGGCCAAAGTATTGGAGCTTCAGCTTCAGCATCAGTCCCTCCAATGAATATTCAGGGTTGATTTCCTTAAGGATTGACTGGTTTGATCTCCTTGCATCCAAGGGACTCTCAAGAGTCTTTTCCAGCACCAAATATTTCCCCCCATTTTACAGTAGGTCTGTGGTCTCTCTCCCTGAACTGTCCAATGTGGGGAAAGAAACCTGTGTGAGATGTACCCCTGGGAGTCCTGCAGGATATTGGTATCTAATTGAAGAGGTTCTTATGGACTATGTCAAGAATCAAACAGAAATTTGGGATACAGTAAAGAGGCTGAGTTTTATTTTAAGAAAAGTTGTAAGCTTTTTAGAAATGTATCCTAGATGCGTTGTTCATCCCCGGGGAAAGAGAAAAGCTAAAAGAAACCATGGGTAATACATTTCAGAGACCAAGATAATCATAATATTGTGTTCTTTGAAGCCACAGTGCTGGTTCGGGCACATGGTTTAGTTGCTAAGTCATGTCCAACTCTTGCAATGCCATGGACTGTAGCCCACCAGGCTCCTCTGTCCATGAGCTTCTCCAGGCAAGAATACTGGAGTGGGCTGCCATTTCCTTCTCCAGGTTCAGGTACATGGAAGAGGATAAAACCACGCCCAGTGAGAGTCTCTGATAAAAACACAGTCGTGACACAGTTGCATGGAGGAAACCTAAAGTTTTTGGAGAAATGCAAAGAAACACACTTATATTAACATTTCATTGCTTGGTCCTGGATAAGGGGAGCCCTTCCATGGGGTACGTGTGAAGCTCAGAGCTGAGCCCTGCTGAGGGTACTTTGAATCCTTCTATCCTCATAAATGAGCTTGAACTTCTACCTTAACAAAGTCAACACAGACAGCTACCCTTCAAAAGGAACTTCTCCATGACCAGAATGGGTTGCGAGATGAAGAGGCATTTATGACTCTAGGCTTAGAAACTTCCAGGGTGAGATGAGTTTGCCTCTTATTCACAGTTTTATGTCCTGTGCTTCTCGTTTCATGTGCCGGTGTCCACACAAGCTCACAGCCTCTCTCCTTCTCCCTCTCCTGGCTCCGATTCCCCACTGCCTCAGGTCAGACTTTCTAAGACAAACTTTCCTAGCTGTCAATGCCCTGCTTATTGCTCCCAGTCCTGTTAAAATAGATACTGTTCTGCTGCTTCAATCCTCAAAGAATAAGAGATGAGGTCATTTTCTGCTAGGAGAGTAGATCCAGGCTAAGTGATTGGCACCAGTGCATTCAATTGCCAAGGAAACAGGTGTTCAAATGACTTCTCCCATCCTATTAAAAATCCTTTTCATACATTGATCCAGAGAAATGTTTTCATTCCCATGACTGAATAGGCAGCCCTGTAATTTATCAGCTACATCCATTTCCCACCCCCACCCCCCAGCAACAGTTTCTCTTCAGTTTTTGCCAAGATTGTCTATTGTCTCCCTAAGTTTCTGTCCAAGTTGAGTGATAGAAGGGTGATCTTATGGAATTAAACAGTGAACAGCAACAAGCTCATAATTTAACAGGACTTGGAGGCATGGCTAATGGGGTTCCTTCTAACTGATTTTCCTGTGTTTTCTGACAATGGCTTTAAGTTACTAAAACTTAAAGTTTCATAAATGACTCCTCAGTGAAACTGGGGCCAAGGCAAGGGGATGTAGAGAAAGAAAGAGAATTTAAAAATGAAAGTACAGAACACTGGAAATAAAGAACGTATCAACTAAATTTCTTTCAAAGTCTTTTAAAAAGTCTTTCAGTTATCGTGCAGCATATTAAACACAAGAGGTGTGGAAACCACAAAATGTGTTTATACCTGAGCAGCCGAGTTCTTCACAAATACCCCAATACAACACCAGGATCAGGAAGGCAGCTTCAGCTTTCAGCTCCTAAACTGAGCAAATGATTACAGCAGTTCAGAGTGGCAAGTGAGGCAGATTTTTAGAGATTTTGGGGGTCCTAATTCCAACTTTAACTTTGAGCCTTTCCCTGACTCTGAACAAATGACTTTATTTCTTGAGAGCTTGGTTTCTTCATCTGCAGATTGAGAAAACGGAGTTAGATGATTTCCAAGGTCATTTCTGGTTCCAATTTTCTGTGCATGCCATTTTCTAATGGGTATATTGTATCATCTGGAAATTCCATAGTGCTCCTGCCCCTGACTTACATCAAAAACAAAACAAACAAACAAAAAAATGGCAACAATGGTGAAATTAATTCCCTTTTGATTTGTCTTAGTATTTTCAGTTCTGAAAGAGTCTTTGTGAAGGTATGTGTATATGCATCTGTCTGGGTTATGTGTTTGTGTAGGATGTTGTATTCAGATTTGAAAGCCTTAAAGTAACCAGGTCAAGCCACTGTGTTTAGCAGACTAAAACCCAGAGTACCAGCCACAGAAAAACATAGCGCTTTGCTTTCTCTCTTTTACTTTTTATTTTCTTCAAGCTACCCCTCCCCTTCTCTTATTTCTCTTTCAGAATCGGGGAGGAGTCCTGCGTAACAGGCCTCTAGCACTGAGGATCCACTGATGCCTGTAAGGATGGCCTTGGCCTTCCTGGATGGTTAGAGGTAGTTAACAGCCCCAGACTGGAGATGAGGCTTACCTGTACCAGGGGCATCTAATGATCATACCAAAACAGTGAGGGAGAGCTGGAATTCTCAGGCCAGTGGACTTTTTAAAACTTCAGAAGTATCCTTAGCAAGATTCTTTAATGCAGCCTCCACACTGCAGGGGTTTGGAAGTATTCTGATGTTAGCATCTAAAACAAACAAACAAAAATCAGTTTTCCTTTGAACATATGCTTTGGCAAAGTTTAGTCTTCCTCAACCTGGTTATTTGAACCTAGATGTGCTATAAATTGCCCTACACGCATGTTTCAAATAACAGATGTTATTTTCCTTTAGGCTTACTTTTATTAAAAAAAAAAGAGAGACAAATAATTTAAAACATTCAAAACAGGAATTAAAAAAAAAAACAAAATTGCCTGGCACAGATTCAGTTTAATGCCCCAAATTATTTACTTATATTCTAGAATAAGATAGTTGGTCCACTGATCTTTAGTTGACTTTTTTTGGTGGTGGGAGGGGGGCATGCATGCGGTTTGTGGAATCCTAGTTCCAAGACCAGGGATTGAACCCATGCCCCCTGCAATGGAAGCCATCCTAACCACTGGACTGCCAGGGAATTCCCTTCAGCTTATTTTTCTGTGTGTATCCAGCAGGGTGCTGTTAAGAACTATGACCCTTGTCCAAAGCACATGCTGGTGCTAGAAATGAGAGCTGGCTGGGGCCTTGTACGGGGCTCATTAGGAGTCTACTTGCTTGAGGTATTGAGGGCTCCTGGAAGCAAACCCAGCCTCAGGAAAGAGACAACCAGCTCCACAGACTTAATCCAGTAACAAAGCCTTACTTACCAGTTGGAATAGGAAATTCTGCATCTTGGCCACTTTCCCATAAATTCATATCCCATGACAAATGTTTCCCTAAATAAAGACTGGTTTCCTAAAAGCTCTCCTGAGATATTGGGGCACAGGGAATAGGACTCGGGGGTCCCAGTGCAATGAGATGATGGTCAGTGGACATGACAGCCTCCAGGGAGGGCAGACGTGATGGGGATGAGGGGGTGACAGTGCCCACAGCAGCGGCAGCAAGGTCTGTGGAAATGCTTCGTGGAGGCATCGTAGGAACTCACAGAGGAGGATGAGGCACCAGGGTGCTCAGCAGAGGGGAATATTAATGAACCCTGTAGGCACACCCGGACGGCCTCAGGAATATCTGGCGAGAGCGGACACTGAGTAGGGGAGCAGATGAGGCTAAGAAGCTGCAAAAAATTAGTGACGAGAGGATGAGATTTTAGTTTGCCCTCCTACAGCTTATTTCCAACAATTACCGGATTATTTCCCAATAATATATTGGGAAAGACAAGATGGTCAAACCCGAGCAACTAGGAAATGATAAGAAGATGATGTGATCAAGCACCACTGTGTTGTTAGAGTCTGCGTGCCTTCCTTGCAGTGGATTCTGACATGGCCTTAAAGAGTGAGTGGGAAGTGAGCAGGTATAGAGCCTTTGAGAAGTGCTGAGAACTGCAGGCGGCTAACAAAGTCTTCTTACAAGTGCGTGGGGCCCTTGTCGTGTGCCTAGAGCACGCTATAAATTGTCTGTGCTGTGTGGTTAATCCTCACAACGAGTAAGGAAGGTGTTATTCCGCAGAGCTGAGGAAGGCAGGCTCAGCTAGATTAAGTGAAGGGCCCAAGTTCACAGCGTGAGCGGAGGGCTGAGTCAGGGGAGAGCACAGCCGTCTGTTCCCGAAGGACTGCAGGAGCGGGGAAGCGGTGTTGCAGGTAGGAAGACTTGAGTGCCAGCCCACGGGGTTTGCGTGCACGTCTGCAGGTAAGTGGAGCTCGGTGGCACTGTTTCTGGAGAAGACAACCACAATATTCATTGTGGGTGGGCTAATTAACCAGGAAGAAAGATGGGAAGAGCAGAGACGTAAAGGCGGTGAGGTCTGCTAGCAGGGGCAGTTAGCGGTCCGAGCCTTGTGAAATCAAAGAGGATGGCGAACTGAACACCATTTGAGAGGAAGAAACTGCAAGCCTCTGTGGCTTGCTCTTAATGAGGGCCAGGAAGCCTACCGGGACGCGGGAGGCCCTCCTAGGAAATGCTGCCTCCCGTTCGGTGGGCCAGGTTCTGGCAAACTTGGGCCAGGGGCCAGGACTCCCCAGCCTCATCAAATTGGAATTGAAATCCAGGCTCAGAAACAGATTGTGGGGATGGGCTCAGAGTGGGCATGGAGCAGGATCAGAAAGGCGGTGGTTAAGGTCTCTCTGGGACCCTAGAAACCTTGATGATTCCAATCAAGGGTGTGGGCAAAACAGGAGATTCTGTGGGCTGGAACCTGGGTGCCAAAAGCTGCAGGAAGCACAGAAGTGAGATGAGGTCAGGAATTTCATTTGTCTCTCCTCCAAGCAAGGACACCAAAGGACACATTTGGTAACTAGCCTCTTAGGGTCATGGCTGTAACTGAGCTGTGTGTTAGAGCAGTCTCAGTCTTTGAAAGTGGTCAGACTCTGTCTTAAATGGCTAATATCCCGCAACTGGAATAGCCAGTAAGTTATAATGCCCTGATTCTCATCCTCGATTAGTGTGTGTGTGTGTGTGTGTGTGTGTGTGTGTGTGTTCGTAAAATTGTCTAATGTTAAAATGTATCATTAATTTATTTTCCAATGTCTAGGTTAGAATATAACTATGTGATATATATCAAATGAATTTCATGGCTACAGTCCAAATGTAACAAATGAATCATTTAAAACTATTCACATATTGGTGATGCCAAATTTTTCATTTTCTCCCATTTTATAAATGCATCATATCTCGGCTCGAAATCAATCTATTAACCTTGAAAACATTTTGAGCTGGAATGAAGGTTAGCAGTGAACTTTGCGACCTTCCACGTGATATTAGTCATATTTAGCAATTATTATTGGCTTTGAGTAATGAGGAGTCAGTTGAGACAGCAATAGTAACATGGTGGTTACCAATAAACCACACTTCAGAGGCCACAGGGAAAATGAAAGGCAAGCAGAATCAGACTTTTTAAACCTCAGGCTTGTCTGCCACAACGCTCCTACCTTTTAAAAACAAAATTGAACATCTTAGCAGCTATTCTGATGAATTACACATAAAATACTCTAGTTAAATCTTTGTTAGGAGATAAGGAATTCTGTTCAGCGGATTTGAAGGGCAACTGAAGATTTAAAAAAATGATGTGTCTGCCCTCTAAACCTCCACAGAGATGAGTCTGATGAATTTCCCAGGTGCCAGGACTGGGGGCTGTAATAAAACGGGAGGAACAATGCAGGCAGAAGCTAAGCAGTGTTATTTTTTAAATTAAAGTCCACATAAATGTCTCAACTAAAAATGCCTTGGGAATACATAAATATTTTATCCTCTGGATGAATTTTATATTATATTATATTGATTTTAACACAATATAAAATATAATAGAGATACTTTTGGGTTCACAACATGAAAGAAGTTAATGATTTGCCCATATGGGACATATGAAAATACTTTCCTTAAATTCTTCTGCCATGTTTTATGGATAATCTACTTCCATACTACTAACGGTATGAAAGCTTGATGCCATCAGTGGAACATTTTTCATCTCAATTATTTGTTAGACATAAGATTAAATGGTGCCATATTTACTGGAAAAGAAACTAACTTCATGGAATTTGAAAGTAAATTGTAGTTGTCTCATTTTATTAATTTGGAAGTATTTCACAAAGGAGTTCCCTCTCTTTGACCGAATTTCCTCATCTATAACAAGACAAGGCTGTACCTTCTTTACAGTCCTTGCTTCTCCTGGTGTTCAGTGGTTCTTATTCTTTCCTAATTAGAATCTAATTATTGCTGTAGAACCATAGATATCAGCTGAACATCAGTCTTTCTCTGAATAATCATATTTTATCTGCAGTCCTTAAAATGTGTATAATTGTGTAACATTACTCACAGAAGAAAGGAAACATTAGATTTACCTCTAGTGCCATAGGCCAAAAGTCAACTATATACTTTCAGATTGAATTGGGTTTTTAAGAAGTTGATTTCCTAGTATCTTAGCCTATGTTATTTTAAAGGAGAAATATATCAATTTACATTAATTTAAGAACTAATACAAAAAGAGAGTCAAGCCACAACTTTAAGCTGTAAAATCGGGAAACTGGGGACTGGAGATGAATCACCTCTGGCAGAACAATGGATAATGGAAAATTACTTTCAGCAAATATGCTTAATGACTTTTCTAGAGAAGGAAAGAAATTAACAAAGACCTACTGACCCTCAAAGTTCTTCCAAGTGACCTAGAATCATGAGAATTTACCCAATTGAGCTAAGAGAGTTTCCAATTATATTGGGAACCAGAAATTTTGCAACCAATTGCTTGCAAGTTGTTCCCCTTTCTTGTCTTTTGATTTTTCTAACTCCTACATTGTGTCAGCTGAAAAACATTCTGAGTCGCTATTGCAAAAGGAATGGGTGGGCCCATGTGATACAGTTTCCACTGTATCCCACTGAGCATTTAATACATCCCAAGGTTCATTTTAGGTGAATTTCTCGAACTAAAAATCCCCAATCCAGTGAAACTCCTCATAAAATGGAAAGAGTCTTCATTGCCAGAAAAGATCCAAATAGAGATCTTTGGAGGAGATTTCAGGAATAAGTAATGGAACTAAGCTATTGAAGCCACAAAACACATTGATTTCCTCCCTAGGAAAAGGATCCAGAGTCAAAGGCAACTGTAAGAAGTTGCACGTATCTTTGAGTGTTACTGTGAAAGAGGATTGATGAAGCCTGGGGGAGCTGACTTACTGGAAAAGATCCTGATGCTGGGAAAGATTGAGGGCAGGAGGAGAATGGGGGTAACAGAGGATGAGATGGTTGGATGGCATCATCGACTTCAATGGACATGAGTTTGAGCAAGTTCCTGGAGATGGAGAAGGACAGGGAAGCCTGGTGTGCTGCAGTCCATGGGGTCACAGAGAGTCAGACATGACTGGACGACTGAACAATAATGACAACACCAGTGGAGGACTTGAGCTGACATGGGTTCTATCTCCACAATTTGCAGAGACAGCAATAGGGGATTAACTCTAAGTTTAGTTGCTCAGTTGTGTCTGACTCTCTGCGACCCCATGGACTGCAGCACATCAGGCTTCCCTGTCCATCACCAACTCCCTGAGCTTGCTCAAACTCATGTCCATTGAGTCGGTGATGCCATCCAACCATCTCATCCTCTGTCGTCCCCTTCTCCTCTCTCCTTCAATGTTTCCCAGCATCAGGGTCTTTTCCAATGAGTAGGTTCTTCGCATCGGGTGGCCAAAGTATTGGAGTTTCAGGTTTAGCATCAGTTCTTCCAATGAATATTCATGACAGATTCCTTTTAGGATTGACTGGTTTGATCTCCTTGCAGTCCAAGGGACTCTCAAGAGTCTTCTCCAACACCACAGTTCAAAAGCATCAATTCTTTGGTGCTAAGCTTTCTTTCTTTTTTGCCTTGAGAACCCCATTAACAGTATGAAAAGGATTAACTCTATTTAACCACAAACTTGTTTGAGGTTAGTATTTTACCAGGAACATGTTTATAAAGAGATATTAGAATTTACTTTTCTTCCTCCTTTGTGGCAAGTAACAATACACGTGTTTTGTTTAACCTCTTCAGTTGTCTGGAAACGTTTTGGTTTAACTAGGGAGTACTTTATTAACGGCAGTGCATCTTACAGCTTTCTTCGTGACTTGTCCTAAGAACAAAATTAAACTTCCTGAATTTGATTTCTCTAAAATATATCCACCAAACGCAACTGCCCTTTCTGTCAAATAAGCCCTTACTGGTGTGTAAGTTTGAAGTGATTTTTTTTCCCTCTCTCATTATGGTTGTTCCAAGACTCTTGACATTCTCTAAATCATCTTTCCCTCAGCACAAGAGGTCCACGAGGAAGTCAAGATCGATGGCAGACTTCATCTCTCTTGAATTTTAATGCAAATGTCGTTCCCCTAATCAAACAAAGGTTAAAAAAGGAAATCAAATTAGCTTATTACAAAAGCCAGCATAACTGAACTGACAAGAGAAATGCTTTCTGCATGAAAAGCCCTTAATCAATACCTTAAATAAGAATGTCACTGGAAAGAAGGGTTCATATGTGGTCAGTCATAATCTGCAAATCAATATGGTCTTTTTAATAAATATTTGACCACAACAGCTCAATAGGCATTGCCTATGAGAGTTCCTTTCTTTACACCAAAGTGAAACAAAAGTACAGCATAAATATAATGTTCAGGACATAACCTAAACTGTGACAGAATTCAAGGTTAGGGCTATTTCACCCTTTAATCAGTGCATATTAAGCATGGAAGAGATCCTCCTCAGAACCTTGTCTGGGATTCTAGTCCCCTATGTAATTTAGCTAAAGTTTAACTTTTAAAGTTAAAAAGTAAAATGATGTCAGAATATAGATTACTTATTAGAGCTAGGTGCAAGTTTCCTAGTCTAGGCTTAGTTGGCTATCTAAAACTAATCAAACATTATACATGCATGCAATATAACTTCAAATTTTTTAACTCAAATCTATAAAAATACAGTCATGTGGCAGATAACATTTTATAAGTCAGTGTATTTTCATTATATTCAATCAAAACTGTAATCAGCTAATATCCAATAAGCACTTTCTGCATTTGGTAGTACCATATGTGCTAAGTGATAAGTCATTAGCATTGCTACTGATGTAACCTGGAATCTTCCTCTTATTGGATGTGTGACCTTAGGTATGATCACTTAATTTTTCATGCTAGAAAGTATGTATATGAATGGTGTGTACTTCAAAGACCATTTTGGAGATTTAAAGCCATAATGTAGGTAAAGATGCTAACATAGGATGTGGCCCATTGTAAATGATGATACACAGTAACTCTTATTATTAACTAGTATTGAATTGTGATGATAGGCAAATAAAGAAATATAATTTAACACACAGTTCTGGTTTGAACAGCTCAATACGACTCAGTAGAATTAAATAAAATTTACCTCTACGACAAACCTAGACAGCATATTAAAAAGCAGAGACATTACCTTGCCAACAAAGGTCCGTCTAGTCAAAGCTGTGGTTTTTCCAGTAATCATGTATGGATGTGAGAGTTGGACCATAAAGAAAGCTGAGTGCTGAAGAGCTGATGCTTTTGAAATGAGGTGTTGGAGAAGACTCTTGAGGGTTCCTTGGACTGCAAGGAGATCAAGCTAGTCAATCCTTAAGGAAATCAACTCTGAATAGTCATTGGAAGGACTGATGCTAAAGCTGAAACTCCAATACTTTGGCTCCCTTATGGGAAGAACTGACTCTTTGGAGAAGACCCTGCTGCTGGGAAAGACTGAAGGCAGAGGAGAAGAGGACAACAGAGGATGAGATGGTTGGATGACATCACTGACTCAAGGGACATGAGTTTGAAAAAGCTCCAGGAGATGGTGAAGGACAGGGCAGCGTGGTGTGCTGCAGTTCATGGGGTCAAAAAGAATCAGACACAACTGAGCAACTGAACAACAACCTTGGAAAAACCTATCAGGTCATTGGAAATATTCAACTACAGCCTATAATTTTACCATGTTCCTTTGATTTGCTTTCTTTCTCTTTTGCCATCAAATGAGATAGTGGAAAATATTTTTTTTTAAATTTTCCTTCAGTTCAGTTCAGTCGCTCAGTCATGTCTGACTCTTTGCGACCCCATGGACTGCAGCACGCCAGGCTTCCCTGTCCATCACCAACTCCCAGAGCCTACTCAAACTCATGTCCATTGCGTCGGTGATGCCATCCAACCATCTCATCCTCTGTTGTCTCTTTCTCCTCCTGCCTTCAATCTTTCCCAGCAGCAGGGTCTTTTCCAATGAATAGGTTCTTCACATCAGGTGGCCAAAGTATTAGAGTTTCAGCTTCAGCATCAGTCCTTCCAAAGAACACCCAGGACTGATTTCCTTTAGGATGGACTGGTTGGATCTCCTTGCAGTCCAAGGGACTCTCAAGAGTCTTCTCCAACACCACAGTTCAAAAGCATCAATTCTTTGGTGGTCAGCTTTCTTTATAGTCAAACTCTCACATCCATACATGACTACTGGAAAAACCATAGCTTGGACTAGATGGACCTTTGTTGGTAAAGTAATCTCTCTACTTTTTAATATAGTATCTAGGTTGGTCATAGCTTTTCTTTCAAGGAGCAAGCATCTTTTAATTTCATGGCTGCAGTCACCATCTGCAGTGATTTTGGAGCCCAAGAAAATAAAGTCTGTCACTGTTTCCATTGTTTCCCCATCTATTTGCCATGAAGTGATGGGACCAGGTGCCATGATCTTAGTTTTCTGAATGTTGAGTTTTAGGCCAACTTTTTCACTCTCCTCTTTAACTTTCATCAAGAGGTTCTTTAGTTCTTCTTCGCTTTCTGCCATAAGGGTGATGTCATCTACATATTTGAGGTTATTGATATTTCCCCCAGCAATCTTGATTCCAGCTTGTGCTTCCTCCAACCCGGCATTTCACATGATGTACTCTGAATGTAAGTTAAATAAGCAGGTTGACAATATATAGCCTTGACGTACTCCTTTCCCAATTTGGAACCAGTCTGTTGTTCCATGTCCAGTTCTAACTGTTGCTTCCTGATCTGCATACAGATTTCTCAGGAGGCAGGTCAGGTGGTCTGGTATTTCCATCTCTTTCGGAATTTTCCACAGTTTGTTGTGATCCACACAGTCAAAGGCTTTGGCATAGTCAAAAAAGCAAAAGTAGATGGTTTTCTGGAGCTCTCTTGTTTTTTCAATGATTAAATGGATATTGGCAATTGGCCTCTTGTTCTTGTGCCTTTTCTAAATCCAGCTTGAACATCTGGAAGTTCATGGTTCACGTAATGCTCAAGCCTGGCTTGGAGAATTTTGAGCATTACTTTACTAGCATATGAGATGAGTGCAATTGTGCGGTAGTTTGAGCATTCTTTGGCATTGCCTTTCCTTAGGATTGGCATGAAAACTGACCTTTTCCAGTCCTGTGGCCACTGCTGAGTTTTCCAAATTTGCTGGCATATTGAGTGCAGCACTTTCACAGCATCATCTTTTAGGATTTGAAATAGCTCAACTGGAATTCCATCACCTTCACTAGCTTTGTTCATAGTGATGCTTCCTAAGGCCTACTTGACTTTGCATTCCAAGATGTCTGGCTCTAGGTGAGTGATCACACCATTGTGGTTATCTGGATCATGAAGATATTTTTTTGTAATAGTTCTTCTGTGTATTCTTGCCACCTCTTCTTAATATCTTCTGCTTCTGTTAGGTCCATACCATTTCTGTCCTTTATTGTGCCCATCTTTGCATGAAATATTCCCTTGGTATCTCTAATGTTCGTGAAGAGATCTCTAGTCTTTCCCATTCTATTGTTTTCCTCTATTTCTTTGCACTGATCACTGAGGAAGGCTTTCTTATCTCTCCTTACTATTCTTTTGAGCTCTACATTCAAATGGGTATATCTTTTCTTTTCTCCTTTGTCTTTAGCTTCTCTTCTTTTCACAGCTATCTGTAAGGCCTCCAAGACAACCATTTTGCCTTTTTGCATTTCTTTTTCTTGGGGATGGTCTTGATCACTGCCGCCTGTACAATGTCACAAACCTCTGTCCATAGTTCTTCAGGCACTCTGTCTATCAGATATAATCCCTTGAATCTATTTGTCACTTCCACTGTATAATCATAAGGGATTTGATTTAGGTCATATCTGAATTGTCGAGTGGTTTTCCCTACTTTCTCCAATTTAAGTCTGAATGTTGCAATAGGGAGTTCATAATCCCAGCCAAGTCAGCTCCTGGGCTTGTTTTTGCTGACTGTATAGAGCCTCTCCATCTTTGGCTGTAAAGAATATAATCAATATGATTTTGGTGTTGACTATCTAATGATGTCCATGTGTAGAGTCTTTTCTTGTGTTGTTGGAAGAGGGTGTTTGCTATGACCAGTGCGTTCTCTTGGCAAAACTCTGTTACCCTTTGACTTGCTTCATTTTGTATTTCAAGACCAAATTTGCCTGTTATTTCCGGTAGCTCTTGACTTCCTACTTTTGCATTCCAGTCCCCTAGAATGAAGAGGACATCTTTTTTGGGTGTTAGTTCTAGAATGTCTTGTAGGTCTGCATAGAACCATTCAACTTCAGCTTCTTCAGTGTTACTAGTCAGGGCATAGACTTGGATTACTGTGATATTGAATGGTTTGCCTTGGAAATGAACAGAGATTATTCTGTTGTTTTTGAGATTGCATCCAAGTACTGCATTTCAGACTCTTTTGTTAACTATGATGGCTACTCCATTTCTTCTAAGGGATTCTTGCCCACAGTAGTAGATATAATGGTCATCTGAGTTAAATTCACCCATTCCAGTCCGATTTAGTTCACTGAGTCCTAAAATGTCGATGTTCACTCTTGCCATCTCCTGTTTGACCACTTCCAACTTGCTTTGATTCATGGACCTAACATCCCAGGTTCCTATGCAATATTGCTCTTTACAGCATTGGACTTACTCCATCACCCATCACATCCACAACTGGGTATTGTTTTTATTTTGACTCTGTCTCTTCATTCTATCTGGAGTTTTTTCTCCACTCTTCTCCAGTAGCATTTTGGGCACCTACCAACCTGGGGAGTTCATCTTTCAGTGTAATACTTTTTGCCTTTGTATACTGTTCATGGGGTTCTCAAGGCAAGAATACTGAAGTGGTTTGCAATTCCTTCCCCAGGGGACTACGTTTTGTCAGAACTCTTTGCCATAAACTGTCTGTCTTGGGTGGCCCTACTCGGCATAGGCTCATAGTTTCATTGAGCTAGACAAGGCTGTGGTCCATGGGATCAATTTGGTTATTTTTCTGTGACTGTGGTTTTCATTCTGTCTGCCCTCTGATGGATAGGGATAAGAGGCTTATGGAAGCTTCCTGATGGGAGAGAATGACTGGGGGGGAAACTGGTTCTTGTTCTGATGGGCGGGGCCATGTTCAATAAATGTTTAATCCGATTTTCTATTGATGGGCAGGGCTGTGTTCCCGCCCTGTTGCTTGACCCAAGGCCAAACTATGGTGGAGGTAATGAAGATAATGGCGACTTCCTTCAAAAGGTCCCAGCATGCACTGCTGCACTCAGTGCCCCCAACCCTGCAGCAGGCCACCACACACGCCTGTGCCAGAGACCCCTGGACACTCATGGGCATGTCTGGGTTGGTTTCCTGTGGGGTCACTGCTCCCTTTCTTCCGGGTCCTGGTGTGCACAAGGTTTTGTTTATGCCCTCCAAGAGTCTGTTTTCCCAGTCCTGTGTAAGTTCTGCTGGTTCTATGGCGGGGTTAATGGCGACCACTTCCAAGAGGGCTTATGTCATACCCAGGTCTGTTGCACCCAGAGCCCCTGTCCCTGAGGCAGGCCACTGCCCACGTACTTCCACAGGAGACACTCAGACACAGTTCTCGCTCAGTCTCTGTGGGTCGGATGTGCATTTTGTGCCCTTCCCAGATCTGAGCAGCTCAGGCGACCAGGTGTTTGGCAAGTGTACTGTCCTAGGTGGACCATGCATCTTAATCGCCTTCCCAGTCCCGGCCACTCGGTTTTACAGGTGCCCCATGAGAGCACTGTCCTAGCTGTACCGTGTGTATCCTCTGGAGAGCTGACCTCAGGCTGTGGCCCTCCTGGTGGATGTCAACCATTCAGGATCTCAGGAAGACGTGGTTAGCAGCTGGGAGCCTGCTCTCAGTTTGGTTGAAGATGCCCGAATCTCTGGGGCTGAGATTGCAGCAGCTCCTTGCCTTCTGGCTCTGGCTGTCACAAGCCTGCCTCTCTGCCTCTGGGCGGTATGGGGCCAGCATGCAGCTGGCTAGCTCTCCTTTGGTATTCACTCAATCCTTTGTTCTGTGAGCAGACCAGTCTGCATGTTAGGTTGTTAGGTTAGAGCCTTTCACGGGAAAATTGTCTTTTCCGCAGTTGCAGTTAGACTTGTATTCTGTGGGCTTTTTTTTTTTCTTCCCAGGTTATGTTGCCTTCTGAGATTCTAAAACTCCCCACAGATCCGCCTGTGAGAGGATTTCCTACTGTGTGAAAACTTCTCCTCCTTCACAACTCCCTCCCCAGGACAGGTCTCCGTCCCTAACTCTTTTGTCTCTCTTTCTGTCTTTTATATTTTGCCCTACCTCTTTCTGATGGAGCTTCCCTTGTGGCTCAGCTGGTAAAGAATCTGCCTGCCATGTGGGAGACCCAGGTTTGATCCCTGGGTTGGGAAGATCCCTTGGAGAAAGGAAAGGTTTCCCACTCCAGAAGTCTGGCCTGGGTCACAAAGAGTCGAACATGACTGAGTGACTTTCACTTTCACCTCCTTTCGAAGAGAATGGGCTGCCCTTCTGGGTGTCTGGTGTCCTCCACCAGTGTTCAGAAGTTGTTTTGTGGAAGTTGCTCAGCATTAAAATGATCTCTTAATGACTTTGTGGGGGAGAAAGTGGTCTCCCCGTCTTATTCCTCTGCCATCTTGAACTGATAATTAGAAAAAAAAAAAAAAAAAAAAACCTCATAATGTCTTATTAGAGAAGTTCAAAAAACCAAAAAAGCCAAGTGTATAAACATTGTTCCAAAGATTCTGCATATAAAGTTACTCTAAACACTGAATACATAGCCTTTCTTACTTTGTCCCTCTTTTTTGAGATATAATTTCCTTTTATTCTCTCATAGGAATTTCTTTCTTAGAGAAGTTTTACAGGGACTTCTGTGGTAGTCCAGTGGCTAAGACTCTGCTCCCAATCCAGGGGGCCCAGGTTTTTTCCTTGGTCAGGAAGTCAGATCCCACATGCCACAACTAAGACCTGGCACAGCCAAATAAATAAATATTTTTAAAAAAAGTTTTACAAAGCATTTTCTTTAAAAAAACCTTGGATTTCTTAGTCTTGTTATGCATGATCAATGAAGATACAAAATGCTTTTTTTCCTACACTTGAAAAAATATATGCTATTCTCTATATATGGAATCTAGAAAGATGGTGCTGATGAACCTATTTATACAGGGCAGCAATGGAGACGCAGACATAGAGAACAAATTTATAGATGCTGGCAGTGGGAGGAAGGAGAGGGTGGGATGAATGGAGAAAGTAACATGGAAGCATATACACTACCATGTGTAAAATAGATAACCAATAGGAATTTTCTGTATGACTCAGGGAACTCAAACTGGGGCTCTGTAATAGCCTAGAGGGATGGGATCGGGTGGGAGATGAGAGGGAGGATAAAGCGGGAGGGGACACATGTATACCTAAGGCTGACTCATGCTGATGTATGGCAGAGGCCAACATAATGTTGTGAAGCAATTTTCCTTCAATTCAAAATAAATGTTTGGGGAAAAAAAAATATGCTATTGTCATCTTTCTGAGATAATTTTGAAGTGGTTTCTGCATAAAGTAGGTCTTTCTCTCGGTATCAAAGGACCAGACAAAGAAAAGCCCAGGGTAAATTTACACATCGAAAACCAACCACCTGGCAAGATGAGGAGGCCTCTCACTGCTGGTGCTACTGCTCATTCATTTAATTACTCTTAGGTGACCATGTCAAACTTTCTAGACAGTATCCTCAGGAGCTAAGTGCTCTGAATGTTTGAACTATATTAGTTAATGTAAAACCAGTGTCCTTGAGTGTTAGAGATAGTGTTCCAGAGAATTATAAAATATGCTAATTAAAATACAATGTTTTTTTAATGGGACTCTTTCTTGATCTATTAAGATACCTAATTTAGGGCCATGCATACCTTGGCACTGTGACTTTTCAAATGAAGAAAAGTGATGATGGTGCAATAATTTCTAGTTTACAGAGTGCTGTATTTAATCATTTCCACATTTATTATCTGACTTAATGCTCATAGCTATCTTATGAAATAGGTATTATTTTTCACATTTTACAGAACA
This sequence comes from Odocoileus virginianus, assembly GCF_023699985.2. Classification (NCBI taxonomy): domain Eukaryota; kingdom Metazoa; phylum Chordata; class Mammalia; order Artiodactyla; family Cervidae; genus Odocoileus; species Odocoileus virginianus. The sequence goes on along the minus strand of NC_069682.1, from coordinate 17,730,235 downwards.
GGAAAATGGAGCTATGAGCATTCAAGGATGTGTCCCAAGTTATACAGCTAGAAAATTATCAGAAAAAGACTTTAACCTTGGCCCCTTAGTTTCAAATGTTTCATTCTTTCCCATTATATAACACTGGTGAAAATTTGCTAAGTTTTAAAAATATTTGACAAGACTGAACATCTCAGAGACCAAAGATAGAAACGATTGATACAATTGCGTGCTTGTGATTTTCTAGTAACACTATGTTGAATTTTCACGTACTATATGATTTTGAGGTAAAATCCTTGCTTCAAAATATTGGCATTTGAGGCCCATATAGATGTTCTATTTCTACTCTGAAACTAAAAGGATCAGAAAAATTTATAGAATCAGAAAAATGAACAGAAAAATTTGCATTGCTCAGTTACAAACTTCCTATATTAAACTATTTTGTGAGTAATCATGATGTTCAGAACTTTAGCATTTCCAGTTGTCTTGTGAAATTAAGATGCTCTCAAGTAATGAAGGGTGACCTATTGAAACTGGCAGATTAGACATCAAGTAATTAGATTTGTTCCAGAACTTATCTATTTCTGAGAAACAATTGCAAGCTTAGTCCCATGTGGGATGAGTCCTGTTTGCTTTCTGGACTGTAATTTCAATAAGTCAAGGTCACTTCACGTAGCCTATGTTCTTTAAAACAGTAGTCCCCAGCATTTTTGGCACCAGGAAACGGTTTTGCGGAAGACAATTTTTCCATGGACTGGGGTGGTGGAGGGATGGTTTCAGGATGATTCAAGAGCATGACATTTATTATACATTTTATTTCTATTATAGTTACATCAGCTCCACCTCTGATTATTAGGCATGCAATTCAGGAGGTTGGGGATCCCTTCTTTAAAACACATACAACCTCCCAGAAGGGCATTGCTTTCTTTAGCACAGGGCATAACAAATGAATTATTACTATTTAGGGTTCTTATTATGAAACGCCAGAGAGAAGAAAACAAGGGCTTCCCTGTGGCTCAGCAGTGAAAGAATCCATCTGCAACGCAAGAGACGCAGGAGACACGGGATTTATCCCTGGATCGGGAAGATGAGGGGGAAATGACAACCCACTCCAGTATTCTTGCCTGGAGAATCCCAGGGACAGAGGAGCCTAGCAGGCTACAGTCCATGGGGTTGCAAGGAGTTGGACATAACTGAGCGACTGAGCATGTGCACAAGAGAGAAGGGCATTCAGAGACTCGACTGTGGAAATGAAGGCATTCTGGTGTCAAGGATAGAATTCGTGTTTCAAATACCTGGTTTCTGGACCTGATGCTGAGAGAGCAGAAGGAAAATGAGTGAGCTGAACTCTGTCTGGCCCCTGGGCTTCCAGACAATGCGGGAGAAGTTTGCATGTGAATGGCTGAATTAGTCGAAGGCCTCCATCAGTCAATCAGTAAATAGCAGTCACACCCTTGTAGGTGTGCAACGTCATGTTCCAGACTATGGGAGATAGATGCTCATGAATAAACAAAAACTCCTACCTCAAGGGATGTATAGCCTAATGAGGACATATCAGTATTTTAGAGAGCCACCAATAATAGGCCCTTGGTGGGCAGAGTGGGTTGGGGGGGAGGTTCAGTCTTCTTTCCTTAAGTTCAACCAGCATTGAGGAATTGCTCAGCTTTGGAAGGTTCCCAGTGTCAGATGGAGCAGAGTGGCCCAGGGAAAGGGACAGAAAGCGCCAGTGATGGTCCTGGGTGATTCAGAACACACACTTTCCCCGAAGCCAGCTCCTGGTTGGCAGATGTCCGTGTGGGCTTAGTCACTCAGTCATGTCCAGGCTCTTTGGGACCCCATAGATTGTGTAGCCCTACCAGGCCATGGACTGTAGCCCCACCAGGATCCTCTGTCCATGGAATTCTCCAGACAAGAATATTGGAGTGGGTAGCCATTCCCTTCTCCAGGGGATCTTCCCAACCCAGGAATCAAACCTAGGTCTCTTGCCTCGCAGGCAATTCTTTATAGTCGGAGCCACCAGGAAACCAGACCTATCATTCCTCAAGTGGGAGATTATATACCTCTACAGAATTCTTCAACTCTCTCCAGAAACCATAGTTTGTAAATGTAGCTAGATTGTCCTTCAGACCTGGAGTAAGAGAACAAAGGTGCTTCACTGTAAAATGTAATCGACTCCTATTCCAGGTGATCCCCTGGTAAAGGACAGGAATTCCTGCTGCAGAGACAGTGCCAGTGGTCAGCTTGTAGCTTCCTAGGTGGTAGACAGGGCTTCAAGGTCATACATGAATTTGACCTCCACCCTTCTCCTTGATTCCTTTCCCAAGAAAACCTCTTGAAAGTGTCCAGGCCGAGCTCTCTAGAGACAGGGTTTAAGGGCAATTTGAACACCTCTTTCCTGGTCTCCAGGCCCCTCTGAAGAGACAGTCTGAAGGCCCTTGAGCTTATGACACTGGTCTCCCCTCTGAGTCTTGGATGGGCCCCCACGCATGGTGTGTGGGAGGCCCAATTTCCATACTCAGGCTGTTTCCTCCATTCCTGCCTGGGGAGGGAAGCAGGAATCCTCTCAGCACCACGTTTTATATAATGTGATGCATAATGAAAACACATTTTCATGGTATTGGAAAAAATGCAAAAGGTGGTTGTGCCACATATATATAAATATATATGTTTCTTTTTTTTTTTTCAGTGAATCATTCCTGTGATCTATTTTTCTGACTGCAAAACATCAAACTGTTAAGGAATTATAAATAGCATGCGAATCAGTCTGTGGCCTTGCCTCATGCAGGTTCTTTAAATCCCAGTAATGATTTAACAGGCAAACATGCCCAGCTCACCTGCCCCGGTGAAGTGCAGTGATTCTCCTGCTGAGTGATGAGTGATTTCTTCCCTTGTTCCAACTGGGCTCTGTGGTTCTTTTTTTTGTTTGTTTCGTTACTGATCCTACACGTCTTTCCAGTAGCTTCTGTTTATCCTGTGCATTGGATATGCCTCTGGTGATTTTCTTTCTGCCTTGTTTTGCTGGGGTGGCATCTGGAAATGTGATCAGGCAGAGGGTGAACAGCCTCACAGAAGCGTCCTGCTTTCCAACCGAGCAAAGGTTTGCGGGAATCTCAGGGGCTTCCTCCACCAATAAAACATAGAACCAGTCTTGCCACTAAAGCACAATTCAGGATTGTATTTACAATGGAGAAATAATTTATATCTGGTGAATAAATAATATCATAGCTGGACTGGACTCCACACACTTTTTTCCTTTCATCATTTTTGTGTTAAAGGCATAATGCAGAAAAAAGTCTTGTCAAAGTAAGCACAGGATTTCCAGGTTTGCTCACTGGCTCGGCTGATGTGGGATGCCAGGTTTGGTGAGTAGGTATGGAAGTTTTCAATTCGTTCAGATTCTGCTCTTTAAAACGGGTTTGGAAACTACCTCAACCAAATGAATTGAGATGAGCACAGTGACGGACATAATCTGTGTGTAAGCAAAATATCCAAGCCCAAGCTGAATATACCCTGTGCTTAGGTTATGTCTATAACCCAAACAGTGTTGGCTTGGACCTCGGCTTGTGTGTGAAGAGATGTCGCCCTGTGCCGCGTGCTCTCCGTGGGTCCTCGTGTTCCTGGGCGGCACCTTCTCTGAGAGCCGTGGCGCCTGTGCCTTTACTGCTTCTGGACATTGCTCTGTGTGCTGATTCTTCATGGCCCCACCTGTGCAAGCTCCAGAACTGGTCCTCCTCCATGGACTGCCCCCAGGATGGTCGGTGCCTGGCTATCATGAGGCACAGGGAGAAAAGAGATGTTCTGTCCACATCCTAGTCTAAGGTCCACTCTGGAGCCCTTGATTCCTGTCCCAGAATTTACTCTCTTTTCTCATAACTAGCCAGAGAAATATCCACTACCCATAGAGACAGCCCATTCTTACACACAGGTGTGTGACAGCTTGATATCAGTTTCTTTTGGATTATTTATTCATTAGTAATGTCTTCCATGATAGTTGATACCAAGTCCATGCTGGGCTGTGCCAAACCCTGGCCAGGTGCTTTCCACGCACTCTCTTCTGGTGGGAAGAATGATCTGGTAGAAAATACAGTTTCTTTCTATCTTGTGCTAAGTCTCCAACCTAGGTTTTCCACAGTTTCCAGAGCACACCGCCCTCTGAAGTTACACAGAGCTGAGACATTGCCAGAACCCTTTCTTCAATATCCCCGCCCCAAAAGGCAAGAAATTCTTAAATAGCCTTGGCTCAATTAATTCTAGTAATGTTTCAGTTCTTCAAGCAAATTATCTTCTCAGTATTAAAACTGCATTCATGTCAATGGTTATGTCCAAATACTAGGAAATATAATAGAGTATCTTCTTTTAGATCTATAAAATTAATGGAACACTTAGAGATTTTTTACCAAACAAGGGCTAGCCTTGAAAAAGGTGAATGCACATCTTCAAACTTTCTATAGATGGAAATTCTTTGTGGCTTAGAATGGTTCTTTTTTCCAGATTCTAAACTCCAAGTTGCAAAACAGATAATACAAACTTTGATAAATCACCATGCAATGAGCTTAATAAGAGAAAATTGTTCTGTGTAGGTTGTTAAGCACCTTTTTTCCCTACTTGGATTACTTGAGGAATATGAATGAAAAGAAAAGGAATCAGAGCCAAGGGGTTAGTGTATAGGGGTGAGTTGGGAGGAAAACCTAAACATACATTGAGCACCAGTTGTGTTCAATGCTGTGCTAGATAATTTACATAAGATATTTTATTCTATTCCTCAACCATCCTGTGATTTAGTGAATATTACAGTCCTTGGAGGATGAGAATAAAATATAAGCTTGGGGAGATTTCCCTGGTGGTCCAGTGGTTAAGACTCTAAGCTTCCAGTGCAGGGAGAGTGGGTTCAAACACTGGTCAAGAAACTAAGAGCCCACTCGCCATGTGGCATGGCCAAAAATAAAAAAAAAATTTTAATGTAGGCTTGGGGATTTTAAATCTCTCATGCAAGCTCACACAACTGTATGTGTAGAGCTTGGATTCAACAAAGTCTGTAAGATTCCAAATCTCTGCTCTCTCCATGACTGTTTTAAACTTAGAGAATATGTGTATCAAGCTATGGAAGCCTGGTTGGATTCTCTTCTTCATCCCGGAGACCACTGCATATA